>NC_086011.1:10698951-11053257 GCF_030014385.1 Trichomycterus rosablanca
CGGTGTATAGTAGTGCTGAGAAAGAATTTGCAATACAAACATAGGCATAGATTTGGGTGTGGATCCCCTTCAAAGTTCGCACACACAGCGTCGCACACACAGCGACTTCAGACTCGACTCGGACTCGTTTCAAATGACTCGACTCGTGACACATAAAATGACTTGTGGACAACAAAAGTTAGCAACATTAGTTACGTGTGACAAATACAGTAGTGTTCAAAAAAATAGCAGTGGTTTTAAAAAAGTGAATAAAGCACAAAATCATTATGATAACTTTTATTTCCATAAATGCAAATGCACTGAAAATACTCCACTTTCAATTCTAATTCAAAACATTAACAAAAATTAGCCAGTTTGTGTTAATCCTTTACAGAAAGTTAAGAAAAATGAATATTAGGCTGTTCAAAAAAATAGCAGTGCCAGCATTTTTCTTTAAAAACTCAAAAAAAGTATCTATAAACTGAATTTTTTTTTTGAGGTTTCACTTTACTTTAATATTTAACTAATAATAACTAATATTTAGTGGCATAACAATTGTTTCTGAGATCTGTGTTGCATGGAGTCGACCAACTTCTGGCACCTCTGAACAGGTATTCCAGTCCAGGATGATTAGACGACATTCCACAGTTCTTCTGCATTTTTGGGTTTTGCCTAAAAAAAACGTGTTTCAGATATCAGCCCACAAGTTCTCTATGGGATTGAAGTCAGGGGATTGTGCTGGCCACTCAATTACCTCAGTCTTGTTTGTCTGTAACCAAGATGTTTTGGGTCATTGTCATGTTGAAACACCCATTTTAAGGACATTTCTTCTTTGACATAGGGCAACATGATCTCCTCAAGTATTCTGATATATTTAATCTGATCCATGATCCCTCGTATGCGATAAATAGGCGTAACACCACGGTATGAAAAACATCCCCATATCATCATTATGTACCACCATGCTTTACTGTCATCACAGTGTACTGTGGCTTGAATTCAGTGATCGGGGGTCGTCTGACATACTGTCTACGGCCACTAGACCCAAAAAGAACAATTTTGCTTTTACCAGTCCACAAAATGTTGAGCCATTTCTCTTTGGAACAGTCAATGTGTTCCTTGGCAGATTTGAACCCATTCAGGACATGTCTTTTTCTTATTCCAATCTTTTCCATTTCAAAAAAAAAAAAAAAAAAAAAAAAGGCCACTTTGGTTCTAACAGGTTTTAGCAGATTTGTGTTCTTCGACTGTTGTTTACCTAAACTTGAGAAATTAAATGTTCACTATAGAAGCACTTCTGTAAGTCGCTCTGCATAAGAGCGTCTGCTAAATGCTGAAAATGTAAATGTAAATGTTAACAACGGGACTTTGCAAGGAGTTCTTGCTGGTAAATTGGCTTCACTTAATCATCTTCTGTACTCACTGATAACTTCAGATGTTCCTTGATCTTTCTGGAGGTGATCATTGGCTGAGTATTTGCCATTTTGGCTATTCTTCGATCCTTTCGAACAGTAGTTCCACGCTTCCTTCTGTGTCTTTCAGGTTTTGGTTGTCACTTCAAGGCATTTGAGATCATTTTAGCTGAGCAGCCTAGAATTTGCTGCACTTCTCTGTATGTTTTTTCCTCTACAATCAACTTTTTAATTAAAGTACGCTGTTCATCAGAACAATGTCTGGAACAACCCATTTTACCCAGTATTTCAGAAGGAAATGCGCTATGACCAACCTGTGCAACATTTGCCACCATCCTACCTTAAATAAGGACCAAAATTGACACCCGTTCTTCTGCAGAATGAATGACTTCACCAATTAAACACCTTACTGCTATTATTTTGAACAACCTCTTTTCAATCAATGCTTCGATTACTCAGAATGAGCGGCATGCATGTCCTAATTGTTGGGTTTGTTTTGTTGTCATTACTCTACTACACTTTCAAGTAAATTTTTTGCTATGTAGAAATATCACTTCTACTAAAAACAGTAATTTATCAGGTTAATGGTGTTGGACTGCTATTTTTTTGAACACCACTGTATATATATCTGATCCGACATCATTCTGATCATGTCATTTTCTGCTCTCTAATAACGCTCCGGCCGCTTTAAACCGCAACGCACACAATGGGTAAATGTTACAGCCAGCTTCCGGCGTAGTGATGAAGCGTCGCTCCCTACTTAAAATGGTGGAATACCTGACATAGTGCACTTCACAGTAACAGATAATGTGAACGGAACGCTCCTACAGAATTGGCGCTAATGATTGTAAGAACCGCTTACTGAACCAATCAGAACTTCTGATTTTAATTGTTAGTAAGAAATGCTGTTATTTGCATGTATTTAGTTTGCAGCGTCACACAGATGATTGTCAATGAAACGCTTGATTGGCTTTCTAACGAGTTCGTGTTTTACTTCACAACCAGGAAAAGTTTGCAGGTTTTTAATTATAAGCACATTTACAAAATAATGGATTATATTCCTAATGGGACACACGGTTATGAATTTAATAGCATCTGGAACAACATAAGCTAAAGTAAGCAGTATTATGGATTTTTTTTGCTGTGTTTGGGATTTTGGCCACTGTGCCGTAATTTGAAATGAAAACAAAACGTCAGTTTAAGCTGTTAACTGGTACCTAGGAAAGTAAAGGCACCAAGTAAAACAGCAAAATACAGTCGCTAATTTGTAGTTGTTTTTATCTGAACTTACATTATTATTAACTATTATTTGTTTATTTGTACTCTACATTTCCAATATATGTTTTGTGTATATTATATTCACTCGTGACTTGGCTCGGACTCTAGCCTAAAGACTAGTGACTCGAATCGGAGTCGAATTTTGTGACTTGTGAACATCTCTGGTTGGAATGTTCCCCCTCAATAATTCCTGTTTAGAGCATCCTTGTGATTTAGTTACATTTGGCCAAAATTATTATTATTTTTCATGTTATTGTATCATGTTTTTCACCCTTAAAAGATTTATGGTTGGGTACTGTGGCAGGAGGAAGGTGGCATTAATTATTTGCCCACCAGTTTGTGCTGGGTGTTAAACACCTACATAACATGTTTTAAACCATCGAGCAAAGCTTCTACATTTAAACATGTACTTGTGTGTCTGTGTGACACAGAGGTTTGTCAGTTTACTGGTAACATTATGCATATCTTTCGTAAACCAGGTATCATGGTAACATGAATTTATGTACAAATGGCAATGGAAACAGAAAGCCTGACATTGGAATGTGTTTTTAAGCATCCAAACATGAGTGTAATTAAAGAGGTGTTTTAAAACATAAAGTATCTGTGATTCTTTTTACTTTATAAAAGACACATGAATCATGATTTTTTTTTTTAAATACGTGGCTGAGACAGTGAAGCCAGAGCAGGTAGGTAAAAGAAATGAGGAAGAGGTGAGATTTCAGATGGAGCTGGTAGGAGTGCATTAAAGTAGGCTTTCATTCTCTTTCCAGAATGTGTGTATTAAGTGCATTTAAAATGAACAGACTAAAAATGATGTTTTTAAATCAGGTGGATGAAAGTGCTGCCATTTTCGGTGCATGAACTTGTCAGAACTGAGGCAGAGGTGAGATTTCAAATGGAACAGCTTGCTAGTATGGGTGTAAAAATGCATCAAAGTGCTATTTATTCATTCTCAGCACTGCAGTGACACTGACATGGTGGTGGTGTGTTAGTGTGTGTTGTGCTGGTATGAATGGATCAGACACAGCAGCGCTAATGGAGTTTTTAAACACATCACTGTCACTGCTAAACTGAGATTAGTCCACCAGCCAACAGCACCCCGTGGGCAGCATCCTGTGACCACTGATGAAGGTCTAGAAGATGACCAACTCAAACATCAGCAATAGATGAGCGATTGTTTCTGACTTGACTTCTACAAGGGGACCAAAACTCCAGCAGCGCTGCTGTGTCTGATCCACTCATACCAGCACAACACACACTAACACACCACCACCATGTCAGTGTCACTGCAGTGCTGAGAATGATCCACCATCTAAATAAAACCTGCTCTGTTGTGGTGCTGTGGGGGTCCTGACCATTGAAGAACAGGGTAAAAGGAAGTTAAAAAGTATGTAGAGAAACAGATGGACTACAGTGAGTAATTGTAGAACTACAAAGTGCGTCTATATGGTAAGTGGGGCTGATAAAACAAACAGTTAGTGTAGAAACAAGGAGGTGGTTTTAATGTTATAGCTGATCAGTATATACTTACAGTATGTATACGGTAAGCTGTTTGACATAAAATTTTGGCTTTCTTTGTGTAGCATATCCTATGTTTCATTTAACATAATACAATACTCATGTGCTAGGTTGGGTGGTCTTAGCTGTGTGCCTCCTCCCTCAAGTTGAAATGAAACCAATACACCACTGAATACAACATCCAGACAATGAAAATTCTTATCTTTATTTATAAAATGTATACTTAAAAGTGTATTTGGTGTTAATTTTTATTGCATCATATTCAGTTGTGTTTAAAATTCTAAATGCAAGTGTGACAAATGCAAATAAATAAATAAATACAAATCCCACCCTTAAAATGAACAAGGTTAACTTCACTATACAGTGTGTGGTATTTCTGTACAGATTTAGTTGCGGGACTATGGAATCTATAAATTGTAGTGTTTTTATTAAAAACAGTCCTTTCAGCATCTCTACCATACCATGTTTTTCTAAAAATTAGTTTATTGGGTCAATCACAAGACTCTTTTTCCCTTTCGGCTGCTCCTGTATCAATACAACTGCAATTTGTATTTTTCTGTAAAGTATTTATCATTGTGAACAAGGCTCAGAGCTTTGGGAATTACCGCTAATGATTCAGTATAGCGCTGCCCATTTTTGTGGACTGTTAAAAACTCATACAGGTCCTAGAAGACCAGTAAACTGATGATGATATATCACTGCTCTTTTATCCTGTTCGGATGTATTTCGACTTTTTGTTGGAAGAGACTCTTGTACAGTAAGAAATTTTTCATATCACTTCTCATTGATCTCTGGAAAAACCTGTAGGCAAATTAAAAGTGGGATGTTATTCAATTATTATTATTATTATTTTTTTAATTATCTATTTTTTTCCCACTTTTTCCCCCCAATTTTTATCCCTATTCTAGTCATGGCCAATTACCCTGATTGTGTCCTCTATACTGATTCGACGCTTTTGCCGCTGACTGAGGACGCCACTCAACTGATTTGCGCCCCCTCCGGCACGCAATCAGTACAGCCTGCATTTTTCACCAGCAGGAGCTGAGTTCATACATCGAGAGACACTGCGCACGGAGGGTCACACCCCCCTCAATGTTATTCCTCAGCCCTGTGCAGGCGCCGTCAGTCAACCAGCAGGGGCCGCAGTCACGCCAGTTATGAGGACCTATGCTCCGACTCTACCCCTAACCCTGAACAACAGCCAAACGTTGTTCATACTGCCGCCCAACCCAGTCGGAAAGGCAGAGCTGAGTTTCGATACGATGCATCTAGAAACCCAACTCTGGTGCGCTAGCGTACTTTACCGCTGCGCCACCTGAGCGGCATGTTATTCAATTATTAAGTTAATTAACGAAGGTAATTAAATCTAATAAAAATCATAAAAACATCTATGACTTTTAAAGGTGAAACTTAAAGTAACAGCATTTGTTGAAGCTGTTGAGTCCCCTCTTGCACATTACTGTACTTAGTATTATACAGCGGTACCTTGAAACTGGTTGGTTCTGGAAGTAACGTTGAGTTTAAAAGGCGTTGAGTTTTAAGGTATTTTTTCCCATAAGAATGTATGGGAAGCCTGTTAATGCGTTCCATGGTCCTATGGAACTGCATATATTTCAGGTGGGGTTGTAATGGGGTTGTTTTTGACATTTATACACTGAAAATAACACAAATATAATATAAAAACACTGAAATACAATTAAAAAACTGTTAAATTAATTAAAAATACAATAAAAACTGCACTTTACCTTTACTTCTTTATTGTTTCCCTACCCTTCTTAATTGTAGAGAGAACAAATAAGCAGTAATAATTAAGAGAGTTATTTAGTGTTCCTGTTTCGTTCTTTTAATACATTAAGTTACATTATATTGTTTTAATGTTAAGCATTTTAGAATCTCGGAAAATCTGATTCTTACAATTTCTTTAAAAGTGAAACTGGAGTGAAAAATCCAGCTAAACACAGAAACATGTGGAGCTTTCAGTGTGAATTTGACGGTTATTCCACACAAATGCAGATTCGTCTCATGTTCGCATGATGTTTTACTGCACCGCTCAAACCGAGCACTGAGCAAAGCAGCAGTTGTACACATGTTGAGTTTAAGGGAAACGTTGAGTTTTAGGATACAAATTTCTCAACGAAAGGCCATTGAGTTTCAAAGATTTTGAGTTTAAGGGACAGTGAGTTACAAGGTACCACTGCATTATATTACTGTATATTACTATATTCTAGCATGTAGGATTCGGCCTGGTATGCATCCTTAATTCACTCAGGGCTTCTTTGTTAAATGTCTGTATTTAAAAATACTTAAAAAATAAATTAAAAAGAAAAACTCTGATTACCTGATTACATGTCAGTGTGAAGTCATGTCTTTGTAAGACATGAACTGTTCAGTTCGGCGAGGTTGTGGTAGCATTAGAAAAATCTCTACAGGAGGTTGATTTGCTTTGACTCGTGAGAATGTCTAAATATGTTAACTAGTGCTTTTGCCTTTAGCATTTACCTCTTGGATGTGCTAGTTGGACTGTTCCAACCTTTGCAGAGATTTTCAATTGATGGAATCTTATCAGAGATCTGGGCTGGCCTTGTAGGACTAGCATGAATAATCTTGTAGTTTTTGTAGGATATTTAATCATTAATTCTGATAGTGCTGCCTTCTTTTGGTGATTATTAAGGGCTAGTGCTAAAAGCTGGTTCAGCAGTCCAAATATCAGCAACATTTAACTGTCGATGGTTGGCATGACATTTTATCAGGTGATATTTAGTCGCTGTTGGGAGAGATCCTGGTAATGTTCTATGGAATATAGTCAGGTTGTAATGTTGGTTAAGTGGAGGAGTATGACTCCTCAAACTATGCAAAACAATTTTGAATTAAGCCCAATTTGGCTGAAAAACCCCGAATTTAGCAACCAGGCGTATAGCGCCAGTGACTTCAACCAGGAGAGGTGTATAGCACCAGTGCCCTCTGCTGTTTAAAGGGAATATCGCTTCATTTTACATGTCAAATGAATTTGAATCGTGGAATTTTTGAATCAGTAATTAACTGTCTTGTAGTGCATCGTTACATCCCTTATAATAATAATATTAAAATAATATTATGAAAAGATTCAAGGAATCTAAAGAAAGCTCTGTCAGATGAGTCTTTGTATCATTTTATTTTCAAGAAAAAGGATGTAAAGTTCTCTGTGCTAAAAAAGGAACATCCAGACTGTTATTAGCAAAAGCCAACATTTGTCATAGTATGGAAATGCATCAGTGCTCACTACAAGGGTGACATGCACATGAGCCAGTTCTGATTGTGAATGTGCTACAACAGCAAGGATTAGTAAACACAGAGTGCATGTGTTTCACTGACCTGTCTGCAAATCTGTCTCCTACTAAAAATGTACGACACATCATGAGAAGGAGAACCAGAAAACAAAGACCATGGACAGTTGGACTGTTAACTTGATACAAGTCTTGTTTTCAGCTAGAATGGGCACTTGCAGAACTACAACAGTTCTCAGTTCTCAAATGATTAACATGTGTAATTAACAGGAAATATGCTGTAAAACATTTATATTAACAAAACAAAATGCACTTACATTGGTCACTAAAAACATTGGTAATCTTTTTGCACAACCCCAAATTAGAAAAAGTTGGGACAGTATGGAAAATGCAAATAAAATAAAAATACTGTTTTAAAAATAATGTTCCTTACATTTACATTGACTTTTATTTTATTGCAGACAGGATGAACCTGAGATATTTCATGTTTTGTCTGCTTAACTTCATTTCATTTATTAACAAACATCCATTCCTGCATTTCAGATCTGCAACACATTTAAAATAGAGTTGGGACAGTAAAGCATTTACCACTTTGTAATGTTGCGACTTCATTTTTACCACACTTATAAGACGTTTTGGCACCAAGGATACCAAGCGATTTAGTGTTTCAGCTTTTATTTTGTCTCATTCTTCCTGCAAACATGTCTTAAGATGTACAACAGTACGGAGTCGTCAGTGTCACATTTTTCATTTCAAAATTCTCCACACATTCTGTATTGGGGACAGGTCAGGACTGCAGGCAGGCCAGTCCAGTACCTGTACCCTTTTCTTCCGCAGCCATGCCTTTGTAATGTGTGCAGTATGTGGTTTTGCATTGTCTTGTTGAAAAATGCATGGACGTCCCTGGAAAAGATGACGTCTTGAAGGCAGCATATGTTACTCTAAGATCTCAATGTAACCTCAAGATCTCAAAAAGACCTTTGCCAAGACCCTTTGCTTGATGCTGCTTCTGTACCAAACCATGATTAGAATCACCTGTTGACATCACCTGTTTGGAATCACATCATTATTTAGTTTTTTTACCTCATTACTAGCCCTAAATTGCCCCGTTCCAACTTCTTTTGGAATGTGTTGCAGGCCTGAAATGCAGGAATGGATGTTAATTAACAAATAAAATTAAGTTGAGCAGACGAAACATGAAGTATCTTGGGTTCAAACTGTATGGAATGTAAGGAACACTGCATTTTTATTTTATTTGCATTTTCCATACTGTCCCTACTTTTTCTGATTTGGATTTGTACATTTGTCAGTTTAATACAGTTACAAGGGAATGAACAAATCAGTTTCTTTTTTTTTTTTTTTTTTACAAAATGTTCACACAGCATTATAGTGGACAGTGGATATAAATCATTTGAGATGTAGATAAATGAGACCAGCATGAGACATTTAAACCCATCTTTACGTAACCTAGATTTATACAATTCAAATGTAAACAAACTGAATTCCTTTGGAGGGCAGGCGATAAACTCATTTTTGTGGTTGTGTTAATATGCACACCCTTAAACTAATACATTCTTAAAGCACCTTTTAAATTTATAACAGCATTAAGTCTTTTGTGTAGGAGTTTATAAGCATGGCACATCTTGACTTGTCAATCTTTGTCCATTCGTCCTTACAAAAGCACTCCAGATCTGTGAGGACCCCTCCTGTGCACAGCTCTCTTCAGGTCATCCCACAGATTTTGAACAGGATTCAGGTCTGGGCTCTGGCTAGGCTGATCTTCATCTGGTGAAAGCTTTTTTTGTTGATGTGGTAGCGTGTCATTGTTGTGCTGAAGGGTGAAATTCCACTTCTTTATATTTAGCAGAGCCTTGAAGGTTTTGTGGCAAAATTGATTGATATTTGGAACTGTTCATAATTCCATCCACATTGATTGAAGTCCCAGTTCCAGCTAGACTGCCCCAAAGCATAATATAGTCGGGCTTTTATGTTTTTCTTGCCACCCTACCCCACAGTCCAGACATATAAAAAATATGGGAGATTGTTGTCAAATGCAGTACACAACCAGGACTTAAAATAATTTTCTGCAGCTCTTTTGATGTTGCTGAAGGCCTCTTGGCAGCCTCCTCAACCCATTTTCTTGGCTTTTCTTGGATTTTGGAGAGAATGTTGTGCACTATTGTATCACCTTGTTGATTACCGTCTTCACTGTTTTCCATGGTATATGTAATGCCTTGACATTTTTGTACCATTTGTACACAATGAGATCCCTTAGCTGCTTTGTAAGCCTTTTGAAACCATAGCTAAATATGAGGTTAAGCCACATCCCCAGTTATAAAAGGGTGTGTACACTTCACTGTGCAACCTCATTTTCATTTTTTATTTTTATTAAACATTTTTAAACGATTTCAGTTTTTCAATTGAATAACACAGATTATAGGTACATTAAAGGTGGAAATGAATCTTAAATGGCTTATCTTGATCACACAAACAAGGGTAGTGTTTCACCTCACTTGCATTGGTAATGTGCTGCCCTCTTCTGGTAGTAATGTACAATATACAGACATTCACTTGATCACAACTAGGGGTAATTTGGAATAAGACATGCCACCGTCTGGCTGTTCTGGGGAGCAAAAAAAAAGACCAAAAATCTTAAAACTGACTAAAGTACTGTATATGGTTGGCATAAGATATACAGCAGAGTTTTATTAAGAAAAACAAAAATGTTGGTTGTCTTTTCTTTTATATATTGTAAAGCTACAGTGAAGTGAAAAGTACATACATTACCATTCAAATATCGACAGACATATAATCTATAATAGCAGTCCCCAACCTTTTTTTCACCACAGACCGGTTTCATATAAGATTAAAACAGAATAACTATAGAATGGAAAATGTGTGAATCCTAAGCTTTTTTTCCGCTGCAACGAGACGCTGCTCCCACCTAGTGGTGATAGACGGTAACACCCAAAGAGTTTTTTTAAGGAAATTTAATTGCTCTTGTAGCGATCTCTAATTATTTGTTCTTTCTGTGCAGCCCACTGAGCAGAGCATTATTATGAAACATTTAATGCAGTTGTGCAGTACTTAAACACTAAAACACAATCATTTGTTCGGAAAAATCTACTTAACACATAACAAAAACTCAAACCATGATTATCTGGACTAGAATTTACTGCACATATGATAACACAGGTGTTGGTTGTGCTTAGTAATAAAGTCTAAAGGCTATTGAGTCCTTGCAGTGTCTGTTCTTGTTGATAAAATCGCATGATTGCATGATTGGTGGAAATATTAAATACAGCACCTTTATTGAAGCATTAATCTTTTTTTTTTTTTTTTTTATATTCCTGAGAATATAGTGGCTCCATAGAATTGGAGTGGCTCCAATAAATATCATCTCATAAACTGGATGCTTGTTCCTAAAACAGAAAGAAAGTAGGTTAGGTGTAGGTGTGTATAAAAGACAAACATAAAATAAAAACATTAAATAATACACCAGAATGCTAAAGACTTGTTGGCATAGCTGTTGACATTTGGCAACATCAACTGCTAGGAGGACCCTTGAAAGAGAATAGCCACTTGAAAAAGCATTTATTCCACTTTTATTTACATAAATTATGTAACAGCCTGGGAGCTCTAGCAATCTGACTGGGTACTGAACCTGCTTAAAAATTAATAAATACCAACAATATATCCATGCCCCTTATTAAGACACATTTGGGGCTAGTGCAGCATGTAATGTTTTTTTTTTCTGATAATTTAGCACAGTGTGACTAAATGTGCTTTGTTTTAAACCATTCCAGTTTGTTTGGCAATGTTTGAGGGTGGGGGATAAGGAGAAGCACGTTTTATCCAAGATCTATTTGTGCCGTTAAACCTTTTTCACATACACTCGCCGACCCATCTGGTAAGTACATTCAGTGATTCAAACTACACCTCCCATTCAGATGAACTTTGTGAATTTACGTAGCCCATATGTTCCTCTGTACACCCATTTCCACCCCATTTCTCAATGACAAAAGAAACACCCATAAGATCACCACTGACAAGATTATGTTTGGATGGTGGACCATTCTAAGCACTGCAATGACACAAATATGGTAATAGCATGGTAGTGTTCCTTGTTCTGCTATGAGTGTATCAGGTGTGTTTATTGAAACACACAACGTTAGATATATAGTCGTAGGTGTACAGTACAATTAGGAACTAAAGCTATTTTCTTTTTATAGAATATGAGTTACATTTTCTCTATTCTTTTATTAGTGAATGTTTTCTTGATAACATGACAATGTTGGCTTTATACTTTTGGTTGGATGACTATTTAGATGAGTGAAATGTTTAAAAATACCAACAACACTGCTGCACCTGCTACACTTATAGAAGTACAACACACTACAATGTGATTACCACATGGTCACTGCAGTGCTGAGAATGGTCCACCATCTAAATAACATCTAGACAGTGTGGGTTCCTTTCACTTGATGGATTACATTCTAAATTGCAAAACCACAAAGTGTCTGTATGGTAGGTATAACTTATAAAATACTTAATGCATGTATCAGACAGAAATACATTTGATTTATTTTTGCTATAAGGTACAGAGGTGGTGTAGTGGTCCATTACGTTATCTGGGTTTAAATGTCAGTGGTCCTATAAGGCACACAGGAGTCTGCACAGACATGACTGACCAAGGGGGGTGTTAAAGCTCTGCGATGGATTGGTGCCATGTCCAGTGTTTTCTGGTGAAACCAGACCCACCCTGGCCTTTACCAAGATAAAGTGGTTGATAAAAATGAAAAGTTTGCTCTACAAATAAAAAGTGTATCTGCTTATCTCTTCATAACGTTTATAATCAAAAGGAAAGCTTTCCCGGAAATTTAAGGGCAAATTTGAAGTCTATTTTTTAGATTTTATTGTACAACCACAAATCAGAAAAAGTTGGGACAGCATGGAAAATGCAAATATAAAAAAAAAGTGTTTCTTACATTTACTTTGACTTTTATTTCATTGCAGACAGAATGAACATGATATTTCATGTTCTGTCTGGTCAACTTCATTTCATTTATTTAAAAAAAAACCATTCCTGCATTTCAGGCCTGCAACACACTTATTAATAAATGAAATGAAGCAGATAAAACATGAAATATCTTGGGTTCAAACTGTCTGCAATCAAATAAAAGTCGAAATAAACATAAGGTATTTATTTTATTTGCATTTTCCATACTGTCCCAACTTTTTCTGATTTAGGGTTGTATTTTACTGCTTATATAAACCAGGTCACCCTGTGGCAAACCTTAGAGGTGACTCATCAACGTGTTTTCTTCTGTCTGCTGAGAATTTCATTTTCATTTTACAAGAAATGAAAATCAGTTTCCTGACACACTACATATATTAGTGTAAAAGAGAAACTGCCTCTGTTATTGCATATTTATCACACTTAACACGCTCAGATCAGTCACCCACATAATAACTACACAATATGGCCAAAAGTATGTTGGTAATTTAAAATCTATAAATAGTGCTGTAAAAAGTGTTTTTCCATTCCCATTTTTTCTATTTTTGCTTGTGTCACACCTGAATATTTCAGATATTCTAATATGAAACTACTTTTCATATTAGACAAAAATAACCCAGGTAAACACAAAATGATTTCAAAAAAATGCTGTTTGGCCCCACCTGGCTCTAAATTTCCTAAGTAAAAGTCCCCTTAGCTGTTTAATTTCACCAGTTCACAAAATCAAAGTGACAACTGGGTTAAATTTTACTAGCCACACCCAAGTATGATTACTGTCAAACCTGTTGAATCTAAACGTCATTTAGATATAACCTGTCTGGCAATGTGAAGCATGATACAAAGTCTAAAGAGATTCAAGTACAGATGCAAAACAAAGCCACTGAAATATCCTAGTCTGGAAAGGGTTTTAAAGTCATTGCTAAGGAAAAAAATCTCGATTATTTTAAAATTATACCCGATTGTCGATTATGATTTTTTTTGTTCTTGTATAAAGCAATTAAAATAAGACTCAAATTTCTTTTTTTGCATTGTAATTAAAGGCTGCAGAAGTTCAAAAATAGTAACAGCACCACCTATAATTATCCTTTTAAGGGACTCAAACTTTATAACAATAACGATATCACAATAATTAACAATAATTAAAACAAAATAGATCTAAATTATCTATAATCCTTATCTATCTATATCTAAGAATAGCTCACAAACAACTTTTATTTAAAATAATGTTCAGCAGAACCTCCTTACATTAGGAAAAAAACTACAAAAAGTTCTTTACAGGTTTCTTAAAAGGAACACGAGCCTGTACTGTGCTGTTTCCACCACTGAGTGAGTCTGTATCAGTATCTACACTGGGGGGGGCATCAAGTGATCACTCAGCTCAGCTTTGATTTTGTCCTTTTGTGATTTGGGGGGTGGATACAACATTTTAAACATTTAAGGATGTGTAATGTGTCATTTTAGTCCCATAAAACTTTCAAATTGTATTAACCACTATTATGTGTCGTAGAATGATTCGATTCTATTGAACGGCCCTTTAAGCCAAAATAAAGGAACCGATTCGCGCATTTGGGAGTCGTTACATACAAACGGCTCTTTAAAAGGAACCGAGACAAAAGATCCGACTCCCTATCGCAGAATTCACTGCAGCAGTTTCCCAGACGCGATTTTTTTACTCAGTAACGGATGTGATTTAAAATGTAGCGAATTACAATTCTTAATACAAAACTTACTTAAGTAAAAGTAAAATTACAGGCTGTAAAATCTACTTTAAAAAGTACAAGTACACAAAAAAACCGACTCAATTATCGCGCTCATCGGCTCCGTATTTTGATTCAGTTCAGCGGTGTTTGATTCAGTGAATCTTAATTAAACTCTTCTGTTTGTGTCTCGTTTTGCCGATCGTGTTTGTGCTCCTTATTACTGAATCTAACCGTTACCGTGTATAATTCTTGTTGTCTTCTGTTTACTGTTTTGGTTTTCGCGGGTTTTGGACTCTACCTGATTTTGTACACTGTTTTCGCCCTTTTTATATTAAACTTTACCTGATTTATATTCCGCGAGCGTCTGGTCAGTTTCTGCTTCGTGACATGTTGGTATTTTAATTAAAATATAAAGTATGTAAACAATCGCGATTGTCACATTCTAACATCGGGTGAAAACGTTCATGCGAATTAACCGAATTAATCGTGAAAATCGCCCAGCCCTACTGGGAACCATCGAGAACCACAGTGAAACACAGTGAAGTCATTATCCCTAAAAAGAAAAAACTTTAAACAGTACTAAATCTTCCCAAGAGTAGCTGATTTACCAAGATTTAATCATAACTGCACCAATGACTCCAGGAGGTCACGAAGTACCCAGACAAACATCTAAAGAACTTAAAGTACTTCAGTCAAGGTTAATGTACACAATTCAACAATAATTAAGACACTAGACAAAAATGGCATCCATGCAAAAAGCAAACCACTGCTAACCAAAAAGAACACATAGGCTTGTCTCACATTTGCCAACAAACATTTAGATGACTCCCAAGACTTTTAGGATAATATTCTGTTGACTGACTTTTTAGAAGACATGGTTACATGTGGCGTAAAGCTAACACTTAATTCAACCATAAGAACATCATACCAACAGTCAAACATGGTTGCAGTTGGAAGATCTGGGGCTGCTCTGCTTCTGAAGGACAGGGACTGTCATAATTGATAGCATGATGAGTCCTGTGCTTTATCATGAAGCAAATGTTTACCCATCATTTTCTGACGTAAAGCTCAGTAAAGTAAAGTTTAGTTGGGTTAATCAGCAGGACAGTTATCCACAGCACAAGCAAGTATAGTTCTGAACAGCCCAAAAGAAACAAATGATGGTTTTGGAGTCACGCCTTTGAACTCTGATGTGGCAAGAAGTTATTACAAACATTTTACTGCAGCTGTTACCGGCAAAGGTGACTCAAAGGGAGGGAGGGCATAATTATGTTTTTATATAAAATATACACTGATTAGCCATAACATTAAAACCACCTCCTTGTTTCTACACTCACTGTCAATTTTATCAGCTCCACTTACCATATAGAAGCACTTTGTAGTTCTACAATTACTGACTGTAGTCCATCTGTTTCTCTGCATGCTTTGTTAGCCCTCTTTCATGCTGTTCTTCAATGGACTCTCCCAGGACCATTACAGAGTAGGTATTATTTGGGTGGTGGATCATTCTCAGCACTGCAGTGACACTGACATGGTGGTGGTGTGTTAGTGTGTGTTGTGCTGGTATGAGTGGATCAGATACAGCAGCACTGCTGGAGTTTTTAAACACCTCACTGTCACTGCTGGACTAAGAATAGTCCACCAACCAAAAATATATCCAGCCAACAGCGCCCCGTGACCACTGATGAAGGTCTAGAAGATGACCAACTCAAACAGCAGCAATAGATGAGCGATTGTCTCTGACTTTACATCTACAAGGTGGACCAACCAGGTAGGAGTGTCTAATAGAGTGAAAAGTGAGTGGACACGGTATTTAAAAACTCCAGCAGTGCTGCTGTGTCTGATCCACTCATACCAGCACAACACACACTCACACCACCACCATATGGTAAGTGGAGCTGAATAATGAACAGTGAATGTAGAAACAAGTAGGTGGTTTTAATGTCATCTGTGTATATTTTGAATTAGAATCAGAATTAGAATAAAGCTTTATTGGCCAAATATGCCCCCACAAACAAGGAAATTGACTTTGGTTACACGGAAGCTTGCAGTGCATGTCTTATCACACACACATTTGCACAGTCATACCTGTAAACATTAGCATGTGCAATTCACATTGCAAAAGTGGGTTTTATTTTCTAGGAACACATTTGGAAAAAAAAAAAAAAGAGATTGGACTAATCACTTTCTAATTAGTGCATTAACTTCTAGTTAGGGACTGCAGAGTTTGCAGTACATTGTACGTTCTTTATATAGACTACATCTTAAGATGCATACCACTGTACCTAATATTGTACGCAAGTACACCAAAAATGGTGTTAGTACTTCACTAGCTATGTTGTTCAAGAAATAGCCATTTAATGTATTTCACTTATTTAATGCAAAATCCAAACTAAACACAGTGAAGTTTAGAAGAGATCAAATTGCTTGACCAGTCACAGTGTTCAAAACTTACCCAGCCTCCCTGCTGCATGATCCAATTGGCCAGGCGGTTATCCACAAAGTTGATTACTGCATCCTGAATGCTTGGCCTTAACTCCGGGCAGTTCTTTTTGACATAAAGAGCCAGTGCCATGGTGGCCCTCAGAAGATTTTTCTCTGAAGCAACTTCAGCTTTCTGTGCAACCCAGGTCTTACACAGGGAATCCACACAGTAAGTAAACACTGTGGAAACAGGCACCTACAATGGACAAGGGCACATGAAATTTGCAGTCATTTATAAAACAGAATTAGTGTGCATGTGTTCAATTTATGTGTTAGGATGTGCATTAAAAACTGACCTCTGTGGGTTTAAATATTGCCCTGTATAGGCCTATTAGTATGGCCAAATGTATGTGGATATGTGTGCTGTGAGGGAAATGGCAATGCAGTTAACTATACAGTTCACTACTATATACACCTACCAGGCATAACATTATGACCACTGACAGGTGAAGTGAATAACACTAATTATCTCTTCATCACAGCACCTGTTAGTGGGTGGGATATATTAGGCAGCAAGTGAACATTTTATCCTCAAAGTTGATGTGTTAGAAGCAGGAAAAATGGGCAAGCGTAAGGATTTGAGTGAGTTTGACAAGGGCCAAATTGTGATGGCTAGACAACTGGGTCAGAGCATCTCCAAAACTGTAGCTCTTGTAGGGTGTTCCCGGTCTGCAGTGGTCAGTATCTATCAAAAGTGGTCCAAGGAAGGAACAGTGGTAAATCGGCGACAGGATCATGGGTGACCAAGGCTCATTGATGCACATGGGGAGCGAAGGCTGGCCCGTGTGGTCCGATCCAACAGACGAGCTACTGTAGCTCAGATTGCTGAAGAAGTTAATGCTGGTTCTGATAGAAAGGTGTCAGAATACACAGTGCATCGCAGTTTGTTGCATATGGGGCTGCATAGCCGCAGACCAGTCAGGGTGCCCATGCTGACCCCTGTGGCACCAGGATGCACTATGGGAAAAAGGCAAGCCAGCAGAGGCAGTGCGATGTTACTCTGCTGGCAATGTTCTGCTGGGAAACCTTGGGTCCTGCCATCCATGTGGATGTTACTTTGATACATACCACCTACCTAAGCATTGTTGCAGACCATGTACACCCTTTCATGGAAATGGTATTCCCTGATGGCTGTGGCCTCTTTCAGCAGGATAATGCGCCCTGCCACAAAGCAAATATGCTTCAGGAATGGTTTGAGGAGCACAACAACGAGTTTGAGGTGTTTACTTGGCCTCCAAAGATCTCAATCCAATCGAGCATTTGTGGGATGTGCTGGACAAACAAGTCCGATCCATGAAGGCCCCACCTCACAACTTACAGGAGTTAAAGGATCTGCTGCTAACATCTTGGTGCCAGATACCAAAGCACACCTACAGGGGTCTAGCGGAGTCTAGGCCTCGACGGGTCAGGGCTGTTTTGGCAGCAAAACGGGGACCAACACAATATTAGGACGGTGATCATAACGTTATGCCTGATATATATGAATGTATGTGTATGTATGTGTGTGCTAATGCAACATGCCACCCATGATTTATATACTGTATGTCCAAAAGCATGTAGACCCCCTTTTAATTAGTAAGTTTAAGTGTTTTATCCATAAACATAGATAAATTCAGTGAAATAAAATTAATTCGATGTTTCCAACTTTATGGTAACAGTTTACAGAAAGCCCTCTCTTGTTCCAGCATGTATGTGCCCCTGTGTACAGGGCCATAAACACGAGGTCCATTTGACAAGTTTAGTCTAGGGCTGCTCCTGTGGCCTGCGCCAAGCCCAGACATCAACCCTAATGAACAACTTTGTAATGTCTGACCCAATAAATTCTCTTTTAAATAAATAGGCCCAAATTACAACAAACACAAAGGGGAAGGCCACTCCATAACAGTGCATAAGGTTTTAAAATGGGATATCCACCAGCCTCAAGCATGTCTCTAGAATAGAGAGACCACAAAAATAAAAATGTAGGTCTAATGATGTGTCGTAATGTACGCTTTTGCTTTTTGAAAAAGCTGTAATGGTTCTTAATGATAATGGTTATTAATTATTACTTTTCTGATTTTTAAAAAAACATTATTTTTGGTCTGGTGTGCCACCTGGGTGAGCTTCAGGTACCTTCAGCGATACTCGTGACACTGTGTGAGAACCACAATAAACAACCCACCTGCTGCACTGGGGCTTTTTGCAAATTCTGAATGAGCGGCTGAATCACTGTTTCATCGTAATGGTCCCCCAGTTGCCTCAACTGTGCAGCTATTTTCACAGCGTTGAAGTCCTCCTTCTCTATTGGTATAAGCACAACGTCGAAAAAATACCTTTAGCATTTTAGTTACAAAATTAATTCTACACACACACACACAGACAGACAGACAGACAGATAGACAGACAGATAGATATACTGCCGTGCCAACAATGCTGCTCCTGCTAGATATGACGGAAACCTGGCGTGTTGATCCGAAAATGTCTAGAACTCACTACGGACTTTATCACAGACTGGACTGAATAACAAAGAGCTCCAATTGTTTACATTATTAATTTTTTTTACTAGTTATAACTTTTAGTTCAATTTAATTTTGTGTATGTATGATTTTTGTAAATCCTATTTGTTCAAATTATCCTCCAGGCCACCCAAGGAGAATGGGGGTCCCTGCTGAGTCTGGTTCCTCTCAAGGTCGCCCTTGGCTTGCTCAACAAAGGTTTTTGGTCTGTTGGTCCTGGATTCTGTAAAGTTGCTTTGATACAATGTAAAAATCACTATACAAATAATTTTGATTCAACTTGATGTCCACATTTTACCTCAGTGTAGAGGTATTTGTAAAAAAAAAATTTAAGACAAATCAGTCGGGCTTGGCAACTTGAACTGTTCAGGAGTTGTCACAGTGTAACATAAGTAGCCTATTTGTTGACTAAACTGAATGTAATTTATAAGTCTATTTATGCAACTATTGAAACACAGTGTCTTGTACCTTGGGCATCCAGCTTAAACATTAATTTACAGGTAGTTAACATAGCCTACTTATAGCTACATCCAAACAAGATTGGGTTTTTCAGTAGAACACAAGCTGTCGCATCCTGTACACTTACTTATTCAATGTGCTGTAGACTTAAATAAATAATACTGTCACAAAAATAAAAGTGAAAGAGAAAAGAGAAACTTTTAGTTCCTTAAATTATTGTGTTGTTATTTTAATCTGTGACGATGCTAGTAGTGGTAGTAGTGTTACTTGTAGACTGTCAAGTTTTAATATTTAGAGTTTTAGGGTTGGCATTAAGATAAAATATAATGACACTCACTGGTTCGATTAGTTCTTTAGTTTGTAGTAAAATATAGTCGTTTTATTATGGACATGTTTTATATACGAAATGACATGACTGTCCACCATGGGCCGAATGACGCATTCGGTTAATGTGTTGTAGGCTTAATTATAGCTATCTTGCTATCAAGCTATTAAAGTTACCATATTAATAAAGTTATATGGCTGACAGAGGTGTAGTTTTCACTATAGCTACTTTGGTTTAGGCTATATAACTTTAACTTTGGCATTCAAATAAAAAAGCATGACATCACCCATTGACTCTCCTAGTTCATTGTATGTAGTTTAGTCTTGAATATAGCTACTTACCTATAGGTAATAATATAGATGTAATATAGAAGGCCTACATGTATTGAATTCTCATACCGAGACCGCCTAAAAGAAAGAAGTAATAAATGACACTCACCGTTTACCGGACCATCTGTTTCGTAACATGGCTCATCGTCAAAGAAGCACCAAACAATTTCCTTGGTTTGGTCTTTAAAATCCAGAGGTGCCATTATTTAATCCTTAACTAAAAAACCCAGCGATCTACCAACCAACTATTGTGCGTAAAGCACCACAAGCTATATAAAAGATCCTTCCTTTTACAGAAGTATTTTGTTGTTAAAACCCAAATGCTTCTGTGTCCAGTCTGCCCTATAAAAACAGTCACCGCACTCAGTGTTCACAGATTAATGCCAGCAAATGCCAGTCAAAAATACAAAATACTTCCGTTTACTTACAACGACCTGATCACTACCAATGAGCTTGCTCGGCTTACGTCACAGGTTCCTACTAACCCTTTGTGGCTATGTCAGTGTTTACTTGTATTGGTGTGGATCTACCAGCAGATGGCGTTATTGTGTCAGGAATAAACCTGTCTAAATCAAGCAGTAAAACTTCGAGCGCATTTGTAAAGACTATTTATGGCCAAAAGTCTGAGGACGTAAATCTTACACCATTCTCAACTTGACTAACAAATGGTAAATGTTCCTGATTTTTGTGCTCTACCTAGAGGTAGATTGCATAACAACATTGTTGCAACCCCCTAAAAGTTTCGTTTCAACTTTATAACCACACTGATAAAATGTTGCAACTGTCAAAAATAGCAGTTGTAGCAGTTGCACCACCCACTTGTGTTTGCTGGGTAGATCTGTTGTTATGTGTAATTAAAGAACATGCCTTGGAGAATGCATTTTTGAAGGGAAAAGGAAAGATTTTAGTGTTTGCTTTTAGTTTTGCTTTTCAGTGGTAACAAATGCTAAGAAGTTCAGCAATCCATGTACATTTTTCAAAAATGTAATTTATTCAAATTGTTATGCTGATTTTATGATTTATGTTATAAATGTAAGGCAATGCCAAACAGAAGCATTTTTACTAGTAGTCCCAGATATTTAGTACAGACATTTAAACCCAAATCTTTAAATATAATGGCATGGTGGCAGGACTATTAGAGTGGGCCACACATCTACATGGGTCCTAGAGACCTGGATTTAATCTTCACTTCAGGACACTGTATTAGATGTTCTCCCCGTGCCCTGCCTCCTGTGTGATCTGTTTATGATGTGTACCTAATATTTATTATTATTTAAAGTTCTTCTACATATACTTCTAACAGGGTTTCAGCAGATTTGCTCTTAGACTATTTTCTGTCTGTATTAGAGTAAGGAACTGTTTACTGTGGAAGAACCCTTCTTGGTCTCTTTGGATAAGACTGCTAAATGCTGTAGACATAAATGTTTCCATCTCTCACAAGTATGCAGACAGTGCAGTGTCTGACCCAAATTGCCATTACTGAGCAAGTCAATGGTTAAGTGTGGTGGTCTATGATAAATTGGCAATCTGGCAAGAACGAATTATATGATTAATGATTATTGCAAAAAAATTAAATTATTATTATAGATTGGCATAGTTGTGCAGCAGGTCATTTGACTTTGTCATCATATACTTTATCATTATACTTATATCTATACCTTATAAGCAAAGTGGATCAGGGCTCACCACTTTGTGATGAGCCAGTTAGAGAATCCATGTAGGGCAATGCCACAAACAATGCCACTTTTGAGTGAACGTGACTCTCGTGCCCAAAGACATCACTGCATAAGAAACCATTATGCTAATATGATCAATTTAACCACACTGGTTTGAAATACTTTGAAAAAGCATTATTACATAACACAGTACACTGCTGAAACTTTATAATCTAAACATGAAACATGAGAAATATTTTCTTTGTATATTTTCTCTTGTCATCTAAGTAAAGGGAGAAAAAACTTGCTTCTTGGTACAATGACCACACATGCGCACTTAAACAAGCAGCACGGAAATTAGAACGCAAGTGGCGTCACACTACACTGGAGGTGTATAAGATTGCTTGGAAAGATGCTCTAACTGAGTATAAACATGCACAAGCTCAATCTTTATATTATTCGTCCCTAATAGAGAAAAATAAAAACAATCCTAGATTCCTTTTCGAGACAGTGTCCAAATTAACTAAAAACGTCAATGAAACTGAATCTAATATACCACCCGACTGTACCAGCGATGATTTTTTAAAATTCTTTAATGACAAGATAGAAAAAATACAACTTCAGTCAAAGTGTGTCACTTGCCAATGTTAAGTATGGACTCACTCCAAGCAGCATTGGTGATAATAGTAACGAGTTAACCCAACTAAATTCCTTTAATCCAATCTCCCAAAATGAACTAACTGTGTTGATTAAATCATCTAAGTCATCATCGTGTATACTCGATCCTGTTCCAACTCGTTTACTTAAAGATTTACTCCCAGCTATTGTAGAGCCCCTGCTTACATTAATCAATGTATCCCTTAGCCTTGGGTATGTACCTAAACTGTTTAAAAGTGCCGTTATTAAACCCCTGATTAAAAAACTTAATCTTGATCCACATGTTTTATCTAATTATAGGCCAATTTCAAACCTTCCTTTTGTCTCAAAAATATTAGAAAAAGTTGTTTCCAAACAATTATGTTCTTATTTGAATAAAAATTTTATTCATGAAAAATTTCAATCAGGATTTAGACCCAATCATAGTACCGAAACCGCATTAATAAGAGTAGTTAACGAGTTGTTAATGTCTTCTGATAATGGATGTGTCTCTTTTCTTGTTCTATTAGATCTTTGCGCAGCGTTTGATACAGTCGATCATAACATTTTACTGAATAGGCTAGAAAATACAGTAGGTGTTAAAGGACTCGCACTCTCTTGGTTTCAATCATATCTGACTGACCGCTCGCAATTTGTTTATGTAAATAATAAATGCTCTGAAACTACAAAAGTAAAGTGTGGTGTTCCACAGGGGTCGGTACTGGGACCACTATTATTTACACTCTATATGCTTCCACTAGGAGAAATTATTCATAAACATGGCATAAAATTTCACTGCTATGCAGATGACACACAGCTGTATATATCAGCCAAACCAAATGATACTGACACAATCAGTAAGATAGAAGATTGTGTAAACGACATAAAAAACTGGATGTCATGTAATTTTCTTTTACTAAATTCAGATAAAACTGAGGTTTTACTTGTTGGCTCTAAAGCTGCAAGAGACAAGTTGTCTAACCTGGTGCTAAACCTAAACACCTTCTCTGTTACTCCCAGCCCAGATGTAAAAAACTTGGGTGTCACACTAGATTCAGATCTTTCCTTTGATACACACATTAATAATATTACTAGAGTTGCTTTCTATCATTTGCGTAATATCTCTAAAATCAGAAATATACTATCTGTTAATGACGCCGAAAAACTGATCCATGCGTTTATAACTTCTCGGTTAGATTATTGTAATGCTCTTCTCACTGGATGCTCTGGTAGATCCATAAACAAACTCCAGTTAGTTCAAAATGCAGCAGCTCGAGTGCTAACTAGAACTAAAAAATTTGATCATATTACTCCTGTTCTATCATCTCTACACTGGCTGCCAGTTAAATTCCGCATTGATTACAAAATACTTTTACTAACCTATAAAGCGCTACATGGTCTGGCTCCACAGTATCTGAGTGAACTAATTAATCACTACAACCCAGCGCGTCCACTTCGTTCACAAGATGCAGGGTTACTTATAGTTCCTAAATTTAAAAAGACCACAATTCTACCAATCCTCTTGTTTGGTTCCGAAGCGTGGACGCTACTCAAAACGGACCTGGACAAACTCGAGATCTTCCAAATGCGATGCCTACGCCAGATCGTTAAGGTTTCGCGCCGTGATCGCATTACCAACGACACCATCCGATCTTGGTGCCAGAACCAACTAACCATCAAGGATCAAATTCAACAACGCCGTCTACGATGGTTTGGACACGTGTGCCGCATGAGCGAGTCCAGGCTACCTTACCAGCTTCTCTGGAGGACTCGGCCTGATCAGTGGAAAGTCCAGCGAGCGGCACCAAAGAAAACATGGTCGAAACAAATCGAGGAAGACCTGAGGAACCAACGACTTGATTTACACCAAGCAAAGACCGCGGCCACCGACCGAAAGCAATGGAAAAGGGTCGTACAGAAAGCTCGTGACCCAGCGGCACCTACAGCAGCATACTGGCTTCGAGGACGCCCTCAACCGGATGCCAGCTAAGGACTAAAAAAAAAAAAAAAAAAAAAAAATAAAAATAAAAATAAAAATAAAAAAAAAGACCACAGCTGGTGGAAGAGCATTTTCTTACAAAGCTCCACAACTTTGGAATAATCTTTCTGCCTCTGTTCGGGATTCGGACACAGTCTCAATGTTTAAGTCTAGACTGAAAACATATTTATTTTCTCAGGCTTTTGATTAGTATAGACAAAGGCGCAGAGCTTGGGGGTTCTTGGTCATAGAAACTTGTGGTGATCAGTGATGTTGGGTTGCTGTCGTTCTGCCTCTCTTGTCCAATCACTCCGGTTTGGGTAGGAGAGGTGGGCGCTGATGTCCTGTGAAAGCCTTTATGACCTTGTTACCTGCTCGCTCTCCCTTTTAGTTATGCTGTAATATTTAGGGCTGCCGGAGTCTAAAACTCTCTGTAAAACTGTTTTACTCAACTAGCATTGTACATTATTAACTACATTCTTTGTTGTTTTACTCCAAAGGCATTCTGATGGAAACCTGTTTACCCGCTGAGGTTAAGGATTAAAGTCGAGACTGCCGTGACAACTATGCTGCTCCTGCCGGATGTGACGGTGTGGAGTAATTGCACCAAGAATGACAAGAACTCACTACAGACTTTATTGAAGACTAGAGTGAATATTAACTCTATTATTATTTATTTATCTATTTATTACCAGTTTTAACTTTTAGATCATTTAATTCTGTGTTTGTATGCTTTGTGTAAATCGTGTATTTATTTAAAGTATCCTCCAGACCACCCAAGAAGGATGGGCCCTGCTGAGTCTGGTTTCTCTCAAGGTTTCTTCCTGTAATTTTCAGGGAGTTTTTCCTTGCCACTGTCGCCCTCGGCTTGCTCAACAGGGGTTTTTGTATCTGTTGGTCCTGGATTTTGTAAAGTTGCTTTGAGACAATGTCTATTGTAAAAAGCGCTATATAAATAAAGTTGACTTGACTTGACTTAAAGGTTGAAGCAAATTAACAAATCACAGATTCTTGTGTTTAATGTAAACAAAATATCCCAACTTTCCTGTAAATAAGCTTTTTATGCTATCAAAAAATATTTCATAAATATAAACGAATTATGCCCTGACTACGCATAACATTATGACCACTGACAGGAGAAGTGAATAACACTTATTATATCTTCATCACGGCACCTGTTAGTGGGTGAGATATATTAGGCAGCAAGTGAACATTTTATCCTCAAAGTTCATGTGTTAGAAGCAGGAAAAATGGGCAAAGGTAAGGATTTGAGCGAGTTTGACAAGGGCCAAATTGTGATGGCTAGACAACTGGGTCAGAGCATCTCCAAAACTGCAGCTCTTGTGGGGTGTTCCCAGTCTGCAGTGGTCAGTATCTATCAAAAGTGGTTCAGGAAAGGAACAGTGGTAAACAGGCCATGCTGACCCTTGTCCACTGCCAAAAGCACCAACAATGGGCATGTGAGCATTGGAACTGGACCACAGAGCAATGAAAGAAGGTGGCCTGGTCTGGTGAATCACTTTTTCTTTTACATCACGTGGATGGCTGGGTGCGTGTGCGTCGCTGGGGAACACATGGCATCAGGATACACTGTGGGAAGAAGGCAAGCCGGACGAGGCAATGTGATACTTTGGGCAATGTTCTGCTGGGAAATCTTGGGTCCTGCCATCCATTTGGATGTTACTTTGACACGTACCACATACCTAAGCATTGTTGCAGACCCTGATGGCTGTGGCCTCTTTCAGCAGGATAATGCGCCCTGCCACAATGCAAAAATGCTTTAGGAATGGTTTGAGGAGCACAACAACGAGTTTGAGGTGTTTACTTGGCCTCCAAATTCCCCAGATCTCAATCCAATCGAGCATCTGTGGGATGTGCTGGACAAACAAGTCCGATCCATGGAGGCCCCATCTCACAACTTACAGGAGTTAAAGGATCTGCTGCTAACATCCTGGTGCCAGATAACACAACACATCTTCAGGGGTCAAGTGGAGTCCATGCCTCGATAGGTCAGGGCTGTTTTGGCAGCAAAAGGGAGACCAACACAGGTGGTCATAATGTTATGCCTCATCGGTGTATATATGGATGATAATGAATTCATTACAGTACTATTTTATTACTGTATATGCTAAATTACTTATAACAATGTCTGTGTTAATGCAGCTTGTTGTACAGGTATGTTTTGCAAGTATTTACAAACCCCATTTAAAAAAAAGTTGGGACACTTTGTAAAATGCAACAAAAAGATTCTGTGACTTGTTAATTCTCTCGAATCTTTATTTAACTGACAAAAGTAAAAAATAAAAGATCTCCAATGTTTTTACTGATTAACTTTATTGTATTTAGTAAATAGAAACACCCTGAGACTTTAATGCCTGCAACACACTCCTAAAAAGTTGGGACAGAGGCAAAATAAGAGTGAGAGGTTTATAGAGTATTTAAGTTACAGTGTCTTTTTAAGCAATGGGTTGTGGCTCACATCTTTGTGTCAAACTTCAGGAAAGAGTTGCCAATCAGTTTAAATAATTGCAAATAATTCAGTCTTTCAGTCTTTTACAATCTACTATTCATAATATTGTGAAAAGAATAAAGTAATCTGAAGAGCTCTGAGTCTGTGTAGGGTAATAACAGAAATCACTGTTGACCTTTGAGCTCTCAGACTACAAACCGTCATGCTACTGTAATTAATATAGCCACATGGGCTCGAGAGTCCTTTAAAAAATACATTGTCACTTAACACAGTCCCAAACTGCATCAAAAAATGCAACCCGAAACTCTCTTACACAAAGAGAAAACCATATATCAATACGCAGAAATGCTTTCAAGTTCTCTGGACCTGAGCTCATCTCAGATGGTCCAAAAGACAGTGGAAATGTGTCTATGTTCAGACAAGTCCATGGTTCAGCTTGTTTTCAGAAAAAATTAACATTGATATCTACTGTCACTTCCGGTGGTACGCACGCTGAGACGCTAGCCTAGTTGTTTGTTTGTAGCCTTTAGCTAAATAACTTTTTATATACGTATGTTTTAAACATATAATTTATACGTTAATCTTCCGTGTGTTGTTGATTTAGTTTTATTTTGTTTATCGTAAAAAAGCGCTTGTGTTTACTAACGTAAATTCGTGCTGTGTTGGAAACTAGGAAACTTCTGCTACCGGCATCCGAACGAAGCCGGTTTTGTTTGTTTTTGTACTTCAGCGCATAAACATCATAATTATCCAGAATTAAAACCGTTTTCGGTTCGCACGAAGCGCGTTTGTGTTTGGTTGTGTTCTGTATTTCAGCTCTTAAAACACCTCTGTTTTGTGGGGAGTTATAACCGTTTCTGTTCTTAGGAAGCGCGTTTATTTGTTTTGTACACCAGCGCATAACACCGTTCTCCTTTAGAATTACAGCCGCTTTTGTCCGAACGAAGCGCATTTGTGTTGTTTGGTTGGTGGTTTTTGTATTCCAGCTTATCATCGCGTGTTTCATCCGGAATTAAAGCCGTTCTTCTGTGACTACCAGCAGAAGCGCCGGTGAATCCAACATAAACATAATCTCCAACTCATCTTGTAAAGCTAAGTATATTACTTTGTTACTATGGCCCCAGCAGGAGCATTATATCCATGTTCTGAGTGTAATATGTTCAGTTATTCCTTCTCCGTGTTTAGTGATAACTTTATATGTGATAAGTGTAGATTAGTGGTTAGTCTAACGGAGAAGATCTCAGTGTTAGAAGGGCGCATTCGGGCGTTAGAACAGACCACTACTAGTGAGGGCTTAGATTCAGCTGTAGCAGTCCCGAATGCCAGCAGTTCAGGTACAGAACCCCAGACTCCGGCATTAGAGCCCTCACAGCGGGGCGACTGGGTGACGTCTCGGCGACATAGTCGTAGGGAAAAGCACCGACCATCTCAGTTGCACGTGTCCAACAGGTTTTCCCCACTCAGTGAGCCACCCGCTGAGAAGCCTGTTAATGTAAGTGCTCTGGTTATAGGAGATTCTCAGCTCCGACACGTGCGTATTGCAACCCCCATAGAGACACCAGCAACCATAGTCACTTGTATTCCGGGGGCCAGGGCGCCTGACATCAGAGCAAACCTGAAAGTGCTGGCTAATGCTAATCGTAGATTTTCGAAGATTGTTATCCACGTCGGCACTAATGATGTTCGTTTACGGCAGTCTGAGGTTACTAAGAGTAATGTTAAAGAGGTGTGTGAGTTAGCTAGGTCGATGTCTGAGGCAGTAGTGTGCTCTGGCCCCTTACCGATTCGACCCAGTGGCGAAACCTACAGCAGGTTGTTGTCGCTGAACCGCTGGATGTCTAAATGGTGCTCAGAAAACTGCATTGATTTTGTAGATAACTGGTCCACCTTTGAGGGAAGGCCTGGTCTTTTGAAGCGGGATGGTGTCCACCCCACGTGGGAGGGTGCTGCTCGCATTTCTTGCAGCATAGGTGACAGGCTTTACCACCGCGTTAGTGTAGCGGCAGATAGTGTTAAATGACTATCCAGAGCCAAGACCAGGCAGCAGACTAACAGGCCTAACCAACTGTCTGCGAGTCGCCATCGGACGTCACCTGGAATCCTTAGGTCACAAACCATTGAGACTGTGTCTGTTTACCGTGGCAGGTGTAAGCCAAAACAAAATCAAAAAGTATGTCATAATAACTTAATTAAAATTAATCTAAATGAGCATCATGAAAACCCTAGTAAAGTTAAACTAAAGTTAGGACTTCTAAACATCAGGTCACTTGCATGCAAAACAGTAATTGTAAATGAAATAATTACAGATAATAGTCTTAGTGCCCTGTGTTTAACCGAGACCTGGGCTAGACCTGATGAGTATCTAGGTTTAAATGAAGCATCTCCTCCGGGTTACAGTTATGAACATAAGCCACGTCTTAGTGGTCGTGGTGGAGGAATAGCCACAATTTATGATAAAGACATAGGTCTTACTGTAAAATCAACTCCCATAACAAACTCGTTTGAAGTTCTTATCTCTGACATAACCAATAAATGTTCATCTGATAAAAATAGTATGTTTAAACTGGTTACTGTTTATCGACCCCCTGGTCCTTACTCAGAATTTCTTAACGAATTTGCCGATTTTCTTTCTAAATTAGTCTTATCAACTAAGAAAGCTCTAATTGTTGGTGACTTTAATATTCATTATGAGGATAAGTGTAATCCACTCAAAATTGCGTTTGATTCTATTTTAGAATCTTTAGGCATCACCCAAAATGTAACAGGACCCACTCACCGCTGTAAACATACCTTAGATTTAATACTTACTTATGGTATAAACATAGACAACCTGGAAATTATACCACAGAATGACTTAATCTCTGATCACTCCCTACTAATATATGAAGTGTCCCTGTCCAATAATATACAGCAACCAAATCGTTTTAAATGTAAGCGCACTATTACATCTGCAACTGCAGCAGCGTTCATAAACTGCCTATCAGAATTACCAAATATATCAGCATCAGAACCTAAAGAACTAGATCAGGCAACTCAAAACCTAGAGACCGTACTGCGCACAACCTTAGATAACGTAGCCCCACTCAAAACTAAACTGATTAGGGAGAAAAAACTTGCTCCATGGTACAATGACCACACATGCGCACTTAAACAAGCAGCACGGAAATTAGAACGTAAGTGGCGTCACACTACACTGGAGGTGTATAAGATTGCTTGGAAAGATGCTCTAACTGAGTATAAACATGCACTTATAAAAGCTAAATCTGTATATTATTCATCCCTAATAGAGAAAAATAAAAACAATCCTAGATTCCTTTTTGAGACAGTGTCCAAATTAACTAAAAACGTCAATGAAACTGAATCTAATATACCGCCTGACTGTACCAGCGATGATTTTTTAAAATTCTTTAATGACAAGATAGAAAAAATACGACTTCAGAGTCAGAGTGTGTCACTTGCCAATGTTAAGTATGGACTCACTCCGAGCAGCATTGGTGAGAATAGTGATGATAATAGTAACGAGTTAATCCAACTAAATTCCTTTAATCCAATCTCCCAAAATGAACTAACTGTGTTGATTAAATCATCGAAGTCATCATCGTGTATACTCGATCCTGTTCCAACTCGTTTACTTAAAGATTTACTCCCAGCTATTGTAGAGCCCCTGCTTACATTAATCAATGCATCCCTTAGCCTTGGGTATGTACCTAAATTGTTTAAAAGTGCTGTTATTAAACCCCTGATTAAAAAACCTAATCTTGATCCACATGTTTTATCTAATTATAGGCCAATTTCAAACCTTCCTTTTGTCTCAAAGATATTAGAAAAAGTCGTTTCCAAACAGCTATGTTCTTATTTGAATGAAAATTGTATTCATGAAAAATTTCAATCAGGATTTAGACCGCATTAATTAGAGTAGTTAACGAGTTGTTAATGTCTTCTGATAATGGATGTGTCTCTTTTCTTGTTCTATTAGATCTTAGTGCAGCGTTTGATACGGTCGATCATAACATTTTACTGGAGAGGCTAGAAAATACAGTAGGTGTTAAAGGACTCGCACTCTCTTGGTTTCAATCATATTTGACTGACCGCTCTCAATTCGTTTATGTAAATAATAAATGCTCAGAAACTACAAAAGTAAAGTGTGGTGTTCCACAGGGGTCGGTACTTGGACCGCTATTATTTACACTCTATATGCTTCCACTAGGTGAAATTATTCATAAACATGGCATAAACTTTCACTGCTATGCAGATGACACACAGCTGTATATATCAGCCAAACCAAATGATACTGACACAATCAGTAAGATAGAAGATTGTGTAAACGACATAAAAAACTGGATGTCGTGTAATTTTCTTTTACTTAATTCAGATAAAACTGAGGTTTTACTTGTTGGCTCTAAAGCTGCAAGAGACAAGTTGTCTAACCTGGTGCTAAACTTAAACACGTTCTCTGTTACTCCCAGCCCAGATGTAAAAAACTTAGGTGTCACAATAGATTCAGATCTCTCCTTTGATACACACGTTAATAATATTACAAGAGTTGCTTTCTATCATTTGCGTAATATCTCTAAAATCAGAAATATACTATCTGTTAATGACGCCGAAAAACTGATCCATGCGTTTATAACTTCTCGGTTAGATTATTGTAATGCTCTTCTAACTGGATGCTCTGGTAGATCCTTAAACAAACTCCAGTTAGTTCAAAATGCAGCAGCTCGAGTGCTAACTAGAACTAAAAAATTTGATCATATCACTCCTGTTCTATCATCTCTACACTGGCTGCCAGTTAAATTTCGCATTGATTACAAAATACTTTTACTAACCTATAAAGCGCTACATGGTCTGGCTCCACAGTATCTGAGTGAGCTTATTAATTACTACAACCCAGCACGTCCACTTCGTTCACAAGATGCAGGGTTACTTATAGTTCCTAAAATTAAAAAGACCAAAGCTGGTGGAAGAGCATTTTCTTACAAAGCTCCACAACTTTGGAATAATCTTCCTGCCTCTATTCGGTATTCGGACACAGTCTCAATGTTTAAGTCTAAACTGAAAACATATTTATTTTCTCAGGCTTTTGATTAGTATAGACAAAGGCGCAGAGCTTGGGGGTTCTTGGTCATAGAAACTTGTGGTGATCAGGGATGTTGGGTCGCTGTCGTTCTGCCTTTCTTGTCCAATCACTCTGGTTTGGGTAGGAGAGGTGGGCGCTGATGTCCTGTGAAAGCCTTCATGACCTTGTTACCTGCTCGCTCTCCCTTTTAGTTATGCTGTAATAATTAGGGCTGCCGGAGTCTAAAACTCTCTGTAAAACTGTTTGTCAACTAGCATTGTACATTATTAACTACATTCTCTGTTGTTTTACCCCGAGGGCATTCTGATGGAAACCTGTTTACCCGCCGAGGTTAAGGATTAAAGTCGAGACTGCCGGGACAACGATGCTGCTCCTGTCAGATGTGACGGGTCTGGAGTAATTGCAACGACAAGAAATCACTACAGACTTTATTGAAGACTAGAGCGGATAACAACTCTATTATTATTTAATTGTTTATTTATCTATTTATTACCACTGTATGACTTTTAGATCATTCAATTCTGTGTTTGTATGATTTGTGTAAATCGTGTATTTATTTAAAGTATCCTCCAGACCACCCAAGAAGGATGGGCCCTGTTGAGACTCTTGGGCTGCATGAGTGTTGCTGGCACTGGGGAGCTGCAGTTTATTGAGGGAAACATGAATTCCAACATGTACTGTGACATTCTGAAACAGAGCATGATCCCCTCCTTTCGAAAACTGGGCCTCATGGCAGTTTTCCAACAGGATAACGACCCCAAACACAACCCACTTTTGTGATACACTGTATATATACAGTACATATATATATACTGTATATATATTTGTTGAGGGGGCCCAAATATTTTTTTTGGCAATGGGGCCCATGAGCTCCTAGTTACGCCACTGCCAGGCATTTTATTTTGTTTATTACTTCACCGATGGCATGTTTACAGTTACACTGTGCAATAACAATTACCTCACCACTGCTAATTATGTGCATGAGATGCTGGTATCGGGTATTTGCCCGCACTCATTAACTTGTACTCATACTCGCAAACGAGGCTCCGATACTAAACATCCGATACCGTGTGCCTAGTGCACGTTGCTGCGTTATGCCTAGTTCACACTACACGATTTTTGCCCTGATTTTCGCTCGGCGACTGGTCGGCGCTAGATTTGCCAGCTCGGGAGCAACTCGGTGTTCGCTCGGCGATCAAAACTCGGCACTCGATCGCTAAGTGTGAACTATCCAACAACTCGATCCGATTGGCTCGCCGAGCGCTCGGCGACCGGATCGAGTTTTCTAGCATGTCAGATATCTGATCCAATAGGTATTGGTATCGGTATCGGCAAGTACAAAAATACATGTACTTGTACTCGGTTGGGAAATTTTTTTATTGATGCATCCCTATATTTTTTACTTCACATATATTTTGTCTGTCTGCAATTCCTGTGCAATATTTTTTACTTAACGTATATTTTTTTACGTAACGTATATTTTTTACTTAACGTATATTTTATGTCTGTCTACAATTCCTGTGCAATATTTTTTACTTAACGTATATTTTTTTACTTAACGTATATTTTTTACTTAACATATATTTTGTCTGTATATGCTGTCTAGTATGTCTGTTGTCTTCTATATGCTCTTGTTATATTTGCACATTGGAGCTTGAGAAACGCAATCTCGTTCAGCTGTGCACTCCTAGTTGTGTAGTCTGAATGACAATAAAGTTCACTTTGACTTTTGACTTTAGACACAGAATACATGTGCTTGACTGGCCTGATTGAAAATGTGTGGTGCAGCGTGAAAAGAAAAATCAGAAGACAGCAACCACGGACTGTTGAGCAGCTGAAGTCTCGTGTCATACAAGAATGGAGAAAATTTTCACTTGAAAAACTTAAACAATAAGTGTCCTCAGTTTGCAAACCATTAAAAAGTCTCATTAATAAAAAAAAGGTGAAAAAACACAGGGATAAGCATGTCTCTGTACCGTTATTGTGAGAACGTTGCAGGCAGCAAATACCTAAATGTATTTAAATGTATTTATATTTACAACAGTGGCGATTTCTCTAAGACTGCAAGGGAAGCTCAGCTTCCCCTAAAATGTCAAAAATTAAATGGTGAAATATGTACAGTTGTGTTAACATTTCATTGACTACAAATGCGTTAGAACACGTTCATCTCGAAGACGAGTTCGTTCAGAATCAGCTACTTATCACAAATCGACTGACTCGATTTTGTTAATTTCTCATACATTCCCGTAGCGTCAATGCATTTGCCCATAGAAGCTGAGCGTCTATTCACTTCAATGGGACTACATGGAAAGTTTTTTTTCATTGCTTCGAAACACGCCGGTCATTGGATAAATGCCACGATTTTGTTCCGCCCCCGGACGCTGAGCTTCTCTGGGGGTGAATGGAGCTGTGGGCGGGTCTGGACGCAGAGCTTCTGCAAGATGATTGGAGGATCAGTCAAAAGGCTGAATCCCGTTTTGATTGACATCTATTTTGAGACCTACACCTTCACTTAATCACTGGGAGCTTCAGTCCCATCGCGGATTTTGCGAGTGAAGTCGAAAGACAAACTGCAACCCATTTCTTGGTATTTGCTTGGTAAAATTACTTGACCATTTCCATTGTTCATTGTGTAAATAAAACACACTCATAGTATTTGTTTCAGTTTAACATAATTTCAACATTTCCTTGTTCGAGTTCAGGCCATTTTCTTGAAAAGGAACGGAGGGCCGAATTTATGTATAAATAAATTGACAAATTTTATGATGTAAGCCGACAATGAGCTTCCCCTCTTTGAAAGACCAGCAGCTGCCACTGATTTACAAAATATAATGAAGTTCGGCATAAATAAATAAAGATTCAAAAACATTAACAAAGCACAAATTCTTATTTTTTTGTGTTTTACAGATGGGGTTTGTAAGTAAGTAACAAATAAATACAGATAAAAAATAATTTTATTGTTGTTTTCCAGAATGATAAGACGGGCGGCATGTTGGCTAAGTGGGTAGCTCTGTCGCCTCACAGCAAGAAGGTCCTGGGTTCGTTCCCCAGGTGGGGTGGTCTGGGTCCTTTCTGTGCTAAGTTTGCATGTTCTACAAGCTAACAAAAAATCTTGTAAAATAACCCTGTCCTCAAAACAAAAATGCATGTATGAGTGTCTCCAGTTTAGGTAATACACGAGCGGAAACCCGATCTTAATGAAAAAAAGGAAAAATAGGAAAACTTTGGAAACCACCAGTTCCAGCAATGCATGAGCAGCATCCAGATGCCCCCGATATTTGAGAGAAAGAAAGCAGACAGAGGAGCTGGCAAATGGGAAACTAAAATTGAAAGGGAAAAACCATGATAAATAGAAGAACTTCCACCTGGAGCAAATTAATGCTCATGAGTAAGGCCCTTCCCAATTCATGGTTGTGAAAATTGTGTCACCGACCGTGAAATGAGCCGTTTCCCGTGTAATATGCAATTTGCTGTGATATTCAAAATTTAAGGTTAGTCATTTAACATTTTTCATTTGATTAGCATATGAAATATTAGGTTCAATATGCAATATGAGGCGGTCCTTGCAATCATACAGCAGTTAAGTTAGTGTAACAGACTTTACTGTGGTGTAGTGTGCTGACAATGTTTAATGTACATGTTTACGTATGGAGTGCATTTTGTCCGTTTGGGAATTCCATAATGGAAAAGTGTGATCATCTCTCTGCAGTCTGTGCTGCGCTTTAAAAGAACAAGCCAGTAAATATTATGCTTTTAATAGTTTGTTTATGTACAGTTCATTTCTTTCTTTATAAACTTAGCAAACTCTAAAGACGCTTGGTTACGTTTAGACAAAATGACCAAGATGTCAAAGTCTAAAGCAGCTAAATCAAGAGGAACTTGCACATTAATCATCTGCACCTCTGTGGTCCCTCTGTTGACCAAAATGGCAATACAGAAGGACACAACTCTTAACATGAGTAACTGCTAAATTTATTTAGCATGAGCCATGTTACAGGGCGGCACAGTGGTTAGGTGGGTAGCACTGTCACCTCACAGCAAGAATGTCCTGGGTTCGATCCCCAGGCATGGCGGTCCAGGTCCTTTCTGTGCGGAGTTTGCATGTTCTCACCGTGTCTGCATGAGTTTCCTCTGGGATCTACGGTTTCCTCCCACAGTCCAAAAACTTGCAGTCAGGTTAATTGGAGACACTGAATTGCCCTATAGGTGAATGGGTGTGTGTGTATGTGTGTATATGTGTGTCTGCCCTGCGATGGACTGGCGCCCCATCCAGGGTGTTACTGTGTGTGCCTTGCACCCATTGAAAAGCTGGAATAGGCTCCAGCACCTACCCCCCCCCCCCCCCTACCCCCCCACACACACACACACCCACAACCCTAATTGGATGAGCGGTTAGGAAAGTGAGTGAGCCATGTTATGATTAACAGTCTATAGGTCATAAATCTAAAACAATTATCATTTTTCTACAATGCTTTAGAGTAGCAAGCACAAACAGCAAGGCAGAATGGGGGATGGCTAATGGAGGACACCAGTGTCAAATCGGAACCTTTATAAGCTGGCCAAACATGGACATTTCTGCTTTTGCATTATTAATGCACCCCCTAGAGAAAAGACGATCTAAGAATCCCCTATTTCTCCTCCCACACAAGCTTCCACACAGGACTGAGAACTGTAAAGGCACTATTTCCTCCCCTGATGTACAATGTTTGCTCTGGTTATACCGAGATTAAAGTTATCTGTAATAACTGCAAAGGAAGCATAAACAGCTGAGGCACTGTGCATAATTTTTAGCAAAGGGCTACAAAAGAAAAATGTTGCATAAATTACATGAATCATTTCTACAGGTAATGACTAAGCACATTTGTCACAGTGGAGACAAACTCCTTAAGCAGTTTGTTAATCTTCAAAATTCTTCAAACAAATTTATATATCCATATCTATCTATCTATCTATCTATCTATCTATCTATCTATCTATCTATCTATCTATCTATCTATCTATCTATCTATCTATCTATCTATCTATCTATCTACAGTATCTATCTATCTATCTGGCTGGTGGTTATTAAAGGGGGGGGGGCTTCTGGAGATGTTAGTGAGGACAGTTATACAGTCATGTGAAAAAGTTAGGACACCCCATGAGAACCTTTGTCTTTTTGAACATATTTAAACATATGGACATTTGAGATTTATTTGAACAGTACTGAGAGCTGGAGCTTATATCATTAAACAAATGAAACTGAAAAAAATACTTTTAAGCACAAGTTGTAAAATGTGGAATGGAAATTTATTGTGAGGAAAAAGTTAGGACACCCTATGCCCTAATAGCTGGTATTTCCCCCTTTGGCTGAAATAACCTCAATTAGTCGTTTCCTATAACCATCTACCAGTCTCTAAATTCGACTGGGAGGAAGTTTTTCCCACTCCTCCATGCTAAATTTCTTCAGCTGTGGGGGGTTTGAGGGGTTTCTTGCATGCACAGCCCATTTCAAATCACCCCACAGCATCTCAATAGGATTAAGATTCGGGCTTTGAATTGGCCATTCCAGAACTCTCCATTTTTTTTGTTTGAGCCATTCCTTGGTGGATTTACTGGAATGTTTGGAGTCGTTGTCATGGTGTATGGTCCACCTCTGCTTCAGTTTTTGGACAGATGGTCTTACATTTTCCTGAAGCACCATCTGATACAGTAAAGAATTCATCGTGGATTAAATAATGGAGAGCTTGCCAGGCCCTGCTTCTGCAAAGCAGCCCCAAACCATGACATTTCCACCTCCATGCTTCACAGTTGGTATGAGGTTCTTGTGCTCAAATGCTGTGTTTGGTTTGCGCCAAACATGTCTTCTGTTACTGTGCCCAAATAATTCAACTTTGGATTCATCTGTCTAAAGCACATTGTTCTAGAAGTCCTGGTCTTTGTCTAGGTGTTCTGATGTTTTTTTTACAGCAAGGGTTTCCACCTCCCATGAAAATCAAACTTGTGCAGTCTCTTTCTGATGGTAGATGTACCTTGACATCAACTGTGGCAAGAGCTACCTGTAGGTCCCGTGATGACATTGTAGGAGTATTGGAGACTTCTTTATGCATTTTGCGGTCTGCACTTGGGCTGAACTTGCTAGGACGGCCTGACCTGGCCATGTTGGCAGTTGTTTTAAATGTTCACCACTTGTGAATTATTTTCTGGACAGTGGAATGGCTGAATTTTTATTGTTTTATCTTTTTAAATCCCTTCCCAGACTCATATGCATCTACAACCTTCTTTCTGAAGGCCTCAGAGAGCTCTTTAGATCTCACCATGGTGATACCACTCACTTCAACAATCAAGAGCAAACTCCAATGTTCTCTAACGATGGTCTAATCATTGCAGCTAATGTGGTGCACCGGATTCTAATTTTAGACATTTTACGTGGTAATAAATGTGGGGGTGTTCTAACTTTTTCCTCACAATAAATTTCCATTTTTGTTTATTACATTTTACAACTTGTGTTTAAAAGTCATTTTTAACATTTTTTTGTTTAGTTATATAAGCTCCATCTCTCAGTACTGTTCATATGAAGCTCAAATGTTTATATGTTTAAATATATTCAAAAAGACAAAAGTTTTCATGGGGTGTCCAAACTTTTTCACATGTATGTAAATATATTTATTAAAACTGTTTCTATTGTTGCTTTATTAGCAATAATCAATAAAGCTAGCAAAAAACACCTCCTCTAAGGATGACACACAGGGTTGCCAGGTTCAGCAAAAATATCCAACCTTAAGTCTGGCTAAAACCTGTCCCTCAGAAGCTAAAACTAGCACAAAATCTAAGGTGTCACATATGCTTGAAGAAAACAGGCTATAAATGGCAAAGAGTTACAAATGTACTGTTCAATCTTCTGTTAATATTACTTTGTTATTAATTCTATATTCTAATGTATTTATTTATTTATTGTCTGTTTTACCACTGCTTTGTCCTGGTCAGGGTCACGGTGGGTGCTATTCACTGGCGAAAGGTAGGAAACACCATGGACAGGTCACCAGTCCACCACACGGCACACACACACCTAGGTCAGGAAACTTAGAGGAACCCACATGGACATGGGGCAAACATGCAAACTCCACACATGTGGGAATCACATCCAGGACCTTCTTGCTGTGAGGCAACAGTTTTACCTAACAAGCCATTGTGCCACCCTATTCTAATATATACTTTATGTAAAGGATTTTGTTTACAATGTTATTACTTTTTATATTATTTTATTATTGTATTATTAATAATATTATTATATATTTTCTAATAATTTCAGATCCCAATCAAGAACATTTATTAGTAACACAAATATGACAAAAAAGACTGAATTTGGCTTGTACTTACTCTTTTCTGACCTTTTCTCTCCTGTACTCTCTTCTCTCCTCTGATCCTTTTGGTCTGTTGAAGGTTTGTTCTTCCATTCCCTTATGATTTCTGATTAGAATTTTAGGTTACATGAGTAGCTACTTTTTAACTTTTGTACTGTCACTCCAGCTCAAGCATACATACTTTGTTTTACTGCCTTGCTGTGCAGCTTTCTTTTGATCTGAGCTTTGATTAAGAAATATTTACTGTCTTAGAGATTTTGTCTTCTAATCATTTGGGTGCTACTCCCTGTCATTCACAAGGCAATTCATTTTTATTTTGTACTATGGAACTTCTCTGCAAAACTCTGATAGGGTATTCGCCAGGGCAGTCAGCTTTTCTGATTGGTCACTGATGTTAGACTGGCACAAAAGGAGAAAAGGATTTTTCGCCTCTTGTCACCCAAAGCGCTAATCGCTCATCACCCTGTGTTCACACTGGAAGCATCATCATCGACCTGTGGTCGCCACATCCCTTCACTCTCAGTTTGCAGAAAGTTAAACTTTGCTCAACTTTTTGAGTCGCCTTTTGTCAAGTAATATTATCAGTAAGTTAACAGATCTACTTGTTACATTTACAATTATTTATCTCTTTAAAATTTTAGGAAAGACGAACTGTAATGCATTGCTGGGAATTTGTGCCCAATCAGTCAAAGAATGACTGCTCCAGTTCATTCCAAGTCTGTTGAGTGGTGATGAGACCACTGGAGATTCTTTACCAAGCTTTATTCATGTCTTATAAAGCTCGCTTTTTGCACAGGGGCACAGTTGTAGCCTAGCGGTAAAAAAAAAAACTGGACTAGTAATCGAAAGGTGGCTGGTTCAAGCCCCACCACTGCCAGGTTGCCACTGGGCCCTTGAGCAAGGCCCTTAACCCTTAACAATATACTGTCAGAGTATTGTAAGTCAAACGCACATCTTTTTTTATATGATTGATTTATTTCACCTGTTAGCGTCTGTTGTGCCTGAAACACATAATTCAATAATTATTATTGCTAGTGTCCCAATACTTTTGTTTTTGGGTGGCACTGGACCCACTGTGACCCTGACCACAATGAAGCACCAGCTGTTTGATGATTTCGGGTGGTGCAGCAGGTTCTGTGTTAGTGTCATATGTCACGTGTCTAGGTTCGATTCCCGTTTTGGAGACCGTTGGTCAAGTTTTTCTAAAAATGTGTAGGTTTTCCTTGCAGTAGGTGGATTGGCCGATCTGGCCGTGAATGAATGAATGACCCACTGATTCATTCCTTCATTCAATCTTACACTGGGAAATTATTTCGTTCATTTATTTCCCATGCCCGACCAGTTTAGTCATTGACAATTCCCTATTCCAAGTCCTTTTTTGCTGGCACCACCCACTGGCTGAGGAGAGCTGCAGACTAGAACCTGCCCCCTCCGACTCATGAGAAGTCACCACCTGCTTCAACGCCCTTTTTTCGAGAAATCTGTACCTTTAAACTCAACATTTCCCTTACACTTAACGTTTTCAGTTTGTTTTTTAAAAATGTATTTATTTAATTTCAAATTAACAATGAACAGTCACTTTGTTTAGCACATGAGTGGTGCGGTAAGATGTCATCAAAGTGCGCATATGAGACGAAACTGCATTTGTGTGAAATAACCGTCAGATTCACTCTGAAAGCTCCCCATGTATCTGTGTTTAGCTGGATTTTCCTCCTGTTTCACTTTTAAACTTGTGTTACAGCTCGAGGTTCTGAGAAATTGTAAGAATCAGCTTTTTATTTCAGTGTTTTTATATTATATTTGTGTTATTTTCAGTGTATAAGTGTCAAAAAACCAATTATTTTAGCCTAAAATATATGCAAGTCCACGAGACCATGGAGTGCATTAACAGGTTTTCCATACATCCTTATGGGAAAAAATACCTTGAAACTCAACGCCTTTTAAACTCAACGGCAGTCCCAGAACCAATTGACGTTGCGTTTCAAGGTACCGCTGTACTGAACTAGCATTGTACATTATTAACTACATTCTCTGTTGTTTTACCCCGAGGGCATTCTGATGGAAAACTGTTTACCCGCCGAGGTTAAGGATTAAAGTCGAGACTGCCGGGACAACGATGCTGCTCCTGTCAGATGTGACTGGTCTGGAGTAATTGCAACGACAAGAAATCACTACAGACTTTATTGAAGACTAGAGCGGATAACAACTCTATTATTATTTAATTGTTTATTTATCTATTTATTACCAGTTATGACTTTTAGATCATTTAATTCTGTGTTTGTATGATTTGTGTAAATCGTGTATTTATTTAAAGTATCCTCCAGGCCACCCAAGAAGGATGGGCCCTGCTGAGTCTGGTTCCTCTCAAGGTTTCTTCCTGTAATTTTCAGGGAGTTTTTCCTTGCCACAGTCGCCCTCGGCTTGCTCAACAGGGGTTTTTGTATCTGTTGGTCCTGGATTTTGTAAAGTTGCTTTGAGACAATGTATATTGTAAAAAGCGCTATATAAATAAAGTTGACTTGACTTGACTTGACTGTTAAATAGTCATAACCCTCATGCAAATTAACAGTTTTGTGGTCGGTTAACCAATGCAGTATTTTAAATTTTTTTACATTTAGCAGATGCTTTTTTTCCAAAGCGAGTTACAGTACTGGGACAGTATATTGTCTAAGCAATTGAGGGTTAAGAGCCTTGCTAGAAGGCCCAACAGTGACAACCTGGCAGTGGTGGGGCTTGGACCAGCGACCTTTTGATAACTATTCCAGTACACTGACCGCTAGGCTTTAACTGCCCCTTTAAAGTCAAGCTGTGAAAATACACGCAAAGTCAAGTTACATCAACATCGTACTGATGATTGCTAGTGTTTGATGATAGGCTAATGTTATAATAACCCTTTTTAATAACTGCTCAGTTTGCTCATACTTATCTTGAGTGATGAATTGAGGTTTTTCCTGAGATGGAGAGATTGGAGAAGACTCTTTCGGTTCATCTTGTTTTCCACTGTTGATATGGTACTCTAGTCTCTGGGCTCTGTAGACCGTCTCATACATCAGCACAACTTTCACTGTGTATTATATTAATTAACAAAAGAAAGAACAAAAGAATGAAACCAGTTCTCAGACAAGAGCTGCGACCTTAGGGTACCTTAATTAGCTATGCTCTTGTAAGCCAGTGTTACACTGTTCTTGATGCTATTGTAAGACTGTTAAGCAGCCTTTTATACAGAAAATTCCACTTGAAAACTACAACAATCTTTATTCCCAAATGATTAAATAGTATAATTAAAAAGGTGATGTTAAACATGCCTGTCACAGCTTTTTGAGTGTTCTGTGGGCATCAGTTTCTAATTATGTGTAAATATAACAAATAGACTCTAGTTTGTCACTAAAAAACTAAAAATCTTTTTTTGGGAATAGGGTTGCTGTAGATGTACAGCCATAACATTAAAACCACCTCCTTGTTTCTACACTCACTGTCCATTTTATCAGCTCCACTTACCATATAGGAGCACTTTGTAGTTCTACAATTACTGACTGTTGTCCATCTGTTTCTTTGCATGCTTTCTTAGCCCCCTTTCATGCTGTTTTTTTAATGGTCAGGACTCTCCCAGGGCCACTACAGAGTAGGTATTATTTGGGTGGTGGATCATTCTCAACACTGCAGTCACACTGACATGGTGGTGTTAGTGTGTGTTGTGCTGGTAAAAGTGGATCAGACAATGCAATGCTGATTGAGTTTTTAAACACCTCACTGTCACTGCTGGACTGAGAATAGTCCACCAACCAAAAATTTCCAGCCAACAGCGCTCCGTGGGCAGCGTCCTGTGACCACTGATGAAGGTCTAGAAGATGACCAACTCAAACAGCAGCAATAGATGAGCAATTGTCTCTGACTTTACATCTACAAGCTGGACCAACAAGGTAGGAGTGTCTAATAGAGTGGACAGTGAGTGGACATGGTATTTAAAAACTCCAGCAGCACTGCTGTGTCTGATCCACTCATACCACCACAACACACACTAACACACCACCACCATTGTCATTGCAGTGCTGAGAATGATCCACCACCTAAAAAAAACCTGCTCTGTGGTGGTCCTGACCATTGAAGAACAGGGTGAAAGCAGGCTAAAAAAGCATGCAGAGAAACAGATGGACTACAGTCAGTAATTGTAGAACTACAAAGTGCTTCTATATGGTAATTGGAGCTGATAAAATGGACAGTGAGTGTAGAAACATGTTTTTTTTTTCCTGAAAATGTGTGTAATATGTTTACAAGTGTACCTGTCTAGTGTTTAGTAGTTGCTATTAGAACTTTTATTGGAACCAGGTTTTAAATGACCTGCAGCTGCAGTTCCCCTATTTAAGGGGCTGTCGCCAGGCTGAAGGCGTCGCACCTTTCGTTTGTTGATCCTTTCCTTTGTTTGGCATGGTGGCTTTCCAGCACGCCACCACTTTCTTTTTTTAGGGACACCGGGTTACCCCTGGCGCCTTCTAGGGCGTTAGGGTGTGTAGGTCGCAAGGCCGAGGTAAGCCAGGGTTAGTTTATTTTGTTTGGGACAGCTGGTGCGATTTCGTGCAGCCCTCGTGCTGCCTTTTGTTTGGCGGTTTGTAACCAGCCACCGCATGCAACGTTAGCTGCGGGTTAGCGCTGGGCTAACGTCCACTGTGCAGCAGCTTCTTAAGTCAAAAGCTTCAAGCAGATTCCCCTCAACCGCTTTGGTTGAGTGGGTTAAGCCACGGCTTTGTCATTCTCCTCAGCACCGGTTCGACTCTGCACTTTTGACATTATCGCCCTTCTATCTCTCTTTGTCGCTCCGGCTCCTTCCCAGCATAGCTAGTGCTGGTGACGATGCCGGAGTGGCTTTTATCCTAAGCCGTTTTGGCTCCGGCTCCTTCCCAGCATAGCTAGTGCTGGTGACGATGCCGGAGTGGCTTTTATCATAAGCCGTTTTGGCTCCGGCTCCTTCCCAGCATAGCTAGTGCTGGTGACGATGCCGGAGTGGCTTTTATCCTAAGCCGTTTTGGCTCCGGCTCCTTCCCAGCATAGCTAGTGCTGGTGACGATGCCGGAGTGGCTTTTATCTAAAGCTGTATTTTGTTATATTTTGTTTTGTTTGTTTACTCATCGACTGGCTTACCGGTGTGTCGGCACCCACAGCGCTCCTTAGAGCGCAGGAGCTCTTTTCTCTCTCTCATGGCTAAATGTCGCGGTGGGTTAAGTGAACGCCTCGCTCCTGAGCGATCCGGGTTCGTGCCCTGCGCTTCCCCTTTCCTTGTGTGTGTTTTTTTCTTTTTCAGTAGCCTGCGGCGCCAGCGGCTTCATTCGGGGTTCACCGCTTCGTTCCCGTTATTTTCCCCTTTTATGTTGTCTTTTGTTTACTATTATTTATTGTTAAATAAAAACTATGATTTGAATTATGATTTGTTCTCTGCATCTTTGGGTCCTTCCTCTCCCCACATCACACTTATAAAAGCTAAATCTTTATATCATTCGTCCCTAATAGAGAAAAATAAGAATAATCCTAGATTCCTTTTCGAGACAGTGTCCAAATTAACTAAAAATGTCAATGAAACTGAATCTAATATACCACCCGACTGTACCAGCGATGATTTTTTAAAATTCTTTAATGATAAAAAATACGACTTCAGAGTCAGTGTGTCACTTGCCAATGTTAAGTATGAACTCACTTTGAGCAGCATTAGTGATAATAGTGACTTATCTAACAAGGTAATCCCACTAAAATTAAGTCAATCTCCAAAAATGAACTAACTGCGTTGATTAAATAATCAAAGTCATCGTCTTGTATACTCGATCCTGTTCCAAAGATTTACTCCAAGCTATTGTAGAGCCCCTGCTTACATGAATTAATGCATCCCTTAGCCTTGGGTATGTACCTATATTGTTTAAAAGTGCTGTTATTAAACCCCTGATTAAAAAACCTAATCTTGATCCACATGTTTTGTCTAATTATAGGCCAATTTCAAACCTTCCTTTTGTCTCTAAGATACTAGAAAAAGCAGTTTCCAAACAGTTATGTTCTTATTATTTGAATGAAAACTGTATTCATGAAAAATTTCAGTCAGGATTTAGACCCAACCATAGTACCGAAACCGCATTAATAAGAGTAGTTAACGAGCTGTTAATGTCTTCTGATAATGGATGTATCTCTTTTCTTGTTCTATTAGATCTTAGTGCAGCGTTTAATACCGTCGATCATAACATTTTACTGGATAGGCTAAAAAATACAGTAGGGGTTAAAGGAGTGACATTCTCTTGGTTTAAATCCTATTTGACTGACCACTCTCAATTTGTTTATGTAAATAATAAATGCTCATAAACTACAAGAGTAAAGTGTGGTGTTCCACAGGGGTCAGTACTGGGACCGCTATTATTTACACTCTATATGCTTCCATTAGGAAAAATTATTCATAAACATAGTATAAAGTTTCACTGCTATGCAGATGACACACAGCTACATATATCAGCCAAACCAAATGATACTGACACAATCAGTAAGATTGAAGATTGTGTAAACAACATAAAAAACTGGATGTCGTGTAACTTTATTTTACTAAATTGAGATAAAACAGAGGTTTTACTTGTTGGATCTAAAGCTGCAAGAGACAAGTTGTCTAACCTGGTGCTAAACCTAAACACTTTCTCTGTTACTCCCAGCTCAGATGTAAAAAACTTGGGTGTCACACTACAGTAGATTAAGATCTTTACTTTGATACACGCATCAATAATATTACTAGAGTTGCTTTCTTTCATCTACGTAATATTTCTAAAATAAGAAATATACTATCTGTTAAAGACGCCGAAAAACTGATCCATGCGTTTATAGCTTCTCGGTTAGATTATTGTAATGCTCTTCTAACTGGATGCTCTGGTAGATCCATAAACAAACTTAAGTTGGTTCAAAATGCAGCAGCTCGAGTGCTAACTAGAACTAAAAAATTTGATCATATTACTCCTGTTCTATCATCTCTACACTGGCTGCCAGTTAAATTCCACATTGATTACAAAATACTTTTACCAACTTATAAAGCGCTACATGGTCTGGCTCCACAGTATCTGAGTGAACTTATTAATCACTACAACCCAGGGTGTCGACTTTGCTCACAAGATGCAGGGTTACTTGTAGTTCCTAAAATTAAAAAGACCACGACTGGTGGAAGAGCATTTTCTTACAAAGCTCCACAACTTTGGAATAATCTTCCTGCCTCTGTTCGGGATTCGGACACAGTCTCAATGTTTAAGTCTAGACTAAAAAGATATTTATTTTCTCAGGCTTTTGATTAGTATAGACAAAGGAGCAGAGCTTGGGGGTTCTTGGTCATAGAAACTTGTGGTGATCAGGGATGTTGGGTTGCTGTCATTCTGCCTCTCATATCCGATCACTCAGGTTTGATGACGGTGGGGAGATGGGCGCTGATGTCCTGTGAAAGCCTTCATGACCTTGTTACCTGCTCGCTCTCCCTTTTAGTTATGCTGTAATAATTAGGACTGCCGGAGTCTAAAACTCTCTTTAAAACTTATATTTTTTTAACTAGCATTGTACATTTATAACTACAGTTTCTGTTGTTTTACCCCGAGGTGGTTCTGATGGAAACCTGTTTAACCACCCGAGGTCAAGGTTTGAAGTCGAGACGACCGTGCAAACGATGCTGCTTCTGCCGGAGGTGACGAGCCTGGAGTATTTGCACCAAGAATGACAAGAACTCACTACAGACTTCATTACATTCTGAACTGAATAATAACTCTATTATTATTTATGTACTTATTGCCAGTTATAACTTTTAGTTCATTTAATTGTGTTGTGATTTGTGTAAAACCTATTTATTTAAAGTATCCTCCAGACCACCCAAGAAGGATGGGCCCTGCTGAGTCTGGTTCCTCTCAAGGTTTCTTCTTGTAATTTTCAAGGAGGTTTGCCTTGCCACAGACCTTATGGACCGGTTCCATTGTTGTGTCGTTATGCAAATTAACTGCATATAAGGTTGGGGTATTCACCACCAGTTCAGACTAAAGAAGTCACTTAGATGAGTCACGAAATATCCCTCCCAGATAAACTGATTCAACCAGATGAACTGATTCAACTGATTCAACTTTGTGGATCATTTTTCACATGTATCCCAGCTTGTTTGGAAGCTAGGGTTAGAGCACAGGGACAGCCATTGTACAGCACCTCTGGAGTTGAGTGGGTTAAGGGCCCTGCTCAAAGACCCAACACAGGATGCATAGCAGAGCCTGGATTCAAACAGACAATCTTCCAATGAATTGTCCAAAGCCCTACCCACCATGCTAACACTGTCCCTGAATATGAGTATGTGGTGCTCTGCAATGGATTGGAACCATGTGTTGGTTGTATTTCTGCCAGTGAGTGACGCCTACACCGGGACCCTGACCAGAATGAATCACTCACTCACTCTCACTCTCTTTCTTAACCGCTTATCCAATTTAGGGTCGCGGGGGGATGCTGGAGCCTATCCCAGCTTTTCAATGCGTGCAAGGTAACACCCTGGACAAGGCGACAGTCCATCGCACGGCAGACACACATACACATACATGTACACACCTACACACATCCATTCACCTATAGGGCAATTCAGAGTCTCTAATTAACCTGACTGCATGTTTTTGACCTGTGGGAGGAAACCGGAGCTACCGGAGGAAACCCATGCAGACACGGGGAGAACATGCAAACTCTGTGCCGCCCCAGAATTAATCAGTCTTTGACAATTAAAAAAAGAATTTTTGGAATTTTTTTCACCTTAAAGCCCTGTACATAGGGCAAGAGCACACTTTGAGAAGAATATCAAATTTCAGGTCCTCTTTATTTTCTATTTTATTTATGCATTTTATCCCATTTTCTCCCAACTTTGTGTAGTCAATTTGTCTTCCGCTCCTAGGGGATCTCTGATAGCAGTTGAGGTGGATATATTGCTGCTCACGCCTCCTCCGACCCGCACACAGCCCTTTGCGGAACCCTTTTTCACCTATGGACTCTGCACAAGCGCCTCTCTATCTGCCTTACACAGCGTTTGAAGACCCCACCCACATAGTCTGGTCATCACGCCCTAGCAGAACCGTGTCTGCTGCTGGCACTGCCAATTATGACCGCTAGATGGAGCCCAGCCGACCGGTGACAACGCCGAGTTTCGAACTGAGGAGTTCAGAATCTCGACACTGGTGTGCTAGCGGAATATCCAGCTATCCCGCAAAATTTCAGGTCTTCTAAAATTAAAATAAAACAACTTTTTGTAAAACAATTTACCGTGTTTATTAATTTTCATTTAAGGCAATCCAATACAAAGCATTTCACAACTAACCAGTATGACAACAATCATATACAATATAGCTCAGTTAAGGGTAAAGCAAACATGCCAAAAATAATTTTGGGAAAAAAGGATACAAAGAGTTTAGAACAAATATGTAGTTAATAAAAGCATCAAACAAACTCAGACATGCTGTATGGTTGCCAGGTAAAACTTAATACACTTAAAAAATGTTTTCTAATACCGTTCCTCTTTTATTTGCACTTACATGCACATTATTTTCTCTACAGTATGTTACAGATGTTGGCACTGAATGTTTGGTTGTTGTCTGTACACCCCCTGAACTTCAACATCTGCTGTGCTTCTAGAGATATTCTGACATTGGGTATTTGGGTGCTTACACTTCAGGCACACATTATACAATATAAAAATTAATCATGTACAGATGTACAGGTCTTAAGGAATGACATCTTTGTAATAAAGTGCTTCCTTAAACATGTTGAGGAAATCTAGAGTACTTAAAAATACAGATTCTGGATGAAGAATGTAGCTCCATGCTGCATTCAGAGATGGAAAAGAAAAAAGACAGCAAAAAAATAATTCCATTAAATAAGCACTTTTAACTCGGCCATAAAGTGTTTACAAAATTAAATGCTAGCTTACTCATGCTAATACAGTATATACTGCACTTAGCCAGTTTGATGTATCTATGTTTCCATGCACAATGGAAAAAAAGACTTTTTGAAGGAACACCGGTGGCTTGTAGAGCCCTGAGCTCAACCCCACTAAACAACGGACTGAAATGTTGATTGCAAAGGCTTCTTAATGCTCTTTTGACTAAATGGGCACAAATTCCTACACATACTCCAATACCTTGTGTCACGTTTGCTTTTATCCTGGCTTTTGCAAACTTTGGTAAAACTATGTGTCATGGTGTTGCAGAACAGCACCAGGGTCCAGCCGAGCTAGGTTCAAACCTCACCCCCACTGTAAGTAAGGAGTTGGGCATATTCTTTCTTTTGCCTGTGTATATTCCCTTTGTGTACTCTGTTTTTTCACCTTTTTAAAACATGCAGAAGGTGAATTGGATACTCTTAATCGCCCCTAGGCATGACCGATTAGAACAGGGGTGCCCAATACGTGGATTGCAATCTACCAGTCGATGTTTCTTTAATTTGCCATTTATTACCATAGCTATGCCTCAGCCCACCTAAAGCACTGTGGATATAGAAAGTTTTCATTCATCAGTAGCCAGTTTGCGCCATTTTTGAAATTTTCCTTTTGTAACCTACAATGTCTGTGAAGATGAGTGCGCAACCAAGCACAAAGAAACCAAAAATGTTTCTATTCAGGGAAGACCATTGCAAAGATGTTCCTGTTTCATTGATGTGGCTGTTTCATTCATACAAGGAGGAAGCTGATGGAGAAATATTTACCCTACAATCTAACATTCATATGAAGTCAAGGGTCTCTGCTGGACAATTATGGAACTTGCTGGCTGAGGAAAAATAACATAAGAAAATGTGCCACATATTTGACAGCATTTTTGAATCAACCTACTTGTGTAAATCAGCCTTTTCCCACATAAAAATAATTAAGTCCACCCTTACTGATGAACACTTGGAAGCCTGCTTGAGAATTGGTATCAGCAGATATTGTCCAGACTAGATAAACCTGGCTGACACCATTCAGTGTAAATCATCAGAATAAGGTTAGTGTGATTGTCAGTCGCATGCCCTGTAAAGCTGAATATCAGTATAGGCAACGGAAGCGCATTTTAGAAAGCTTCAAAGCTTTTTTAAAAAATTATGAGGCCACCCTTATTAAAAAGTAGATCGTGATGACATTTCGACTGAAGTAGTAGATCTTAAGCCACGAAAGTGTGGGCACCCCTGGATTAGAATAATAATGCACTGAGGCTACAATTGTGTTGCTGTACCAAAACATGATACCCATGTAATTTTATATGACTAAGGAAGCGATTTTGTCATGTCCCTAAACACAAAGATAGATGGTATCATTGATGTGAGGCACCAATGTGACTGGTTTTGATACACACACAAAAAATTTTTTTTCATATAATATATTTTTATATCTTATTATATATACACCGACCAGGCATAACATTATGACCCTCTGACAGGTGAAATGAATAACACTGATTATCTCTTCATCATGGCACCTGTTAGTGGATGGGATATAATAGGCAGCAAGTGAACATTTTATCTTTAAATGTGAATGGGCAAGCATAAGGATTTGAGCGAGTTTGACAAAGGCCAAATTGTGATGGCTAGAAGACTGGGTCAGAGCGGCTGATCTCCAAAACTGCAGCTCTTGTGGGGTGTTCCCGGTCTGTAGTGGTCAGTATCTATCAAAAGTGGTCCAAAAAAAGAACAGTGGTAAACTGGGGTCATGGGCGGCCAAGGCTCATTGATACACATGGGGAGCAAAGTCTGGCCCATGTGGTCCGACAGCCAACAGACGAGCTACTGTAGCTCAAATTGCTGAAGAAGTTAATGCTGGTTCTGATAGAAAGGTGTCAGAATACACAATGCATCCTAGTTTGTTGCGTATGGGGCTGCATAGCCGCAGACCAGTCAGGGTGCCCATGCTGACCCCTGTCCACCACCGAAAGCGCCAACAATGGGCACGTGAGTATCGGAACTGGACCACAGAGCTATTGCTCATCTTCTATTGAAGATGGTGGCCTGGTCTGATGAATCACGTTTTCTTTTACATCACGTGTGTGTCGCTTACCTGGGGAACACATGGCACCAGGATGCATTATGGGAAGAAGGCAAGCCGGCAGAGGCAGTGTGGGCAATGTTCTGCTGGGAAACCTTAAGTCCTGCCATCCATGTGGTTGTTACTTTGATATGTACCACCTACCTAAGATTTGTAGCAGACCATGTACACCATTCCATAAAAACAGTATTCCACAGGATAATGCGCCCTGCCACGAAGCAAAAATGGTTCAGGAATGGTTTAAGGACCACAACAATGAGTTTGAAGTGTTGACTTGGCTTCCAAATTCACAGGAGTTAAAGGAGTCCATGCTTTCACGAGTCAGGGCTGTTCGGCAGCAAAAGGGGAACCAACACAATATTAGGTCATAATGTTATGCCTGATCGATGTATATTTTTTAATTCGTTATTTCACGTGTTTAAAGCAGCTTTTTACTGATAAACAATTAAATTCATTCAAATATATTTTTCTAAACTGAATCAGATGCTAGCAAACGTACTTTGGAGTGATGTATGAGTGTTTAAACTGAACTTGAATAAAAAAAAAATAATAATTATTTGCCCAATTTGCTGTGCTTCAAATAATGTCAGTTATTTACTTCAGTGTAAGGTGACTCATAACCAGCTGAACAGGTCACTGAAAATGCAACATGAACTTGCCAGACAAATGGCCATGACATACCAGACAAATAAAAAACATACCATTACTTCGCAAATAGTAACGCAAATAGTAGTGATAAAGCTAATTCAATCTTTCAGTCACCTAATCTGTAATTCAGTCCATTACACATCCATCTCTTATGGTCTTATTTCATTAAAAGCATTTATACCATTACACATCTTGTTTTGTAAGGGAGAGGAGTAAAGAGAAGGCTGCAAGGACATAAAGGAGGATGTACGCAGATATTCCCCACACTCCAGGGGTGTAACAAAACAAAAAAAACACACTTAGAAACATAGTGTAATATCTGGCCTGGCAGTGTACAGTCAGTTGACAGCAGTGTAATATAAAAAGTCATACAGACACATGTAAAGAACCTTAGTTGTTGTTCACATCAAATATCAAAATTAGCAGAAAAACATCAGAACAGATAACCATGGGCACATGCTCCCTGAAACTAGACAGTTTTGGACAGTTCAAGCAATATTTCTAATGAATCTCAAGTTCTGCTGTGACATGTATATTGCAGGGTAATAAGTTTCTCGAGAACATTACGTTCTGACAGGAGTGGAACCCAATGTGGTCCTCTGTTGTTGCAGCCTACCTGCCTCAATGACTCTTTATAACCACAGTGAGCAGAAAAAAAGAATGTACTATATCTCCGAAAGATACATTGTGTGCCGTTCTAAGATGCTTTTCTGCTCAGTACAGTTTAAAAGTGGTTATTTGAGTAGTGCTCCTGTAGATGGGCTAGTGCTGATTACTACTGTTAGCATGGGCAGTAAGGTTACAGTGAAGTTTGTTTTACTAACTGAGCTAAATTAGATAACAAAATGTACTTTTTTGACAAGTGGCTGTTGTAATTTATAGGTGTAAGAGTTGCTTTAAACGACAGTTAAAAAAAACCTCTATTTTACACACACCGAGCACTTTATGGTAGCTATTAAAATAAACTTTACAACCCCAAATCAGAAAAAGTTGGGACAGCATGGAAAATGCAAATAATAAAAAAAACACAGTTTTTTACATTTACTTTGACTTTTATTTCATTACAGACAGCATAAACCTGAGATATTTCATGTTTTGTCTGCTCAACTTCATTTTATTTATTAATAAACAATCATTCCTGCATTTCAGTCCTGCAACACATTCCAAAAACGTTGGAACAGTAAAGCATTTATCACTTTGTGATGTTGCCATTCCTTTTCACCACACTTAAAAGACGTTTTGGCACAGAGGATACCAAGCGATTTAGTGTTACAGCTTTTATTTTGTCCCATTCTTCCAGCAAACACGTCTTAAGATGTGCAACAGTACGGGGTTGCCGTTGTCGCATTTTCATTTCAAAATTCTCCACACATTCTTTATTTGGGACAGGTCAGGACTGCAGTCCAGTACCCGTACCCTCTTCTTCTGCAGCCATGCCTTTGTAATGTGTGCAGCATATGGTTTTGCATTGTCTTGTTGAAAAATGCATGAACGTCCCTGGAAAAGATGACATCTTGAAGGCAGCATATGTTGCTCTGAGATCTCAATGTACTTTTCTACATTAATGCTGCCATCACAGAGTTAAATTACCTTTGCCAAGGGCACTGACACAGCCCCATACCATGACAGACTCTAGCTTTTGGACTTCTTGCTGAAAACAGTGTGGATGGTCCTTTTCGTCTTTGGTCCGGAGCACACAGCATCCATTTTTTCCAAAAAAGACCTGGAATGCTGATTCATCTGACCACTATACATGTTTCCACTATGTGATGGTCCATCCTAGATGCCTCTGAGCCTAGAGATGACAACGCAGTTTCTGGACATGGTTAACATAAAGCTTCTTTTTTGCTCAGTAAAGATTTAGTGTTTCAGGTTTTATTTTGTCCCATTCTTCCTGCAAACACATCTTAAGATGTGAACCAGTACGGGGTTGTCAATGTCACATTTTCAAAATTCTCCACACATCCTCTATTGGGGACAGGTCAGGACTGCAGGCAGGCCAGTCCAGTACCCGTACCCTCTTCTTCTGCAGCCATGCCTTTGTAATGTGTGCAGCATATGGTTTTGCATTGTCTTGTTGAAAAATGCATGAACGTCCCTGGAAAAGATGACATCTTGAAGGCAGCATATGTTGCTCTGAGATCTCAATGTACTTTTCTACATTAATGCTGCCATCACAGAGTTAAATTACCTTTGCCAAGGGCACTGACACAGCCCCATACCATGACAGACTCTAGCTTTTGGACTTCTTGCTGAAAACAGTGTGGATTGTCCTTTTCGTCTTTGGTCCGGAGCACACAGCATCCATTTTTTCCAAAAAAAACCTGGAATGCTGATTCATCTGACCACTATACATGTTTCCACTATGTGATGGTCCATCCTAGATGCCTCTGAGCCCAGAGATGACAACGCAGTTTCTGGACATGGTTAACATAAAGCTTCTTTTTTGCTCAGTAAAGATTTAGTGTTTCAGGTTTTATTTTGTCCCATTCTTCCTGCAAACACATCTTAAGATGTGAACCAGTACGGGGTTGTCAATGTCACATTTTCAAAATTCTCCACACATCCTCTATTGGGGACAGGTCAGGACTGCAGGCAGGCCAGTCCAGTACCTGTACCCTCTTCTTCCGCAGCCATGCCTTTGTAATGTGTGCAGCATGTGGTTTTGCATTGTCTTGAAAAATGTATGGATGTCCCTGGAAAAGATGACATCCATGCATTTTTCTACATTTTGCACAGTAAAGTGTTAAGTGGCATTTGTGCATGTAACACTGTATTGTAGTGCTTGACAAAGGTTTGCCAAAGTAAACCCCTTGCCCATACGGTTATATCAGCTATTGTTGAGTGGCGGTTCTTGATGCAGTGCCATGTGAGGGATCGAAGATCATGGGCTTTCAGCTTAAGCTTGCGCCCTCTGTCTTTACACACTGAAATTCACCCCTGATTCCTTGAATCGTTTTTATGATATTTTGCACTGTAGAGGGAGAAATATGCAACATTTCAATAATTTTCTCACGCATTTGTTGACAAACTGGAGATCCTCTGGCCATTTTTGCTCATTAAAGACCAAACCATGATTATCATATGTTTATTATCACCTGTTTGGAATCACATAATTATTTAGTTTTTTCATCTCATTACTAGCCCTAAATTGCCCCAGTCCCAACTTTTTTGGAATGTGTTGCAGGCCTGAAATGCACAAATGGAGGTATATTAACAAATGAAATGAAATGGTTCAAACTGTCTGCAATCAAATACAAGTCAAAGTAAATGTAAGAAACACAGCATTTTTATTTTATGTGCATTTTCCATACTGTCCCAACTTTATCTGACTTGGGGTTGTAATACAGATGTCTCTAGTAAAGATGAAGTTGGGTATAAAATTACTGACCGTAGACCACCTGTTGATTTGTATACTTTGTAAACACATCTTGGTTTTTTTGAAACACCTAAGTGTGAGTACTGGAAGGAAAATAGTGCTCCAACTTTGTGGGTAATTGTATACCCACAAAGTTGATCTGTATGGTAGATGTAGCTTATAAAATAATGAATGTATGTAGCAGATAGGAGTTTCTAATAATGTGCTCAGTGAATGTATGTTATAAATGTTTTCCACATCTTGCAATAACAGATCCTGTTTAAGAGTTACTGGATTTACAATTTTACTCAAGTTTACCCAAACTGCATGTGTTTTAAATTGTGGCAGTGTTGTACATGGTGCTGTCATGAAAACTCAACTACCCACACAGTTTTGCTATGTACTAATTCTACCTCTCTATAAGATTTGTGTATAGAGAAAATCATGGCTCATCGCATATTGAAAGTTTTGACTGTTATGGCTCTTTCCAGCATATTTTCAAACAAAGCATGCTGAAAACAAGATATATCCAAAAAAGGCATTGGATAGAAGGAGTAACACTTGGTAACAAGTGGTATGCAAAGATGGCAAATCAAATGAGTCTTGTTTATATTAAAAACTTCACCTGAATGCACACATGCTCTTACACACCAATGTGGAGCAAGGTCAAATGTTAGAGCACAGTACTTGTGTCTTGATATACAGACAACCACAGACAGGCACAAGCTGAATACACAATGTACCCTCCTCCCTCTTTAACCTACCACACAAAAAGAGAAACAGTCACAGGCCAATATTTTTCTTTTTTCTTTTTTTTTTTTGACAAAAGCAAGTCTGTTTCTTGGGTCATGCACTTTACCCAGAAAAAAAACATCCAGGAACTAAAGCACAATTAGAAATGCCCTCTCAGACTTTACTGGAGACTCCCTACAGTATTGTACAATAATGCAGGAAACCAAAGGCCATAATTACACGGAGGGTGATGCCATATCCAGCTAGGATAGGAAACCCCAGGAATCGGGGTTTCAGATCTGAGTGTGGTGCGTGTGTCCTGAGGGGGTGTAAGGAGGGGGTGCCGGGTTGGGTTTGATGCCCCGACTCTTCATGTAGGAGATGAATTGGTCTGGGATTTCAGCCAGAACATCTTTAGCCAAACGTGCCATACTTAACACATGATTTCCCGTCCGGTCCATGTAATCCCGAAATGGCACAAACTGCAAAGATAAATAAGAGGTAATTAATTAATTATTTTAATTAAAAATAAAAATAAAGAGCTAAAAACTTTAAGGCAAAACAGATATGGTCAACATTATTGACACCTCTGAATATCAAGTACAAGAGTATAGAGGAAGTATACACTGATCAGCCATAACATTAAAACCACCTCCTTGTTTCTACACTCACTGTCCATTTTATCAGCTCCACTTACCATATAGCACTTTGAAGTTCTACAATTACTGACTGTAGTCCATCTGGTTCTCTACATACTGTTTTAGTCTGCTTTCACCCTGTTCTTTAATGGTCAGGACCCCCACAGTGCCACCACAGAGCAGGTATTATTTAGGTGGTGGATCATTCTCAGCACTGCAGTGACAATGACCTGGTGGTGGTGTGTTAGTGTATGTTGTGCTGGTATGAGTGGATCAGACACTGCAGCACTGCTGGAGTTTTTAAATACCGTGTCCACTTACTGTCCACTCGATTAGACACTCCTACCTAGTTGGTCCACCTTGTAGATGTAAAGTCAGAGACGATCGCTCATCTACTGCTGATGTTTGAGTTGGTCATCTTCTAAACCTTCATCAGTGATCACAGGACGCTGCCCACGGAGCGATGTTGGCTGGATATATTTTTGGTTGGTGGACTATTCTCAGTACAGCAGTGACAGTGAGGTGTTTAAAAACTCCATCAGCGCTGCTGTGACTTATTCACTCATACCAGCACAACACACATTTAACACACCACCAGTGTGTTAGTGTCACTGCAGTGCTGAGAATGATCCACCACCCAAATAATACCTACTCTGTAGTGGTTCTGAGAGAGTCCTGACCATTGAAGAACAACATGAAAGGGGCTAACAAAGCATACAGAGAAACAGACAGACTACAGTCAGTAATTGTAGAATTACAAAGTGCTTCTATATGGTAAGTGGAGCTGATAAAATGGACAGTGAGTGTAGAAACAATGAGATGGTTTTGATGTTATGGCTGATCGGTGTGTATTGTAATTAATTAGAAATTAGACTCACATGTCCCCACCTCAAGAGTGCTCACATGACTTTATTTTGACAATGAATTGTGACTTTAATGCTTTAAAAAGGCCATTTTATCCCCTGTAAACAAGTTATAATGGCAAAGAAAAAAGCTGACTGAGCTATCCAGAAATGCTTTTATCACCAAGCACACGCAGTGAAAGTGTACAAGACTATTTCCATTAACAGTTCTACATGTTTTCAAGATTACTACTCAGAGAGCAGTCACAAACGAGGAAAGAGGAAAATCGACTTAATAATCCCATGAAAGGGTTTAAAATGTGGCACAGCACTCTGAACTGAACAGGGCTCTATAAGCAAAGGCCAGAGGTGACCCCCAATACTTAAAAAAGGCATAAAACAGAGCAACTGAACTTCAAGGAAAATGTTCCATAAACAGAGGAAACCAAACCAGAGTTATCGACAACAAACTGAAGCCTTTTAAGAAAATGTCTTGATGCATGCTTAATAATCCAGGTACACAAATCCACAAAGTTGAATCAGTTCATCTGGACACAAGTTTGTTGTAGAGATATGTTCCATCACTCTTCAGTGACTTCTTCAGTCTGAGCTGGTAAATACCCCAAACTTATATGCAGACGATTTGCATAAAGACCGATCACCACCCATATAACCACCCGTATAACAGTGGAACCGTCAATCAGTTCCATATGCAAATCACAAGGACCATTAATTTCACATATGATTGGGGTATAGCTCCTATCACATCTCTGAATCGGGGGGGGTTGGGGGGGTCCCGAAAGTACATCTCTCACCATCTTACAATGCTGTGACAGGAGCTATACCCCAATTATATGTGAAAGGCACACACGGCCATTGTAATTAATGGTCATTGTGATTTGCATATAGACCTGATCACCGGTTACATTGTTATACAATGTGTGGTGATCTGTCGTTATGCAAATCATCTGCATATACAACACGAACTCAGACTGAAGGTGTGAGGACCTGGATGAGTGATGAAACGTATCTCTACAACAAACTTGTGTCCAGATGAACTGATTCAACTTTGTGGACTTTTAAGAAAAGAGCACCCTACCTAAAGTGAAATATGGTAAGGGGACCCATAATGTTGTGGGGCTGATTTGCTGGCTCTGGGACAGGGTATTTCAAATGTGTTACAGGAACTATGAAATCAAAGGGTTATCGAGTAAAAGTGCTCCCAAGTCAAAAACTGGGTCCTACAGTAGGATGACGACCCAAAGCATACATTCAAAAATATACAAAAATGGTTAAGAAGGGAAAAAATTTACTGTTTTAAACTGCTAGTCTGCTATTGGGAAAAGAAACCATGCATAGCTTGAGTGAGTTGCAGTGGAAGAATGAAAGAAACTACCAGCAAACAGGTGGAAGATGCCTACAGATGCCTACAAAAATGTTTGAAGGCTGTCATTTTTACCATGTATTAGGGAAGGGTGCCTTTAATCATGTACATGTAAACATAATATGTTTCTTTTTCTTTTTTCTTTTGATTTAAATGACTGCATGTTTGTTGACAGATTTACTGTTAAATGTATTTGGACATGCTATTAAAATATTTGATGATACATAGTTGGTACATAATTATCATATTCTTACTTCATTCATCTACTACTCTCATCCAGCAATTCCACTACATGCACACTTGACTCTATATCATCTACCATCCTCAAAGACACCTCGCAGGACCTAATCCCCTTTATCACACTAATCATTAACAACTCCCTGACACCAGGTGTTGTCCCTGCAGGCACAGGTCATTACCCTTCTTAAGAAACCTACACTAGACACCACAAACATTAACAACTACAGACCAATCTCACTCCTCTCTTTTCTATCCAAAATTCTTAAACGTGCTGTCTACAACCAACTATCTTTCTTTCTCACTCAGAATGACCTCCACGATCCACATTAGTCTGGCTTCAAGGTAGCACACTCCACAGAAACAGCTCTCGTGGCTGTTACTGGGAAGCTTTATGCAGCCAAAGCAGCCAAACTGTCATTGGTCATCATTCTTCTTGACCTCTCTGCAGCCTTTGACACAGTAAACCACAGCATTCTCTTGTCTACATTCTCCAACCTTGGAGTAACTGGTTTGTCATGGCAATGCTCCATGCTCTCTCTCAACTGGTGTTCCTCAGGGCTCTGTACTTGGCCCACTTCTACATCCGCTCTCTTGGTAAGGTCATAGCCCCCCATTGCTTCTCTTACCACTCCTATGCAGATGATACTCATCTCATTCTGTCATTTCCTCATTCAGACACACAAGTCTCATCTCGCATCTCAGCATGTCTGCGAGATATCTCACAATGAATGTCAGCTCATCATCTAAAACTTAATCCCAGCAAGACAGAGCTGTTATTTATTCCTGGAGATCAATCTCCAACCCAGGACCTAGTCATCTCTCTTGATGACTCCCAGATCAGACCATCTGATAATATAAGAAAACTTGGTGTTGTCCAGGAAGATTCGACCATTTTCTTTCCATGGAAGCCACTCAGATTCTTGTGCAGTCACTTGTAATCTCACGGTTGGACTACTGCAACTCCCTCCTGGCAGGTGCTCCTGTGTCCACTATTAAACCCTTGCAGATGTTAGCAGCACATTCTTTAACTCCTGTAAGTTACGAAGTGGAGTCTCCATGGATCAGACTTGTTTGTCCAGCACATCCCACAGATGCTCGATTGGATTGAGATCTGGGGAATTTGGAGGCCAAGTCAACACCTCAAACTTGTTGTTGTGGTCCTCAAACCATTCCTGAAGCATTTATGCTTTGTGGCAGGGTGCATTATCCTGCTGAAAGAGGCCACAGGATCAGGGAATACCGTTTCTATTAAAGGGTGTACATGGTCTGCAGCAATGCTTAGGTAGGTGGTACGTGTCAAAGTTACATCCACATGGATGGCTGGACCCAAGGTTTACCAGCAGAACGTTGCCCAAAGCATCACACTGCCTCCACCGGCCTGCCTTCCTCCCACAGTGCATCCTGGTGCCATGTGTTCCCCAGGTAAGCGACGCACACGCACCCGGCCATCCACGTGATGTAAAAGAAAATGTGATTCATCAGACCAGGCCACCTTCTTCCATTGCTCAGTGGTCCAGTTTCGAAGCTCACGTGCCCGTTGTTGGTGCTTTCGACGGTGGACAGGGGTCAGCATGGGCACCCTGTCAAACTTGCTCAAATCCTTACGCTTGCCCATTTTTCCTGCTTCTAACACATCAACTTTGAGGATAAAATGTTTACTTGCTGACTAATATATCCCACCCACTAACAGGTGCCGTGATGAGATAATCAGTGTTATTCACTTCACCTGTCAGTGGTCATAATGTTATGCCTCGTCGGTGTATATAGTTTAGGAGTATGTCCCAACATGTTCAACTAATGACTCAAAAACTAAGCAAAGATTTGCCCCAGTAAAATTCTTTGGAGAACTCTGTTACTAATTGCATAATTATAAATTGGGTAAAGTTCATAGATCATTAACCCAACGCTCAACCAAAAGTGATATTGTTAGATCAGCAATTAAAACAGTAATGTCTTACTAATGAGGAATCACAGCCATGTAGGCTGAGCACATTGCTCCTATTGTGTTTGTTTTGTGTACATAAACCCTCTTGTTGCTGCTTCCTGTTTCTGACTTTTCCAGTCTTGTTGCCTGTCTTGTTTCCTGTCCTGGCTCTTCTCATGGTGATGTTTTGCTCTGCTTTGTTTGCCCTTGCTAATGTTGTCAAGTCAAGTCAACTTTATTTATATAGCGCTTTTTACAATATACAGTTGTCACTGTCCTTGCTTGTTATGTTCTAGTTCTAATGTCTGTTCTGTCTCAGCCTAGGGTAGCCATTAGCTTAGGTGTTAGCATTTCTGTTCAAGTTAGTAGTTAGTTTAGTTTAGGAATCTGTTATATGTTTAGAGTTAGATTAGAATTTAGCCTTTAGCATTAGCCTTTAGCATTTTGACTGCCCCGCCCTTGTGCCCAGCGTTACAAATCAATCTTCACATCAAGTATTGCAGTTATTTAAAAAGTCAAACACATAACACACAAGTACTGCAGTTATTTAAAAAGTCAAACACATAAAATGTTTTCATGTGACCATATATGACAATTAAAAAATTTAGTTAATGGGTGTGTTCGAAAACCTAGTGAGCTCACTACATAGACAGCATTTTATGTCATCCTCCTTAGTCGAGCTCCTGAGAAGTAGGCTGTTCGAATTCTTAGATACCTTAAAATGCTGTCTAGTAAGCCACCTTAAATCTGAACGGTATTTTGACAGAATAATGAGGGAGCATCTGATGCTTCTTTAGCGGTGAAGGCAATCCCAGCATTCAGTGCGGCACAACTTTTCTCACAAAAAAAAATATATATATGGCGGAAGGATGCGGAGCAATGAACTGAGTTATTTTCAAATGTAAATAAATTATCATAGGTTTTTAATTTGTATAAACGTGCACAAGTGTAATTTATTCACAAGTTCGGGCTCGTCAGCAAATTTAACCGTTTTTGGTCCACGGAGGGAGACATGTCATTAGTTGACATGCTAGCACGTTGTGCCACCTCATCCTATTGGTCTGAATGGCATGAGGCTAACTGTGTTAGCTTAGTAAGCAAAAACTGATGGAATCGCTACCTAAGTAGTGCGTTCGAATAACCTAACTTATAAGTCTCTACCTAGGCAGCTGCCTATGTAGACAGTAAGACAGCAAGGCAGCTCACTAGGTTTTCAAACAGACCCAGTGAAACATTTAATGTGTTTGTAATTAATTTTAACATTAAATGTAAAAACATACAAATGTAAAAATATACAGAATTTAATAAAATGTGATCTTATAACCATTTGTCTTACTTGTACAATGTCCCGTTCCGCTAGTTTTCCTCTTGAGGAAATCCTTATGTCATCACCGTCTAACTCCACCATTGCTGAGATGAGAAGTCAACATTTGTTAGGCTTCTCCAACATTTGTCACTCCAATAAAAAACAATTACTTCATACAATATGGCATATAAACATTATTAACAGATAAACTATATGATCAAAAATGGACCAGAACATAAATCTTATGGAAATTCTTTTCACTGAATTATGGAACACGACTGTGGGGATTCACTTTTATTCAGCTAGAAGAGCATTAGTAAGATCATAAACTAAAGGTTGTCAATAAAGCCTGCATGCAGTACAGTGTAGTGTTCCAATTCATCCTAGTTTTGGAAGATTTTCCAAATGAGACAGTCCTTTAGACAGCGTAAAAGACAGCTAAACTGCACCCACTATAAATAAATTTAATTTACAATGTATAAAATAGTAGGTGACAGGAGACTCTGACCCTTTCCCATGTTAATTATTGTTTTGACACTACCCAACATAATTGGCCTCCACACAAGCATAGGGAATTTTAATACCTGAAATTCAGAACAGCTCTTCTCTACATAACCACAGAGAGCCATGTACACCAATCAGACATAACATTATGACCACCTTCCTAATAGTGTGTTGGTCCCCCTTTTGCTGCCCCACATGCAACAAACTGTGATGCACTGTGATGCACCCATAATCCTGTCGCCGGTTTACCACTCTTCCTTTCTTGGACATACATAGATAGATACTGACCACTGCAGACCGGGAACACCCCACAAGAGCTGCAGTTTTGGAGATGCTCTGACCCAGTCGTCTAGCCATCACAATTTGGCCCTTGTCAGACTCACTCAAATCCTTACACTTGCCCATTTTTCCTGCTTCTAACACATCAACTTTGAGGATAAAATGTTCACTTGCTGCCTAATATATCCCACCCACTAACAGGTGCCGTGATGAAGAGATAATCAGTGTTATTCACTTTACCTGTCAGTGGTCATAATGTTATGCCTTTGTCGGTGTATGTATGGTTATTGTTTATCCAGACCTCCTGTCCAGACCCTCACTTGGGTAAATAGAGATCTGAGATTTCTGACCACAGCCTCCCACTCCATTCATCACTTTAGCCTTGACATAACACATATGAGGGTTTGTGCTTATTACATGGATGCGTAAGCTAATTACAGCACAATTACAGTAATTGGACTGTGCCCCTTTAACCAATGTTCTCTGTGTTCCATCTTCTCTGCACTTGCTCTACTCAGGGAAATTACCTCATCATTAGTCATGAAGTATCCCATGGGCTAACTGCAAGTGCAAGTAAAGCCAAGATTTGTTTTTAAATTTAATTAAAACTATTGACTTGGTTTTTAGTCATTAAAAATGGTGGTAAAGGCTGTGGATAATACTGTTTTTTAAATATAAGGTAATGGAAAAGAAACTGCACATCAATGCCCAAGGCATATAATAAAAAAGACAAAAGAAAGTGCATAACTTACCATCAAACTCAGCTTGGCCCACTCCAACAATGATGATTGACATGGGAAGCTTGGCACCCTGCAGCCAAAAATAAGATATATTTCTCTTATAGCAATAATAAAATACAATTTTCCTTCTTTCAGATATAATTAAAATCATGTTTACATAGACTTGTAGAGAACATATCATGACACTCTTGAAATTCTGTTTCCTGCAACTGTTTTTGTAATTAAATAATTGAAACAAATGTTTGGTTTAAAAGAGTTAGTTATTGTGGGTAAAGTTAAAATACAAAAAAATACATACACAGTTTTGGAATTGTAATTATTTTGCAACAATTTTTTGTGACAATGCTAAAATATACAGTGGGGCCAAAAAGTATTGTCAGCCACTGATTGTGCAAGTTCTCCTACTTAGAAAGATGAGAGAGGTCTGTAATTTTCATCATAGGTACACTTCAACTATGAGAGACAAAATGAGAAAAAAAAAATCCAGAAAATCACATTGTAGGATTTTTAAAGAATTTATTTCTAAATTATGGTGGAAAATAAGTATTTGGTCAATAACAAAAGTTCAACTCAATACTTTGTAACATAACCTTTGTTGGCAATGACAGAGGTCAAACGTTTCCTGTAAGTCTTCATCAGGTTTGCACACACTGTAGCTGGTATTTTGGCCCATTCCTCCATGCAGATCTCCTCTAGAGCAGTGATGTTTTGGGGCTGTCGCTGGGCAACACGGACTTTCAACTCCCTCCACAAATTTTCTATGGGGTTGAGGTCTGGAGATTGGCTAGGCCACTCCAGGACCTTGAAATGCTTTTTACGGAGCCACTCTTTCATTGCCCGAGCGGTGTGTTTGGGATCATTGTCATGCTGGAAGACCGAGCCACGTTCCATCTTCAATGCTCTCACTGATGGAAGGAGGTTTTGGCTTAAAATCTCACGATACATGGCCCCGTTCATTCTTCCCTTAACACGGATCAGTCGTCCTGTCCCCTTTGCAGAAAAACAGCCCCAAAGCATGATGTTTCCACCCCCATGCTTCACAGTAGGTATGGTGTTCTTGGGATGCAACTCAGCATTCTTCTTCCTCCAAACACGACGAGTTGAGTTTTTACCAAAAAGTTCCATTTTGGTTTCATCTGACCACATGATATTCTCCCAATCCTCTTCTGGATCATCCATATGCTCTCTGGCAAACTTCAGACGGGCCTGGACATGTACTGGCTTAAGCAGTGGGACACGCCTGGCACTGCAGGATTTGAGTCCCTCTCGGCGTAGTGTGTTACTGATGGTAGCCTTTGTTACTTTGGTCCCAGCTCTCTGCAGGTCATTCATCAGGTCCCTCCGTGTAGTTCTGGGATTTTTGCTCACCGTTCTCATGATAATTTTGACCCCACGGGATGAGATCTTGCGTGGGGCCCCAGATCGAGGGAGATTATCAATGGTCTTGTATGTCTTCCATTTTCTTACAATTGCTCCCACAGTTGATTTATTCACACCAACCTGCTTGCCTATTGTAGATTCACTCTTCCCAGCCTGGTGCAGGTCTACAATTTTCTTCCTGGTGTCCTTCGACAGCTCTTTGGTCTTGGCCATGGTTGAGTTTGGAGTCTGACTGTTTGAGGCTGTGGACAGGTGTCTTTTATACAGATAACGAGGTCAAACAGGTGCCATTAATACAGGTAACTAGTGGAGGACAGAAGAGCTTCCTAAAGAAGAAGTTACAGGTCTGTGAGAGCCAGAAATCTTGCTTGTTTGTGGGTGACCAAATACTTATTTTCCACCATAATTTACAAATAAATTCTTTAAAAATCCTACAATGTGATTTCCTGGATTTTTTTTTCTCATTTTGTCTCTTGACAGTTGAAGTGTACCTATGATGAAAATTACAGACCTCTCTCATCTTTCTAAGTAGGAGAACTTGCACAATCAGTGGCTGACTAAATACTTTTTGGCCCCACTGTAGCTATATGTCTAAATATTGTAAATATTCCAAAAAATATGTAAAGTTTCATGACATGTGACTCTGCAATGGGCGCAAGGCACACAGTAACACACAGTAACACCCTGGACGAGGCGCCAGTAACACCCTGGATGGTGCGCCAGTACATCGCAGGACAGACACACAAACACACCTATAGGGCAATTCAGTGTCTCCTATTAAGTTGACTGCATGTTTTTGGACTGTGGGAGGAAACTGGAGCTCCCGGAGGAAACCCACACAAACACGGGAAGAACATGCAAACTCCGCACAGAAAGGACCCAGACCACCCCGCCTGGGGATCAAACCCAGGACCTTCTTGCTGTATTGTGTATACACTGTCCACTCTATTAGACACTTCTACCTAGTTGGTCCACCTTGTAGATGTAAAGTCAGAGACGATCGCTTATTTATTGCTGCTGTTTGAGTCGATCATCTTCTAGACCTTCATCAGTGGTTAAAGGACGCTGCCCACGGGGCACCATTAGACTACAGTCAGTAATTGTAGAACTACAAAGTGCTTCTATATGGTAATTGGAGCTGATAAAATGGACAATGTGTGTAGAAACAAGGAGGTGGTTTTAATGGTATGGCTGGTCGGTGTACATAGGCAGCAGAAACACAGTGTATAGGTAGTAAAAGTAGTTTATTTTAGACTGCCATGACTTGGATTTTGTTGTGTTTTCATTTGCAGTGCAAAGTAGCTTAAAAGATTTATAGAGTGAGAAAAACAAAAAGGTAAGACAGGGCTAGTATGGGTGCCACGATGCCCACTGCTCCAGAAACCCACCCAACCAGTCCCATAAATAAGAGTGATGGCTTCAAAGGATTCATTTTGATCTTTGTGAATTACTTACAGAATTCCAACTTTGAGACTACAATTTGAGCCCTTCTTTTTGCATCATGACTAAGGTTCCAGTAATGCTTAATGATTAAAAAGTTCATGAAATAGTGGAGTTATACCAAGGTCTAGAAAATATGAACTCACTTTCTTAAACACTTATCCAATTAGGGGGTGCTGGAGCCTATCCCAGCTTTTCAATGGGCGCAAGACACACAGTAACACCCTGGACGGGGCGCCAGTTTATCGCAGGGCAGGCACATATACACACACACACACACCCATTGACCTATAGGGCAAATCAGGAAACCCATGCAGACACAGGAAGAACATGCAAACTCCGCACAGAAAGGACCTGGACTGCCCTGCCTGGGGATCAAACCCAGGACCTTCTTGCTGTGAGGCAACAGTGTTACCCACCGAGCCACCGTGCTGCCCGAGAGGCTATTTAGTTGTGTGTAATACAAGAACTACTCAATGCAGGTCTACCTCTGGCTTATTTTTTTATGTATATTTTTGATCTAGCAGATCACATTTTCAGACAATACACAATTACCTCATGATTTTTTTTCAGATGCAGAAAAAACTGCAATCCAATGACTGTTCTGATATACATATTCCTTTTAAGTGTAGGTGAACTTTTAAGTCCAAATGTAAGTGGGTAAGGATTCTTTTTTCAAAATTTGACAAACTGATATCAGTTCAACTCAAGAAGGTTTTCATGCCCCGTGGCATCTATTTAAAGATTTACCAGGATTTATTGACATATAATATTGTGTAAATTTTGTACTATCACAATGTATTTGTTGTAATCACACTCAAAAATGACTGAGGTCACAAACGTGCTAATTAAATCTGTCTTTTTGCAGCATCCTGTCAGAAAGGTGCATAGTATTTGATCTTTTTAGAATAAAGCCTTGTAACAAAATCCCCTGACAGGATGGGCGCAGGCTGTTTCTTCAGCAATCACTGATGATCTATGTATGACAGAGCTTTATGAAAGCTGGTGCCATCGGTGCATGTCAGGACCTCCACAGATAATTGAGCTCTGTTGCCCCATTTTGTGCCATCATCTCCTGCTTTGAATGATGGAACAGCACCGGAATAATGGGGAAACAAAACAGGCTGTCAGCTTACAATAGCTTGAATAAACACAATGCCACACAAACACATTTTTAGAAAAGTCGGAACGTTTTGTAAAACGCAAAAGAACAATCTGTGATTTGTTAATTCTCTTGAAGCTTTATCTGATAAAAGTGGAAAGAAAGGATTTCCAATGTGTTTATCCCGTGTTCAGTCACTGTAAGAGAATTAACAAATCAAAGATTCTGAACTGTTAGTCACAGATAATGAACCTTTATTACATATTTAAATTTTAAAAGCTTACATCTTTTATTGGCTGAATTGTAAGATTTATCCATATAACTGTTGCAAAAAGGCTAAACATCTTACAATGTTGTGTCTTATTATTATCATTGTAAATAAAATGGATTAATGATTACAGAGAGTTTATAAAATAAACTCCTGTAGGCGATGATGGGCAAAGATTTACAAAAACGTATATTTAGTTGTCTTTTCTGTCACTGAGTGGTGCAAAGACCTGTCTAGCTGATGAGTTTATCTACGGTGTTAACAGGAACGTGCAATCAGTTGTCAGTAGTAGCAAAAAAGCTAAAAGAAGTTAACAGTTAAGGCAAAATGTGTATGAGTAGGAACTACATTAAGATATATTCTGATGAGGCATAATATTATGACCACCTTCCTAATATTGTGTTTTTGCTTTTGCTGCCAAAACAACACTGACCCGTCGAGGCATGGACTCCACTAGACCCCTGAAGGTGTGCTGTGGTCTCTGGCACCAAGATGTTAGCAGCAGATCCTTTAACTCCTGTAAGTTGCGAGGTGGGGCCTCCATGGATCGGACTTGTTTGTCCAGCACATCCCACAGATGCTGAATTGGATTGAGATCTGGGGAATTTGGAGGCCAAGTCAACACCTCAAACTTGTTTCATTCCTGAACCATTTTTGCTTTGTGGCAGGGTGCATTATCTTGCTAAAAGAGGCCAAAGCCATCAGGGAATACCGTTTCCATGAAAGGGTGTACATGGACTGGAACAATACTTAGGTAGATGGTACGTATCAAAGTAACATCCACATGGATGGCAGAGCCCAAGGTTTCCCAGCTGAACATTGCCAAAAGAATCACACTGCCTCCGCTGGCTTGCTTTCTTCCCATAGTGCATCCTGATGCCATGTGTTCCCCAGGTAAGCGAAGCACATGCACCCGGCCATCCACGTGATGTTAAAAAAAACATGATTTATCAGACCAGGCCACCTTCTTCCATTGCTCCGTGGTCCAGTTCCGATGCTCACATGCCCCTTATTGGCGTTTTCGGCGGTGGACAAGGGTCAGCATGGGCACCCTGACTGGTCTGGGGCTATGCAGCCCCACAGGCACATGCACAGATAGACCCCTAGTGGTGCTCAAGCACCTGCCCTTTTGCCCTGGATGAGAAAAGTGCCCTTTCTGCTGGAGCCCAAAAGTGTTTTGATATCTGAGGGGCATTAGTTTGAGTTCTTGTGAGAATTCTGCCCCGATCTGATCCGCGGCGCGCACAAGCTCCCGCCTTGCCCCTCCCTCCTCCTCCTCCGGTTAGCACTCATGCAGTGCTGAGCGCCAGGCCAAACCGCTGCTACACACTTCTCCTCTGACCCGCAGCATCAGACAGACAGGTAACAACAGTGTTTCATACAAAGAGCATCCATGCATAACGCATAGCCTACACGTTTTGTACTCATGAGTCATTAAATACGTGATTTCAAAGCCTTGTCCAGCTGTTTACTGACGTTTGTCATGTTTAATGAAGGTGGAGGGGGACAAACTGCAGCAGACAGACAGACAGAGAATTTAAAGACAGTTTTACTGTTTTACAAATTAGACAAGTTCACTAGTTTTGTTTCATTTAAAATCTTACTTACTATGATGTGAAAGCCTGAAGAAAAAAAAAGCATGAGCACAAACATTTTGCAGGAGAATGTCAAGTAGCTCTCACAGTAAAGTGTTGAAAATAGATACAAACATACAATATTTTATAATTACAGCATCCTGGCCAAAACGCTGTGTAGAAAAAGTCACCTTTAGTCAAGGAGTTATTTTCATGCAAGCATTTATACTTTAACAGTTGAGGTTTACAAATGGGGAATAATTTTGCTAGGTAATTAACATTACAAACTAATATATGTAGAATACTAAATATAATGCTCTATGATATAGCATACAGCATACAAAAAATGATGAATAAATAGGAAAATGTTATTTAGCTGTCTATTTGATTTTATTGGCATAATAAAAGGCCCATTGTTAACATTAACTACCCAAAGTGGGTTTATGATTTGAAATCAAAGGTAGGTCTTAAGTTGAGCTACATGACAGTCTGGTGAGGTAAATTGATATTAGTAATGGTATATTATTAGTGTAATGCTTCAACTCTATCAGAAAACAGTAAAATTATGTATACTGTGTTCTCCCCTTTATGGAGATTCAGTAAGTCACTCTTGATTATTATGCACAACATTGATTTATCTCATTTACAAATTTTGCAGCATAATGCCAAGAAAAGAAAGGTTACAAAAGCAGAAAGAAAAGGAACTACAGCAAGCAGCTCAGGGTACCAGCTCTCTTTTATCCTGGATTAGGCCATCTACCAGTAAAGCAAATGAGGGAGATGTATCAGTATCAGTTGTTTGGTTATTAAAAAGCGTGCACAATATGGCCTGTTTTTCATTTATTTATGCAATTTGATAATTTGAGTTATTTGATTAAATGTGTATTGATTGCGTTAACAAAAATAAATTAAATAAGTTAAATATTCTACTGTGTTTTTTTTTATTATTATTTTATTAATAATTTTGGCGATGGGTGCCCTTTTTTTTTGGCTTGAGCACCTGCCTCCAAAAATTTCTGTGCACATGCCTGCAGCCTCATATGCAAGAAACTGCGATGCACTGTGTATTCTGACACCTTTCTATCAGAACCAGCATTAACTTCTTCAGTAATCTGAGCTACAGTAGCTCGTCTGTTGGATCGGACCACATGGGCCAGACTTTGCTCCCCACGTGCATCAATGAGCCTTGGCTGTTTATGACCCTGTTGCCGGTTTACCACTGTTCCTTCTTTGGACCACTTTTGATAGATACTGACCACTGCAGACCGGGAACACCCCACAAGAGCTGCAGTTTTGGAGATGCTCTGACCCAGTTGTCTAGCCATCATAATTTGGCTCTTGTCAAACTTGCTCAAATCCTTAAGCTTGCCCATTTTTCCTGCTTCTAACACATCAACTTTGAGGATAAAATGTTCACTTGCTGCCTAATATACCCCACCCACTCACAGATGCTGTGATGAAGAGATAATCAGTGTTATTCACTTCACCTGTCAGTGGTCATAATGTTATGTGTGGTCGGTGTATCTATATTTATAGTGTTAAAAAAAGAATAACAATGTTTTTCCTTACCACTGTAGTTTTTGGTCCTTTAAGCTCCAATACAAAAATAAACAAGTAAAGGTGTTTTTTAAGTAGTTTAGCTTCATTTTTACACCTTTATTGGAGGATGGCCAGAGGCTGGGTATTTTAGGTCTTGATCAGAAACCAATTGTTATATTTTTATCCAAGACTTACATTGTAGCCCATCCAATTAGCACTTATTTATTTATGTATCTGCTTTGCTTACGAAAATCTGCTCCCATCTGCATTTTACATTCTGCAAACTGGGAATAACAAATGTAAATGTTCAATGTAAATAATGGTGATTAAAACAGCAAAAGATGAAAACTTTTGGCTACAGATTATGTGAAACACACACATACTCTGTGTTTAATTCTATAAATCATAACACTTACAGGAGGAGAAATCCTGAATAAAGACTTCTGGCATGAAGACAGAGCAGCAGGCAAGATCTTAAAAGGAAGGTGTGGCTGTTCTAATGATTGCATTAACAGTCGCAAATTCCCTTTAAATCCAGTCTGCTGGGTATTCAAGCCTTTCTGCTGCACAGAAGATTTGTTCCACCTAGAAAATCATGCTGACCACTTACCTGAAAATGGATTTATGGGTTGTTTTAAGGTCTCGTCATATTTGAGAATACAGTAGAATGGATATAACTCACAATTTATGTAATTTAAAGTATTTTTTTCACTATATCAATACTCTACATTTCAGAATTTTAAAGTCAGAGTCAGAGAGGTTTTATTGTCATTTCAGCTACATACAAGTACATATTGAAACGAAACAGCTTTCCTCTAGGATCACGGTGTAACACGGTACAAAAAGTGCAAGACAAAACAGTGTAAATACAAAACAGTGTAAATACAAAACAGTGTAAGTACAACAATAAATACAAAAAATCCTATAATAAATAACTACAAAAGATATTCCTAATTATCCCTAATCTAAACAAGTAATTAGAAGACAGGACTAAAGACAAGTGTTAGTACATGATGGTGAATAGATGGTACAATGGTTCATGAGGTAGTGACATGTTGTACATTAGCAGCGTAAGATTAACAATGGAGATAAGGTGCCTAAAAAGTAAATAAGGTGCAAAAATACAAAAAGACTTTTCAATATTTGAATAAACAGTAAAATTGGCAATGGAGGTAAGGTGCCTAAAAAGTAAATAAGGTGCAAAAATACAAAAAGACTTTTCAATATTTGAATAAACAGGTAAAAACAGTCTAACATAGTCAATACAGTTCAGTGTGTGGCAGCAGAAAAATTTCCGCAGGAAATTGTTACAGTACTGAGTTGAGGAGTCTGATTGCTTGTGGGATAAAACTGTTACACAGTCTGGTTGTGTTAGTCCGGATGCTGCGGTATCGTCTCCCAGACGGGAGCAGAGTAAAAAGTCCATGTGATGGATGGGTTGGATCGTCCACAATGCTTAGAGCTTTGCGGATGCAGCCGGTGTTAAAAATGTCCGTGAGAGATGGAAGAGCGACCCTGATGATCTTTTCAGCTGTCCTCACTACTTGCTGGAGAGTCCTGCGGTCCAACGCAGTACAATTTCCGAACCAGACAGTGATGCAGCCGCTCAGGATGCTCTCGATTGTTCCTCTGTAGAACGTGGTGAGAATGGGGGGTGGCAGATGAGATTTCCTCAGTCTTCTCAAAAAGTAGAGACGCTGCTGGGTTTTCTTGGTGATGGAACTGGTGTTGAGGGTCCAGGTGAGATTCTCTTCCAGATGAACACCGAGAAATTTGGTGCTCTTGACGATCTCAACAGATGAGCCGTCGATGTGCAGTGGGGAGTGGTCCCTTAGTGTCTTTCTAAAGTCAATGACCATCTCTTTGGTTTTATCCACATTCAGAGACAGGTTGTTGACTTGGCACCAGTCCGTTAGATGTTGTGTCTCCTCTCTGTACGCTGACTCATCGTTGTTGCTGATGAGTCCCACCACAGTTGTGTCGTCTGCAAACTTAACGATGGAATTCGAACTGTGCATTGCTGTACAGTCGTGCGTAAGCAGAGTAAACAGCAGTGGACTGAGCACACAGCCTTGGGGAGCGCCGGTGCTCAGTGTGGTGGTGCTGGAGGTGTTCTTACCGATCCGGACGGACTGAGGTATCTCAGTCAAGAAATCCAGGATCCAGTTGCAGAGAGAGGTGTTCAGGCCCGGCGTGCTCAGCTTTCCAATTAGATGCTGAGGAATGATGGTGTTGAATGCTGAGCTAAAATCTATGAACAGCATCCTGACGTAAGTGTTCTTTCTGTCCAGGTGTGTAGAAGCCAGGTGGAGTGTAGTGGATATGGCGTCATCCGTTGAGCAGTTAGGACGGTAGTGTCTTAAAATGCCTCATGACTAGTTTCTCGAAGCACTTCATGATGATAAAAACCGTTTTTCGACCCCAGAGCGGCCACTGCGTGTTAACGCGCCGCCATCTTGGATCAGTAGTTTCGCCACTACTAAAATCGCCAAAGTTTCGCCACTATTAAAATTCAGTGTTTCTAAAAATTACTCAAGATTTTAAAAAGTTATTTTGAATGCTTGAAGTTCTGAATGTTTTCACGCAAATAAATTTAGGTGTTTATTTATGTTCAAACTAAATTTTGTAGCAGAAATGGAAATTTTTCAGTAACCACTAACCAAAAGTTACAGTCAAGCCGGAAAGTCCACGCCTTTTACCTTCTCCACATTTTATTACGTTACAGACTCATCCTATAATAGAAAAGTCCTCTTGGGAAAGAAGCCACGAGCTTGGCACACTTGTTTCTGGAATTTTTGCCCATTCCATTGGCATATCCTTGAAAGCTCCTTCAGGTTGGATGGAAAGCGTCGGTACACCGCCATTTTCAGCTCCTTTCACTGAGGTTAGATTGGATTCAGGTCTGGGCCACTCGAGGACATTCACAGACTTTCTTTGAAGCCACTCCTTTGTTCTCTTGGCTGTGTGCTTTGGGCCATCGTCATGTTGGTAGGTAAACCTTCGCCCAAGTCTGAGGTCCAGAGCGCTCTAGAGCAGGTTTTCTTCAAGGATCTTGGTGTACTAAGCTGCATTCATCATTCCCTTTATCAGGACTAGTCGTCCCGGTCCCACTGCTGAAAAACATCCCCACATTATGATGCTGCCTCCATGCTTCACTGTAGGGATGGCATTAGCCAGGTGATGAGCAGTGCCTGGTTTCTTCCAGGCGTGACGTTTGGTATTCAGGCCAAAAGGAGAGGCTTTCATTTGGCCACTCTACCATAAATGTGTGATTTGTGGAGGGCTGCCTGGATGGTTAATCCATCTCCACAAGGATACGCTGGAGCTCTGTCAGAGTGACCCTGGGGGTTCTACTCAGCTCCCTGGCCAAGGCCCGTCTTCCCCGATCGCTCAGTTTGGCCGAGTTGCCAAGTCTAGTTAGATTTTTGGTGGTTCCAAACTTCTTCTAGTTACGAATGATGGTGGCCACTGTGCTCTTTGGGACCTGTAAAGCTGCAGCAATTTTTCTGTACCCTTCTCCAGATCCATGCCTTGACATAATCCTGTTTCTGGTTATAGGCAGGTGTTGGCAATCCCCAATCATGTCCAATCAATTGAATTTACCACAGGTGGACATCTCAAGCAGTATCAGTGAAAACAAAATGCACCTCAGCTTACTTTTGGGTGTTATATCAAAGGGTGTGCACACTTGTGTACATATGATATTTTACATTTTGATTTTTAATAAATTAGCAAAAATGTGTAAAAACCTGCTTTCACTTTGTCATTGTTGGCTATTTTGTGTAGAATTTTGTGACAAAAAATTAACTCAATCTATTATAAAATGCATCTGTAATGTAATAAAACGTGGAGAAGGTGTTTCATTTACAGAAGGCTTAGGGCTTTAATTAATAAAAAACAAATATCCTATATTATTACACAGCCACATGCTGAGTTTAATATAATTACTGCATTTAGTATGTCTAGCAGATGCTCAATACAAATAATTACTATTAATTAATTAGCACTAATGAGTGCTACATCTCCTAGGATCTGTAATTTTCTTGGAACTATGATTGGCTGTTTTACACTTCCTGCTGCAGGAATATGTGAATAAACATAATCAACCCATTACAAATTGAAATGTCACCATCAGAACCTAAACAGGCAATCCAAAGCTTAGAATTCGTATTCTGTATGATTAGAGTATAATGACCACACGCATGCTCTAAAACAGCCATATACTTACAATTAAGCAGCAATACACTTGGAGCAGCCCTAGTGCTGACAGCAGCACATCCATCAATGTTATCCAACTAAATTAATCTAATCCCATACTGAGCTAACTTCATTGATTAAATCAAAGTCAACACATCTTCTTAACCCTATTACAACATGCTTACTTAAGATTTACTCCTTGCTATCACAGACCCCTTGTTTAATATAAAAGTAATCCCTTAGCCTTGGATATGTACACAAATCTTTTACATGTGCAGCTAGTAAACCCTACCTAATCAGAAGCCAATCTAAAATCTTAATTTTTGTCTCTAAGAATGTAGAAAAAGCAGATTCCCAATAATTATGCTCTTATCTTCCCAGAAACAGTATTCATGAAACATTTTAATTAGAACCCAACCAAAATGCTGAAACAGCATTAATGATCGATTAATGTCCTCTGATAAGGGATGTATTTCTATTGTTGTTCTATTAGATCCTAGTAAAGTTTAATACTATAGATTATAATATTTTACTGGATAGGTTAGAAAACACAGTACGTGTCAAAGAGCTGGCACTGGTCTCTCTGACAGCTAAAAGTTTATCCATGTAAATAATAAATGCTCTAAAACTGCAAAATTAAAGCATGGTGTTCCACGTGGCATCAATTTCCACTGTTATGCAGACAACACACAGTTATATACACTGATCAGCCATAACATTAAAACCATCTCCTGGTTTCTACACACACTGTCCATTTTATTAGCTCCACTTACCATATAGAAGCACTTTGTAGTTCTACAATTACTAACTGTAGTCCATCTGTTTCTCTGCATGCTTTATTAGCCCCCTTTTATGCTGTTCTTCAATGGTCAGGACTGTCCCAGGACCACTACAGAGTAGGTATTGTTGGGATGGATCATTCTCAGCACTGCAGTGACCCTGACATGGTGCTGGTGTGTTAGTGTGTGTTATGCTGGTATGAGTGGATAAGACACAGCAGCGCTGCTAAAGTTTTTAAACACCTCACTGTCACTGCTGGACTGAGTATAGTCCACCAACCAAAAACGTCTAGCCAACAGCGCCCCATGGGCAGCGTCCAACTCAAACAGCAGCAATAGCGATCGTCTCTGACTTTACATCTACAAGGTGGACCAACTAGGTAGGAGTGTCTAACAGAGTGGACAGCGAGTGGACACCATATTTAAAATTCCAGCAGCACTGCTGTGTCTTATCCACTCATACCATCACAACACACACCACCATGTCATTGTCACTGCAGTGCTGAGAATCATCCACGACCTAAATAATACCTACTCTGTAGTGGTCCTGGGAGAGTCCTGACCATTGAAGAACAGCATGAAAGGAGGCTAACAAAGCATGCAGGAAAAAGATGGACTACAGTCAGTAATTGTAGAACTACAAAGTGGAACTGATAACATGGACAGTGAGTGTAGAAACAAGGAGGTGGTTTTAATGTTATGGCTGATTGGTGTACATCAGCCAAGCAAGACTGATGATTATGTGTAAAAACTGTAAAATAAAATAAAGACTGCCTCTCACATAAAATTTATCGGGTTTTTTGAGATTGGCGCTAATGTCCTAAGAAAGCTCTTATAGCTGTGGTGCCTCCTAATTTACCCTTTTTTTTATATTATTTTGTTTATGCATTTTCACCCCTTTTTCTCCCTTTTAGTGCGTCCAATTGCCCGATTGCATCATGCTTCCTCTCCACCAATGCCGATCCCTGCTTTGATTGAGGAGAACAAAGGTAACCCACGCCCCCTCCGACATGTGGGCAGAATGCTGTATGCATCTTATCACCTACACTTTGACGAGTGCAGTGCAGCTCAGCGTGTATGGAGAGACACACCCTGAGAGCACTCTTTTCTCATCTCTGTGCAGGCACCATCAATCAGCCAGCAGAGGTCACCAGTCATGAGAGAGAGACCCCATCCGGCTTAGTCCCGCCCATATCTAAACAACAGGCCAATCTCCTGCAATTTCCTTCGGGATCAATAAAGTGTTATCTTATCGTTGTTCATGTGGCCGCTCAGCCTAGCCGGCAGGCAGAGCTGATATTCATACCATCCCAAGATTCGAGATTCAAGATTAGATACGATGTATTTGAGATCCCAGCTCTGGTTCCAGCATGTGTTTTTACTGCTGCGCCACCTGAGCGGCTCCTAATGCACCCTTTTAGTTATACTGTAATGATGCCAGAGCATCAGGCCATACTCTGTGCTATTTACAACTTTTTAATAATTGTGTTAATATATAATATTTTATATACTATTTTATAATAATATAATATTTTTTAATATTTAGCTACATCTTATTTACCCCAAGGTGACTGCAGTGAACCTTCTTTTACCCACATCAGGCTAAAGCCTGTAGGTTCGATGTTGCCATGCCAACAATGTTATGCCTGCTGGAAAGATGATGCAATCTAATTACTTTATTTATGTTTTTCGTTATAAACTGTAATAATATTTTTTTACATATCCAGTGTCTGTTTATTTAATGTAATTATTTCAAATACCCTCTAGGCCAACAAGATGCACGGGCCCCTGTTGAGTTTCTCTCAAGGTTTCTTTTTTGTAGTATTAAGGGAGTTTTCCTTGCCACTGTTGGCTACAGCTTATTCATTAAGTTTTAATTTGGGTTTTAAAATTGGTTTTAAAACAATGTTTCTTGTACAAACCCCATTTCCAAAAAAAGTTGGAACATTTTGTAAAATGCAACAAAAATAAAAATCTGTGATGTCTTAACATTCTTGGATCTTTATTTAACTGACAAAAGTAGAAAGAAAAGATTTTCAGTGTTTTCACTGATCAACGTCACTGTATTTTGTAAATAGGAAAACATCTACCACTGCTAGGTTGCTGCTGTTGGGCCCTTGAGCAAGGCCCTTAACCCTCAGTTGCTCAGACTGTATACTGTAACTGTAATGTAAGTCGCTTTGGATAAAGGCGTCTGCTAAATGCCAAAAATTTAAATGTAATCTAGATTTGAGGCAAAATAAGAGTTTATAGAATATTCAAGTTACAGCATTCCACAATATACAATGAAGTTGATCAGTGAAAACATTAAAAATCATTTCTTTCTACTTTTATCAATGAAACAAATATACATGAGAATTACTAAATCAATGTTTTATTTAGTTTTACAAAACTGGGTTTGTAAAAAGTACTATACAAATGAATTCTAGTAGATACTTTATCCCATTTGATTCAATAACCATTTCATGATTTTTGTTGTTGACTGCACTACATAATTTACAAAATTAAGCTAAAAAGTACTTTTAAAATATTTTGTCATTATTTAAAGGTTTTAACAACACAGCAACCTCCACTTTTAGGTGCCTAGTAATAATAATACACAGCACTAGTTTCCCTACTGGCAACAAACCTACACATACATGCATACCCCAAACTAGCATTAGAAGGAGTTGTGAAGGAATTATGTTTATGTTTATGTTAAAATTTCCTGTCCATTACATGAGTATTCACAGTGTACTTACATTCACAATGGCCTCCTTGGTCTGGGCCATGTCTGATATAACCCCATCTGTGATTATAAGGAGGACAAAGTACTGTGAGCCATCCTGCACAGCTGCTGCATACCTATTAGACCAAGAAAACAAAGGTGCTATGAAATGTAAAATTAGTGAGGTCAGTTAGAGTTCATATGCAGTTTAGGAAGAAAACCCAAATTATCAGGGTTGCTTCTAGAACATGACAGAATAGGTGATGTGATTTATTATTTAGATTTTTACTTCATTACAGACTTAGAGGCTGCAATGCAAGAACTGAGCTGTTGCTTCCAATCAGCAAAGCACTTCTAGCAAGCTTTTAAGATAAAATTCACTGTACCCTTGACACTTACCCCATAGCTATTTAAAGCGAGCTTAAAAATAAACAGTGTCACCAGTGTTCCATTATATTATACAAGTTGGGAAAGTAAAGCATTTACCACTTGGTAATGTATGTGCCATTCCTTATCACCACACTTAAAAGTTTTGGCACCGAGGATACAAAGTGATTTAGTGTTTCAGCTTTTATTTTGCCCCATTGTTCCTGCAAACATGTCTTGGGATGTGCAACAGTATGGGGTCTCTGTTGTTGCATTTTTCGTTTCACAATTCTCCACACACTCTCGATTGGGGACAGGTCAGGACTGCAGGCAGGCCAGTCCAGTACCCATACCCTTTTCTTCCGCAGCCATGCCTTTTTAATGTGTGCAGCATGCGGTTTTGCATTGTCATGTTGAAAAATGCATGGACATTCCTGGAAAAGATGACGTCTTGAAGGCTGAATATGTTGCTCTAAGATCCCAATGTACTTTTCTACATTAATGCTGCCATCACAGAAGTGTAAATGACCTTTGCCAAGGGCACTGACACAGCCCCATACCATGACAGACCCTGGCTTTTGGACTTGTTGTTGATAACAGTCTGGATGGTCCTTTTCGTCTTTGGTCCGGAGCATACGGCTTCAATTTTTACCAAAAAAGACCTGGAATGCTGATTCATCTGACCACAATACACTTTTCCACTGTGTGATGGTCCATCCTAGATGCCTCAGAGCCCAGAGAAGTCATGATGCTTCTGAACATGGTTAACATAAGGCTTCTTTTTTGCACAGTAAAATTTTAAGTGGCATTTGTGCATGTAACTCCGTATTGTAGTGCTTGACAAAGGTTTGCCAAAGTAATCCCTCACCCATGTGGTTATATCAGCTATTGTTGAGCGGCGGTTATTGATGCAGTGCTATTATGTACTATTATGTACTGTAGAGGGAGAAACATGCAAATCCCTTAAAATCTTTCTTTGAGGTACATTGTTTTTAAACATTTCAATAATTTTTTCACGCATTTGTTGACAAACTGGCCATTTTTGCTTATCAAAGACTCAGCCTTTCATGGATGCTGCTTTTGTACTAAACCATGATTACAATCACCTGTTGACATCACCTGTTTGGAGTCACATCAATATTTAGTTTTTTCATCTCATTACTAGCCCTAAATTGCCCCTGTCCCAACTTTTTTTGGAATGTGTTGGAGGCCTGAAATGCAGGAATGGAGGTATATTAACAAATGAAATGGAGTTGAGCAGACAAAACATGAAATATCTCGAGTACAAACTGTCTGCAATTAAATAAAAGTCAAAGTAAATGTAAGGACTGCATTTTTATTTTATTTTCATTTTCCATACTGTCCCAACTTTTTCTGATTTGGGGTTGTAACTCATATCAGACCATATGATAAATAATTTGTAATAATAAATTATATCAGTATAACAATTTCAGTGTTATACTTATTATTTGATATAGCTACAGTATGGATATAATAGGTGAAGATGACTGTATATTTAATACCTTAAACGAGCTTCTAATTAGTAAATCAAAGCCACATACTCAAAGATGTCTTAAGTTGTGCTCAAATGTCAAGAATAAGATAAAAAAAAAACTGAACTTTTGTACAAACTAATTGACATGTCCTTACTTGTTTTTCAATAGTTCAAAATAATTGATGGTGTAGAGTGACTCAACTTCAAGCTAATTCTGGACCTATGTGCAGTGTCTGAACAAAATGAGAACAAATAAAGCCAAAAAATTGTGTGACTCACAAAAAGAACAACAACAGAATTTTTTTTTTATTTTCAACCACCAGAGGTGGGATTTGTCACTAGGCTGTAGAAAGGTGAGAACAAGCACTCTACAGTATACACTCACCAGCAGCTTGAAAATAAAGGAGCTGAGCGGCTGTAATCCCAAGAATCAAAAGTAAAGAACCAATTTAACTCATGAACCAAGTCTAAGAGGAAAACCAAAACAGATAACTAAAGGTAAACAAACTAGTCTGTCCACCAGAATGAGGTGAACCAACTGCAGATCAACGCTTATTCCTTAAATTTTAAATACAAGAGACACAAAGATTTAAGTGAAATTAAATTGTTTATTTGTGACACGCTTTGAATAAGGAATCAATTTGCTCTCATCACTGATCCATTTAAGCACTTACATAACAGGGAATAAAGGTTTTAAATGAAGACAGCTCGCTCTTGAATTTTATTTAAACTGAGTAGACTGCAACACCAGCTGTTTATCTTATTGTCTGGGTAATGCTTAGTGCCACTCTTAGCTAGCCATGCCTTTATAATAGTGAGACCAGTTGTGGCATTTTTTTTAATGCATTTTCTCCCCATTTTCCTCCTGATTTAGCGCACTCAATTTTGTCTTCCGCTGCTGAAGGATACACGATTGCATCCAAGGAGAGCACGTCGCTGTACACGCCTCTTCAGACACGTGCACAGCCCTTCTCTACTCGTCCCTGCATTCTGCACAGATGTCTCTTCCGCCACTCAGGGTCCTTATGCAGCGTAGGAAGATCCCACCCCACACATAGTCCGGCCCCCACCCTGCAGATACAGTGGCCAATTAGTATCTGCTGCAGGCACTGCCAATTGTGTCCGCCAAATGGCGCCCAGCCAACTAGTGGCAACACCGAGTTTCGAACCAAGGAGTTCAGAATCTCGGCATTGGTGTGCTAGCGGAATATCCCGCTGCGCCACCTGGGCACCCAGTTGTGGCATATTAGACGTAAATTAACTATATATTAACACAAATTGTATTTTTTTTTTACTTATCAGTTGACCTGTGCTTCCCTCTCTGATAAAAGTGGCAATCACAGGTTGACCTATTACTAAAGACATTTAAATAAATGTTAAATATATGTAAAATATAAATATAATATATAATATGATATATATACAGTATATGTATATATACAGTATATATATATATACAGTATATATATATATATATATATATATATATATATATATATATATATATATATATATATATACACAATATATATAATAATATATATAATATAATATACAGTATATTATATAAAATATAAATTATGCTTATATGATTTTTACAATAATAAAATGTACATTAAAAGTCATTAAGCTTTTTTTGCACCTGTCAGCAATGAGTGTGGCTGAAAATTTAAAACCCACTAAAAAAAGACCAGTCCACCACACTTTTATTAGAAACCTGTATTTTTTTTTTTCAAAAACTTGTCAAAAATGCAAAATGGAATGTTTTATGTAACAGTTTTACTTTTAGATGCAAGATGTGTTTTATTTATTTATTTATTGTAAGATAAACATGTAAAAATCTGTGGTGTGATGGTAACACCTGGAACTGTTTAGAAATGCTTTTGGCATTATTTTACACATATTTACTTTACCACTATATTGTATTAAAATGCACATGACTCCTACAATAATTATCACAGTAAATTAAGTGTTGTAACAAAAATTTTCTCCTGTGGTGTGACATTATTTAACTATAAAAAGAAAACAGAGAACTGTCATCAGAATGTTATTATTTTATAAGATAGTCACAATTGTGTGATTAATAAAATGGCTACAAGTAAAGAATGGGATTAAATAATATACATGCCTGAAAAAGAGTACCCTTAAACTCTGCATATAACTGATCGATTTTTAAATTATTTGTATATACAGTGGACCCTTGAATTTAATTGGTTCTGAAGGACTGTTCTTAAGTCAAAATGTTCGTTAGTTAAACCTATTTTTCCCATAAGAAATAATGTAAACAGAATTAATCCGTGCCAGACCCCCCAAACCACCCCCTTACCTAACCTTTCTAATGTCTTAAATTGTCTTTTTTGTTATAAATACAAGTATATTTTCCCTTAATTATAGAATAGACATTACTGTAATAAACAATAATAAACAACAATTCACAGTAGTACTGTACATAAAAAACACACATTCTGTACAGTACATGTGCTGTATCATATACCATACTACATTTCCTTCTTTTTATATAAAATGTATCTACCAGAAACAATAATAACTCTCATATTTCTCTATTATTTCCTTCTTAATTTCAATGGTATTGTATTTTGTAGGTGTAATTGCACGAAAGAATACTGAGCCGAATTCCTTCTTCTCTCTCACTCACTGTCCCCTCTGTCTGATACACGGTGACAGCTACTGGCAGAAGTAATTATACAACATAACAAATGTAATAGATTTTCTCAGCACTGCACTTCCTTTGCACATTCTTTGGGGACATTTTAATATAGAATTTTCGTATTCTGAAATTTGTTGGTACGTTAAGTTGAAAAAGATCGTTCGTAACCCAAAATGTTCGTATGGTAAACCGTTCGTAACTCAAGGGTCCACTGTATTCTTTTTTTTTTTTTGTGTAATGTGATGTTACACCACAGGATAGTTTATGTTCCTTGCTGTGAGAAAAGCTTATAAAATGGTGGACAAAGAAAAGATATTTAGTGAACATTAGTGGTTAAGGACAATTTAGACTTTAGAATTTCATACAATCCTACTGAAAATAAGTAGTTACTGACAGGTAGCGTAAACAAAATGTTAGTCGGTGTTTCTCTCCCATTTTGCATCTAGCAGGTTTCGACAAATCGATTGCAGACTGAGCAGAGGTGTCCCGGGAGAGATAGCAAATGGATCGCTGCTATTTCTTGGAGGCGGAGCATGGACCACCAATCGGAGCAGCGCACCTGTGTGGAGGTGGAGGGACATTTTCTTTAACATGCAGCGGACTGCCAGTTGTCTGGGAGCCACTGCCCTTGACATGTGCTCATTAGTGCTAGCTGTGATTTCTTTTTTTCTTTTTTTTCCTTTTTATGTTGCGCCCCGACCCCTAGATGGGGACAAACAGTAGTTTGTTCATTAGAATTTCATAAAATCCTTAATGAGAAAAATTGGTAGTTTCGTTAAAAGAAATTGTTTCACCTACATTTGTCAAGTACCCGTAAACTGTACAGTACATCTGTTTCTGTTTTTGAAGTACAGCTAGCTTGAGTAACAATGTATTAAAAGAGGAGAAGAGGCAAGGCGTAAGTGCAGGTTTCCAGCAAGAGCTCTATTAGCTGAAGTCCAATCATTAAAATCAAAGTCTGTGTAGTTGTTGGCAGTGAGATATAGAAGAACCTATAATCACTGTAATTACAGACGGAAAAACATTTAACTCAAGAGTTTGTGTGGCTTGTGAAAAATGAGAAAAATGACAAAGTTACACAATAATTACAGACACACAGGGTATAAATACACAATGTAATCAACAGGAAACACTGACAACAGTTTAGACACATTAGGGAATTAACCAGTGAACAGCATGAGGTGGAGAAAATAAACAGACTAACAAAACAGACGAACACGTGAAAATGTCACCTCGAAGAACTGCGACACCAAGGAGAAAAACTAAATATGTCAAAAATATAGTCATGATTGGAAGAATAACTCAATGTATCATTATAATAATCACTTACAAGGTGGTTTAAGGGCAGCACATTAAAAATGTTTTTGAAATACTGCAACATGCTATGCTGTCTTATTCAATTGTCAATAAAGAAAATGGCCTGAGATCACCATCTACAAAGCTAGACTCTTCAGCAGTGAAAACCTTTTCCTTAAGTAATGATTCACAACTCATTATCTGCCAGTTTGACAGACATATTAAGTTTTTGTAGATGTCTAGAGTCAAGATGTCTATCTACCTGATTAACTATAAAGTACCAAAACAAATAATGGACTGCAATAGCTATTTGTGGTTTCCCACAAACCACTGTTCTGTTTTGTGGAAGTGGCCCTTACAGTGTCAGCATGACAATTTTTACTTTTTAACCAACATTTGTGTGTAATGTTTTGGGCTAGACAAGACAAGAGGGGGCGGACACACACGCAGAGATGGATTACAATGATTTAATAATAACAAAAGACAAGAAAAGGTGACACACGACAGGTTTAAACAAGTCAAGATACTCAAACAAGACCTATGCTAAATGCTAAGCTACTCTAAACATGAAAAATGCTAAAGCTAATCTAAAGGCTAATACTAAACACTAAGCTAAATGCTAATCTAAACTAACACATACAAACAGACTAGACTACACTTGAACTAGACTAAGACAAACAGAAGCAAGACAAAACAAGGCATAAACAGTAACAAACAGACAGTAGTAAACAGACAGGAGATAACAGATAGACAAACGGGCTAATCTAACAGAAACAAACAGACAAGGGCAAACGAACAGGAGTAGACAGACAGGAGAAATATAATCAAACCAAACCAAACAAACAAAAGCTAGGATCAAACTGACAAGACAAAGGCAAACCAAACTGAACCGAACTGGCAAAGGAAAACCAAAATAGTTTCCAATGAGTCCTCCCCAGCTGCCTCCTTCTATTCCTGAGGGTGATTAGCAGGGGACCAATAAAAAAAAAAGAGGCGTTGTGTCTAGACTGTGAGTGCTCCTGGAGAGAGGGCGTGGCACATAGGAACTCTTCAGGAGCCTAGACAGGCTGGATATATGACATTGTGCTGGATCACACTAGTGTTCTTGTGGCTAAATAAACTTAAATGTTGCCGCTCAGGTGGCACGGCGGTAAAGTACACTAGCTTACCAGAGTTGAGGTTTCGAATACATCGTATCGAACCTCAACTCTGCCTTTCCGAATAGGCTGGGCAGCAGTATGAACAACGATTGGCTGTTGTTCTTAGGGGTAAGAAAGTCAGATCATAGGTCCTAATAACTGGTGTGACTGCGGCCCCTGCTGGCTGACTGATGGCGCCTGCACAGGGCTGAGGAATAATGCTGATGGGGGTGTGGCCCTCCATGCACAGTGCCAGTCAAGTATATGAACTCGACTCGTGCAGGTGAAAAATGCACTATCTGTACTGACTGTGCGTACCGGAGGGGGGCGCATGTCAGTTGAGAGGTGTCCTCAGTCAGCGGTGAAGGGTCGAATCAGTATAGAGGACGCATTCAGGGTAATTGGACACGACTACACTGGGGAATAAAAATTGGGGGAAAAAAATTTACGTAAATGTTAAACTGCAAAAAAGAACTACCTCTATAATATACCTTTATTATATAGTTTACCTTTATTATATAGTATACCTTTATTATATAGTGTACTTTTATTGTAAAACATTGTAGCTTAAAAATGGGAGGACATTTTTTGTAGGGTTTAAAGGTTTAACTTTTATATCTCATTTACACCTCAAAAAGGGAGAGAGCTGAAAGTAACTACAACAGGCTGTATCCCTATTTGCACTACATCATACTAAATAATATTAGTGCATTGGGAAAAAATATAGCTGCAATGTCTTTATCTACATGACAAATATTATTTAAGACTGCTATTGGTCCTGCACCAATGGGTGTCCAGATTGTTTTCTCTTTTCAGTTATATTCTCAATCTAGACATACATATATATTTTTTAATATATAATTTAAATATTATTCGATCTTTGACATGAATATGATATTCAGCAAACAAGAAAAAAAGAAAAAAACAAAAACAAAAATAACAGAGGAACAAATACATTTACAACCAGGCAGGCATACACAGGTATCGATGACTGTGATAGAAAAAAACAAGGCATCTGCTAGTCAAATTGACAGATCACCGCCTCCGGTACTGTTATGTCCGTTCATAAGTGTCTTTAAAAGGTTGGGTTGTGCCCTTCAGACATTTATCTACTTAAACCATCCCATTGTTCCATGATGTTATCATTTGTCAAATTCAATCTGCCCAGCATCTTTTCACATGCCACACTCTCCATCATTAGAGTCTTCCACAAATTCAGTGTAGGAGTTTGAGGTTTCCTCCAACACCTTAAAATTACTCTAACAAATTAATAGTCTAGTTTATAATATTCTAAACATAGGCTTGCTTAGATGTGGCACTAGAGGTTTGTTCCCAAGGAACCCAAGGAACAGTCCTGGTGATGTGGGTAGATCACATCCCAATATACGTATGTACCACATTCTTTTCTACGTTTCCAGCATAAGTCGTCTTTTATTAGGCCCATTCTATGAAGTCTTGTTGGAGTATAATAGTATCTATGAATTATTTTATACTGAATAAATCTGCCTTTGGCTTCTCTGATAAATTTCTTGGTATTGGAAAGAATCCCCTCGCAGGTCTTCTCATCCACTACATAAGACAAATCTCTCTTCCATATTCCCCTTAAATTACCACAACCGTTATTATTCGTCCATGTGCATATCTCATACCACTTAGATGCTTTGTTGGCAAATCTAGACATATTTTACCAACCAGCAAAAGATTTGAACAAAGAGTTGTTAACTGGTTATCCAATAACCAACAAATAAGTCATTGTTTGATTAATGCTGTTACTTAAAAATATTATTTCAATGTATCTAATGGATTGCTGACTTGTAACATCTACCCTCAGCATGTGGCAGTTTTGTTTACAGATGCATTCAGAGATTTTGACCCAAAAAGGAAACTTTTTTGCATTTAGAATACATAAATCATGAATGACGAAACTATTATACAATAAACTCACAAATGAAAGCTTTGCTTTAGTGAGGGGTCTGCATATTAGATCATAAAATCACAAGATCATAAAAATGTGGTCCCCGCTATGCTCTTTGTATTCCTTCACCACTGTGCCAACACCTTGTTCAGACAGTAGGATGATTTCCTATTCAGCCCCTCAGAAATTGGTAAATGAAGATGAAAACCAGACAGGAGCATTACTAAAATATTAATTATATAAGAATAATATTATATATCAATAATATTTTAAATATTATTCTTCCTTTCCTGATTAATGTCTATAGAGCTGAAAAAAGGACGTCTGTGCAGTTTGAATTTAGACTGTACTTAACATTATATATTTTTGTAAAACATACCTGGCTACATGATTGACGACAGGGGAAAAGTTTGTGGGACCGTAAAGCTGTACAGTTTTTAAGCTCTGGTGGTAGGCCTCCAAGATCCCTTCAATGCCATTACAGTAGGGGTTTTCAATATTGCCGTTCTGTTGCAAAGGAAACATCACAATGAGAACAGAAAATAACAATAAGATTAACAGGAACAATCTTAAAGACAATTATTTTCTTTAGTCAGAAAGTACTTTGACTTTTTGGACACTGTGTGAATTTGATTTAAAACAGATATTTGTACGTATCAGTCTATATTTAATCATTTATAATGATATTTCTGGGATACATCTCTACAAGCTTTGCACACCTGGATTTGGGCAGTTTATCCTATTGTTTATGGCAGATCCTCTCAAGCTCTATCATATTCAGTGGTGAGCACTTTTGAACCACCATCTTCAGATCTCTCCTCAGATATAAATGGCATTAAAGTCTGGGCTTTGACTGATCCAATCAAGGACATTTGAAGACTTGCCCCAAAGCCACTGCAGCATTTTTGGCTATATGCTTCAGCTGGTAGCCTGGTCAGAGTCTGCATGAATGCTGAAGATTTTCTTTTTTTTTTTTTCATTTTCTCCCCTTTGTCTCCCTTTTTAGCACATCCAATTGCCCGATTGCCTCATGCAATCCTCTCCACCAATGCCAATCCCTGCTCTGATTAAGGAGAACAAAGCTAACCCACGCCCCCTCCGACACGTGGGCAGCAGCCGTATGCATTTTGTCACCTACACTTTGACGAGTGCAATGTGGATCAGCACTGTGTACGGAGAGACACACCCTGACAGCACTCTTTTCCCGTCTCTGTGCAGGCGCCATTAATCAGCCAGCAGTGGTCATAATTGCATTAGTTATGAGAGAGTCCCTATCCGGCTTTAATATCCCACCCCTATCTGAACAACAGGCCAATTGTTGTTTATGTGGCAGCTTAGCCCAGCCGGCAGGCAGAGCTAAGACTCGAAACGATGTATTCGAGATCCCAGCTCTGGTTCCAGGGTGTGTTTTTACCGCTGCGCCACCTAAGCGGCCGCAATTTTTTCTTAAAGTATATTACTTTATTTGGCTGCAGTTATCCATCCTTCAATTACAGACGTTACAGATGTTACTAATTTTAGCTTTACTGCCAAAAAGTTACATTTTCTTATTATCTTCTTCATGGCATTCAGAAACTCCAAGCAGGCTGTCATGTGTCTTTTAACTGAATTAGTTAATTCATTTATTTTTTCATTGTCTCTTTTACCACCACTTTATTCTGGTCAGAATCGCTGTGGGTCTGATTCATTGGACAAAAGGTGGGAAATACCCTGGACAGGTCTCCAGTCCATCACAGGGCACACATACACACACACAGGGCAATTTTAAAAAGCTCCAATTAATCTGGCTGGATATCTTTGGACTTGTGGAGGAAACTGGAGAACACAAAGGAAACCTATGAGGACATGGGGAGAACTCCACACAGCCACCCCACTGGAATCAAACCTAGGCCGTTCTTGCTGTAAGGCAACATCGCCACCCACTGCGCCACCATGCCCCACACAACAGTGGATTCAGAATTGCCAAATAGCCATAAATACCTTATTTATGGATTAGAGCAAAAATGGTTTTCTGTCCAGCAGATTCTCACAGCTCTCTGTATTGATTGCATTGGGTTCTTTCTATGACCTCTCTGACCAATTTAGTTAAGGCCACTATGATCCTGTAAAGACTCAAAGGTTTAGATTTTGTAAGATATTCTTGGCCTGATCTTTGGCCTTGTCAAATTTGATTCGTAGACGATAGACAGTTGCTTTGACTTTGTGGCTTGGTTTTTGTCCTGGCAATGCAGTGTAAATTGTGGGCCCATGCAGACCATAGTGTGTGCATTTAAAAACTATGTCCAATCAATTCAAATTACAACAGGTGGACTTCAAATATGTAAAGCAATCAGGTTGCATCTGATCAATTTGTAGTGACACAGCAAAGAGTCTGAACAGTACTGCTTTTGATTCTTATTTTTCCCCCCAAATTTGCTCACCAATTCCCTCCCAGTGGAATTATGCAGCTGGCATCACCCCCAGAGATAGCCAAGGAGGGCTTCACCAAGCGAATAGTCACTGGCTATATGCCCGCAATGAAGTGCAGAGAGAAGTGCATCATGTTCTAAGAGACAATCTGTTTCCACCTTGACTGAAGCCTTAGATCCAGCTAAAGAAAAACAGCCCCAAAACATAATGCTGCCACCACCATGCTTCACTATGGGTATGGTGTTCTTTCATGGAGAAAAACAGATGGACTACAGTCAGTAGTTGTAGAACTACAAAGTGCTTCTATATGGTAAGTGGAGCTGATAAACTGGACAGTGAGTGAAGACACAAGGAGGTGGTTTTAATGTTAATGTTATGGTGGTTTTAATGTTATATCAGTGTATAATGCCTTGGAATTTTTTAAGGCAGATGCTATTTGCACCCTGGTGTAAGCAGCAAAGTGTACAATTTACACCCTTGTGTAAACAGCAATTTATACTATTTACACCCAGGTGTAAATATCACAAGATTACAAATAATAAATAAATTTTTTATATTATTTTCAGATTGTATAATATTTTCAGATTGTATTATTTACATTATACATTATCTACTATTTTAACAATTAGATACTTTTGATACTTTGTAAGCTCTTTGTGGTCCATGGATCTTTCCTGTAAGATGCAACTAAGTAAATGTCAGGAAAGTCCTACTAATAGAGCTGAGCTTATGTGGGGTTAATCAGAGTCACTTTAACTGATGGCAGGTGTGTACTGACTACTTGTATGTGATTGGTTAATTCTGAACACAGTCACATTTATAAGAATGTGAACACACAATTATAAGAGGGTGTGCACACTTTTTATTTTTCCTTCCAAAATGATTTCAGTTTGATTCTCAGTTGGCCATACTGAAGGTAGAAAAATGTGAAATTATTTGTCTTGGCATGATTTTTACATCACAAAAACCTGGCACTGTAACAGCGTTATGTAGACTTCAGACTTAGCCACAGGTCACCTCACAGCTACCTTCTTGCTGTGAGGTGACAAGGCTACCCACTGAGCCACCGTGCCACCCCTAATGATTATTCATACCCGCAATAACAATGTTGTACATTGTAAATGCTGTTTAGCCCAGTAGTATACAGTTTGTTATGCAGCCCACTGCTGTTTTCCCTGCTGTTGTTGTTATGGGATTAAACATAAAAATATACAAAAGGCTAAACTATTATTTAAAAACAAAAGAAGGCTGGAATCAAACACAATTATTTTCCATCCCCCAATCTGAGAGTCTTTTGGAGCATTATTAATTAATAATCAATAATGGAATTTTAATTGACCAAATGTTTTTAATTTGACCTAAACAGGCAAATTTTAATTTCACCAGTGCAACTCATTACACATTAGATTTAACATTTCACTGCTCAATAATTTAATTTTCTCTTTATCTCTTGTGTATCTGTTTATTTAATCCAAATTTAATTCATGCTAATATATTCTAGACTGCTCAGAAAATACAGGTCTCTGTAGGTTTCTTCCTTCTGTCAACCCAGGCTTACTTATTAGGCATATTACTTATTAGATACTCAATATCCTGTACCGCTGCTTTGAGACAATATTCACTGTAAAATGTGCTAGTAATTAGATTTTAGATTTAAAGTAATGGTATGTACCTTTATGCCAATATTTACTACATGGACAGTGGACATTGTTTTTGCCACACCTATAACAGCTGTATAAAAATCTGGAAAAGGTTTTGTGTTATTTAATGGACGCGAGATGCATAAATCTACTTAAAATTTACAAACCTCTCTTTTGACTTTGTACATATAAATATGAACGAAAAGCATGTATTTAAATTTACAACCGCAAATCAGAAAAAGTTGGGACTGCATGGAAAATGAAAATAATAAAATAAACACAGTTTTATTTCATTGCAGACAGGATGAACCTGAGATATTTCATGTTTTGTTTGGTCAACTTTATTTTATTTATTAATAAACATCCATTCCTGCATTTCAGGCCTGTAGCACATTCCAAAAAAGTTGGGACAGTAAAGTATTTACCACTTTGTAATGTTGCCATTCCTTTTCACCACACTTAAAATACGTTTTGGCATCAAGAATACCAAGTAATTTAGTGTTTCAGGTTTTATTTTGTCCCATTCTTCCAGCAAACACGTTTTAAAATGTGCAACAGTATGGGGTCATCATTGTCGCATTTTCTGTTTTAAAATTCTCCACACATTCTCTATTGGGGACAGGTCAGGACTGCAGGCAGGTCAGTGCTCTCTTCCTCCGCAGCCATGCCTTTCTAATGTGTGCAGCATGTGGTTTTGCACTGTCTTGTTAAAAAAATGCATGGACGTCCCTAGAAAAGATTATATCAGCTATTGCTGAGTGGCGGTTCTTGATGCAGTGTCGTCTGAGGGATCAAAGATCACGGGCGTTTAATGATATTATGCACTGTAGAGGGAGTAATATACAAATCCCTTCCAATCTTTTTTTGAGGTTCATTGTTTTTGGTCAATAATTTTCTTGCATTTGTTGACAAACTGGAGATCCTTTGGCCATCTTTGCTAATCAAAGACTTAGCCTTTCCTGGATGCTGCTTTTGTACCAAACCATGATTACAATCACCTGTTGACATCACCTGTTTGGAATCACATCATTATTTAGTTTTTTCACCTCATTACTAGCCCTAAATCGTCCCTGTGCCAACTTTTTTGGAATGTGTTGCAGGCCTGAAATGCAGGAATGGAAGTATATTAACAAATGAAATGAAGTTAAGCAGACAAAACATAAAATATCTCAGGTTCAAACTAAGTGAATGTAAAAGTAAATGTAAGGAACACTGCATTTTTATTTTATTTGCATTTTCCATACTGTCCCAACTTTCTGATTTGGGGTTGTACATTGGTTTACTTGTTTTAAAAACTAAAAGAGTAGAAAGTATTTCAAGTCCAAAAAATATTTTTGGCTATTTGCAAGCCGTTTTTGCAAGCTGTGATTTGCTTTGCTTAATATCATTGCTTACTGTTCGCATTGCAACTGTTGTTCCTGTTTTAATTATATTCTACAACTAGAACTAAAACTCATGATATTCCACAAGATTTTAGTGTACCGTACAATATACTGTGTATAAACAGTAGAAAAGAATGATCTTTGAGTTACTGTATGAGGAGGGGCTGGTCAGTGCGAGGACAGCCTGTGTGTTCTGCTATTGTTATGCAGTCTGATGTGGGCAACAGTGTTATGTGTCCAGTGTAAAATATTGTTTATATTTATAAGTACAAAGTAAAAAGACGGATATATACAGTGGGGCCAAAAAGTATTTAGTCAGCCACTGATATAAAGATGAGAGAGGTCTGTAATTTTCATCATAGGTACACTTCAACTATGAGAGACAAAATGAGAAAAAAAAAATCCAGGAAATCACATTGTAGGATTTTTAAAGAATTTATTTCTAAATTATGGTGGAAAATAAGTATTTGGTCAATAACAAAAGTTCAACTCAATACTTTGTAACATAACCTTTGTTGGCAATGACAGAGGTCAAACGTTTCCTGTAAGTCTTCACCAGGTTTGCACACACTGTAGCTGGTATTTTGGCCCATTCCTCCATGCAGATCTCCTCTAGAGCAGTGATGTTTTGGGGCTGTCGCTGGGCAACACGGACTTTCAACTCCCTCCACAAATTTTCTATGGGGTTGAGGTCTGGAGATTGGCTAGGCCACTCCAGGACCTTGAAATGCTTTTTACGGAGCCACTCTTTCATTGCCCGAGCGGTGTGTTTGGGATCATTGTCATGCTGGAAGACCGAGCCACGTTCCATCTTCAATGCTCTCACTGATGGAAGTAGGTTTTGGCTTAAAATCTCATGATACATGGCCCCGTTCATTCTTCCCTTAACACGGATCAGTCGTCCTGTCCCCTTTGCAGAAAAACAGCCCCAAAGCATGATGTTTCCACCCCCATGCTTCACAGTAGGTATGGTGTTCTTGGGATGCAACTCAGCATTCTTCTTCCTCCAAACACGACGAGTTGAGTTTTTACCAAAAAGTTCCATTTTGGTTTCATCTGACCACATGATATTCTCCCAATCCTCTTCTGGATCATCCATATGCTCTCTGGCAAACTTCAGACGGGCCTGGACATGAACTGGCTTAAGCAAGGGGACACGCCTGGCACTTCAGGCTTCAGGATTTGAGTCCCTCTCGGCGTAGTGTGTTACTGATGGTAGCCTTTGTTACTTTGGTCCCAGCTCTCTGCAGGTCATTCATCAGGCCCCTCCGTGTAGTTTTGGGATTTTTGCTCACCGTTCTCATGATAATTTTGACCCCACGGGATGAGATCTTGTGTGGGGCCCCAGATCGAGGGAGATTATCAATGGTCTTGTATGTCTTCCATTTTCTTACAATTGCTCCCACAGTTGATTTATTCACACCAACCTGCTTGCCTATTGTAGATTCACTCTTCCCAGCCTGGTGCAGGTCTACAATTTTCTTCCTGGTGTCCTTCGACAGCTCTTTGGTCTTGGCCATGGTTGAGTTTGGAGTCTGACTGTTTGAGGCTGTGGACAGGTGTCTTTTATACAGATAACGAGGTCAAACAGGTGCCATTAATACAGGTAACGAGTGGAGGACAGAAGGGCTTCTTAAAGAAGAAGTTACAGGTCTGTGAGAGCCAGAAATCTTGCTTGTTTGTGGGTGACCAAATACTGATTTTCCACCATAATTTACAAATAAATTCTTTAAAAATCCTACAATGTGATTTCCTGGATTTGTTTTCTCATTTTGTCTCTCATAGTTGAAGTGTACAGTGTATCACAAAAGTGAGTACACCCCTCACATTTCTGCAAATATTTTATTATATCTTTTCATGGGACAACACTATAGAAATAAAACTTGGATATAACTTAGAGTAGTCAGTGTACAACTTGTATAGCAGTGTAGATTTACTGTCTTCTGAAAATAACTCAACACACAGCCATTAATGTCTAAATGGCTGGCAACATAAGTGAGTACACCCAACAGTGAACATGTCCAAATGGACTCAACTTCTTTGGTCGACCCTGGCGAAGCCTGTTCCGAGTGGAACCTGTCCTGGAAAACCGCTGTATGACCTTGGCCACCATGCTGTAGCTCAGTTTCAGGGTGTTAGCAATCTTCTTATAGCCCAGGCCATCTTTGTGGAGAGCAACAATTCTATTTCTCACATCCTCAGAGAGTTCTTTGCCATGAGGTGCCATGTTGAATATCCAGTGGCCAGTATGAGAGAATCGTACCCAAAACACCAAATTTAACAGCCCTGCTCCCCATTTACACCTGGGACCTTGACACATGACACCAGGGAGGGACAACGACACATTTGGGCACAATTTGGACATGTTCACTGTGGGGTGTACTCACTTATGTTGCCAGCTATTTAGACATTAATGGCTGTGTGTTGAGTTATTTTCAGAAGACAGTAAATCTACACTGCTATACAAGTTGTACACTGACTACTCTAAGTTATATCCAAGTTTCATGTCTATAGTGTTGTCCCATGAAAAGATATAATGAAATATTTGCAGAAATGTGAGGGGTGTACTCACTTTTGTGATACACTGTACCTATGATGAAAATTACAGACCTCTCTCATCTTTCTAAGTAGGGGAACTTGCACAATCAGTGGCTGACAATACTTTTCGGCCCCACTGTAGGTGGATATATAATGTATAGTACATTAAATTACAAAAACAAAAGTGATTAATTATTTTTATACACAAGAACACAGACCTCAAAAATGGGAATTTTTCATGAACTGAAAGACATTAGGAGTTCTAAATGTTGTAGAGGAAGCAGAAACAGAGGCTCAGCTCAATTTAGACTTCTCCAAACCTTCACAGGTCTACAGAGAGTACAAATCCATAATCTCCCCCAAAGCAAACAGGATAAATTGCATTTTCACATCTCCCAGGCACAACTCATACATAATTAAGGTGGATCTAGTTCTTTTAATAGAGGGTCTGTTTTGCTGAGAGAAGGAAAGAGATGTCTTTCCTTTCCAAATACACATGGACACACGTCTTAATAATCAAGTTCAGATGTTTCACTAGCACCGGTTGTATGAAGTCGATTACACAAATTACATTATATAGCATTACATTATATAGACATATAATATTACATTATATTATATAGTGGTTTCTGGTAAGCCATTGGCTGTTACAGCATGGTTATGCGCCTGTGCACAAAGTGGGGTTAAAAAGACATGGTTTGAAAAGTTCCATGTGGAGAAACTCCAGTGGCATATACAGAGACCCTACTCCTATTAAACACCTTTATACCGATCAGCCATAACACTAAAACCACCTCCTTGTTTCTACACTCACTGTCCATGTTATCAGCTCCACTTACCATATAGATGCACTTTGTAGTTCTACAATTACTTACTGTAGTCCATCTGTTTCTCTGCATGCTTTGTTAGCCTCCTTTCATGCTGTTTTTCAATGGTCAGGACTCTCCCAGGACCACCACAGAGCAGGTATTAATTGGGTGGTGGATCATTCTCAGCACTGCAGTGACAATGACATGGTGGTGGTGTGTTAGTGTGTGTTGTGCTGGTATGAGTGAATAAGACACAGCAGCGCTGCTGGAGTTTTTAAATACTGTGTCCACTCACTGTCCACTCTATTAGACACTCCTACCTAGTTGGTCCACCTTGTAGATGTAAAGTTAGAGACGATCGCTCATTTATTGCTGCTGTTTGAGTTGGTCATCTTCTAGACCTTTATCAATTGTCACAGTACTCTGCCCACAGGGCGCTGTTGGCTGGATATTTTTGGTTGGTGGACTGTTCTCAGTCCAGCAGTGACAGTGAGGTGTTTAAAAACTCCATCAGCGTTGCTGTGTCTGATCCACTCATACCAGCACAACACACACTAACACACCACCACCATGTCAGTGTTACTGCAGTGCTGAGAATGATCCACCACCCAAATAATTATTGCTCTTTAGTGGTCCTGGGAGAGTCCTGACCATTGAAGAACAGCATGAAAGGGGGTTAACAAAGCATGCAGAGAAACAGAAAGACTACAGTAAGTAATTGTAGAACTATAAAGTGCTCCTATATGGTAAGTGGAGCTGATAAAATGGACAGTGAGTGTAGAAACAAGGATGTGGTTTTAATGTTATGGCTGATCAGTGTATAGATATATTACATTATATTATATAGTGGTTTCTGGTAAGCCATTGGCTGTTACAGCATGGTTATGCGCCTGTGCACAAAGTCTGGTTAAAAAAAGGTTTGAGAAGTTCCATGAGGAGAAACTCCAGCGGCATGAACATAGACCCTATTCCTATTAAACAACTTTATTTATTTTTGATATGTGTCTAGAAATTAAATGGAGTCCACCAGTTGAGATATATACTGAACTCTAAAAATGTTTTGACCTCATTATGCCAGCAACAATGCAGACAAAAATGTTTGTTTGTTTATTGGGATTTTAACGTCATGTTTTACATTCATGACAGGAACGGTAGTTACTCATTACACAAGGTTCTTCAGTTCACAAGTTTATATCAAACACAGTCCTGAACAATTTAGTATCTCCAATTCACCTCACTTGCATGTCTTTTGACTGTGGGAGGAAACTGGAGCTCCCGGAGGAAACCCACACAGACACGGGCAGAACATGCAAACACAGAAAGGACCCAAACCGCCCCACCTGGGGATCGAACCCAGGACCTTCTTGCTGTGAGGCGACAGTGCTACCCACCGAGCCACCGTGCCGCCCCGCCGCCCCACACCAAAATGTAAAGACATGTACCAGCATCCTAATGTTATGCCAGATGTTTATGTTTGTGCTGTGAGCATGAAAATATATAGATTAATATAATAGATTAAATGTTATTAAATGATTATCTTGTTTATTTAAAATGTGATTTTATTGGTGCTTTAGATTAAACTCATCTGTTGTTAAAATTGCAGGTCTAGAACACATCTACTTTGATTGCTTTTTCACCTATTACTGGGTAACTGTTACAGTCAAGTTGATGTGCATTTTTTTTGTGGGAGGACACTTCTGTCATATGAGATGATCACAAAGAGTAGTTAATTAAAACCTTAGAGATCCAAATTAGTACCCTATGAAAGAGTATGACTGTTCAACACATTCAGCGTTAATATCGTGACAGTGTGTCACTTTGGGATGAAGCCTTTTGTCCTGTGTATTAATTAGAGTGTCTAACAAAATCATCAAAATATCAGGCTCTTTAAAATATGTACCCATTATGCTTTAGGTTTGGATGAATCCAATAATAAGAACAGTATAATACAGGGTTTTCAAACTCACCAGAGGAAACTCGTGAGACACTCGTCCATCAGGGGGTAATTTTGCCCCAAAGCCCAGTGCAGGGAACATTTTGTCACTGTCATAGTCCTGGATGATTTCTCCCACAGCCTTCAGTGCCATTGCATAGGCATTCATCTGGTATGGGTTCATATAGTGGAGCGACGTTGACTGGGATGGGTTACCTAGAAATCAAAGTTAGAGTTTAGCTTTACCTGTATTAAAATTATGTTCCTATTTAAACTTATTGACACAATGGAAGTAGCCATAAGGAGATGTGCATGGTAAGCAACAATATTCGGGAGTCTGCCAATAAACCATTCCAAATACCATCATTACTGTTACCAAACTGTTAATACAAGGCAGGTTTGGTACAGATTTATGCTGTTTATGTCAAGTTCTGATGTTTCAGTCAGCATGTTGCAGCAAAATTTGTATTCATCAGAACAGGCAATGTTAAAAAATGGAGGTAGTACAGAAAACAGCACCTTTGTTACCTCAGGAAGCTATAAAAAGAAGTTTGGCATGAACCCTCACATCATGAGATGATTTTTACATGCACCATTGGAAGCATATTAATCTGCTGCATCACTGCTTAGTATGGAGACTGTAGTACCCAAGACCACAAAGCTCTGACAAGGGTGGTATGGTCTGCTCAGCAGGTGATTAAGGGTAACCTCCACGTAGTAGTATTACCAGCCATGAGACAAACAGTATCTACTTAGCTATACAACTTTTCTTAGTGACGGACAGCCTATAATCTTTTATCACTTAAGCCACTCTGTACTTTACTATCACTAATTCAATTTTAACCATAGTTAATACCATTGCTGCAATTATGATCACCATCATTACTCTTACTATTTATCAAAAGCACTAATCATACAATTGATTCAATGTGAATGAATGAATGAATAAATAAATGAATGAATCAGTAAAATGATTCATTTAACTGAATCATTTTATTGATTCATTCATTTATTTATTCATTCATTCATTCGCATTGACTGTTTTACCACTGATTTATCCAATTTAGGGTCGCAGTGGGTACAATTCACTGGGCAAAGAGCAGAAAACACCCCAGACAGGTAGCCAGTCCAAACACACAAACACACACAAATGCGCACACACTTAGAACAATTTGGTATCTTCACTAAACCTGACTGCATGTCTTTGAACTGTGGGAGGAAACCGAAGCACCCAGAAAAAAACACGCGGGCACAGGGAGAACATGCAAACTCCACACAGCAAGAACCCCGACTGCTCCCCCTGGGAATCAAGCCCAGGGCCTTTTTGCTGTAAGGCAAGTGCTACCCACTGAGCCACCGCATTAAGTTTTATTACATATAATATTTTATTATGAATATGAATACTAATATGATTATAATAATATTAAAATTCGTTTTACAGTCCACTTTTTTTTTTATAACATTGCCATTATTGTTGTTATTATTAATACTGCGAGATAAATGCAATATCATGTACAATATGGGACCATGTATACATGTGTTCTTATGCACAATATTTACATGTATTGTTTCTTAATGATGCATCAATATGCAGCATTTTAACCTACTATAACTTTGTATTAACAATAAACATGACTGTCTGGTGCCTCATCCTTACTGACAGGAGTAAAACCTGATGTGTTTTTGGTTATTGTGTGTGTGTATTTTTTAATCGGCATTTTTAAAACAGCCCTGGAGCATTGTTCACACTGTTTTTCAGGCATTACAAACAAACCCTGAATAGCGATCAGGCTCTGCAAAGATTTCACCGCATTAGCTCCAGACTATTTATATCTGTGGTAGCTACTCACAAAGGTATCGTAATTATTAGTAATTGCTGTAGGAGCAGAAGGGGGTACATTCATCTACACTGGGTGACACAGAGCTGTTTTCTCATCAGACTATTCTATACCCAGCTCCCCTCTGGGTAATGGCAGATACCTGTTCTTTTCTGTTCAGTCGCCAATTGCAGGGGACCGTCCATTTACAACTATTAAAGCTCTGTTTAACAGGAGAGCCAAATGTTGAGAAAATAAATAGAGTTTGGGGAGTTTTTCACCATTTCTTAAGAAAAAAAAAATCCTTTAGTCACTTACCATTAGAGGCGGTGAAATCAATGGCTACTGTAAAATTGATTTGCGTCCTGGGAAAAACAACAAGTGATAGGAAAAACAAGGTCAACAAAGCACAAGAAAAAAAGTTTGTACAGTCTTTGAAATTGTCTATCTTAATTGTTCAATTTCTCAGATCTTTATAATATGCAGATGCATTTCTGCAAATGACTTCCACACATACAACTGTACTATTTAGAACTTGATGGAACACATTAATTAATCTATAGAGTTCAATGTGAAAATATTTAATCCTCTAAGCTACTGTCTTTCTCAAAAGTTCCAATTAATGAGGTAAAATTGGAGGTGTGGAATCTAAAGGTAGCAGTGTATCACCTGAACTTAAACAATGCAAAAAGAAAAAAGTAAATCAACAACAGAATGGTATTTTAAAAAAGCTATAAATACACCGACCAGCCATAACATTAAAACCAACTTCTTGTTTCTACACACACTGTCTATTTTATCGGCTTCACTTACCATATAGAAGCACTTTGTAGTTCCACAATTACTGACTGTAGTCCATCTGTTTATCTGCATGCTTTGTTAGCCCCCTTTTATGCTGTTCTTCAATGGTCAGGACTCTCCCAGGACCACTACAGAGCAGGTATTATTTGCATGGTGGGTCATTCTCAGCACTGCAGTGACACTGACATGGTGATGGTGTGTTAGCTGCTGGAGTCCACTCACTGTCCACTCAATTAGACACTCCTACCTAGTTGGTCCACCTTGTAGATGTAAAGTCAGATACAATCGCACATTTATTGCTGCTGTTTGAGTTGGGCATCTTTGAGATCTTCATGAGTGGTCACAGGACGCTGCCTATGGGGTGCTGTTGGCTGGATATATTTGGTTGGTGGACTATTCTTAGTCCAGCACTGACAGTGAGGCATTTAAAAACTCCATCAGCATTGCTGTCTTATCAACTCATACCAGCACAACACACACGAACACACCACAAAATAATACATGCTCTGTGTTGGTCATGACCATTGAAGAACAGGGTGAAAGCAGGCTAAAAAAGTATGTAGAGAAAGAGATGGAATACAGTCAATAATTGTAGAACTACAAAGTGCTTCTATATGGTAAGTGGAGCTGATCAAATGGCCAGTGAGTGTAGAAACAAGGAGGTGGTTTTAATGTTATGGTTGATCTGTGTATATTTGAATGGTCAGGTCTGAGTCCAGATCTTAGTCCAGACTAAAATGCTGTGGCAAAACCAGAAGAAATCTCAGTTTAAAATCTCACCTCACTGTTGTGCTTTCCTTAGGATTAAACCTTTTCTGAATTAGCAAATTGTGTTAAATTTATTTTCTATAAACAGAAGCCCATTTGGGTGTTGCTGTGCTGCTGAAGGTAATGATTGAGAAGCAGCTTGACGTGTTGATCACAAACACGCTCATGCACAACCAATCATGGCATGCAGGTAGGTCCTACAGCAATATAACAACAAATACACAATGTATGGCAAGTAAACTGCAACATGCGAGCAAAACCCAAATCCTGGGTTTTTCAGGCAGCTTAGAAATCCTGTGTGGATGCATTTTTAACTCCTAAAAAGAGGAGATGTCGAGGAAAAAGAGGATGTATGGTCACCCTAGTTTACTATCTGTGTTTGTTATACAACCCCAAATCAGAAAAAGTTGGGACAGTATGGAAAATGCAAATAAAATAAAAATGCAGTGTTCCTTACATTTACTTTGACTTTTATTTGATTCCAGACAGTTTGAATCCAAGATATTTCATGTTTTGTCCGCTCAACTTTATTTTATTTGTTAATATACCTCCATTCCTGCATTTCAGGTCTGCAACACATTCCAAAAAAGTTGGGATGGGGGCAATTTAGGGCTAGTAATGAGGTAAAAAAACTAAATAATGACATGATTCCAAACAAGGTGATGTCAACAGGTGATTGTAATCATGTTTTGGTCCAAAAGCAGCATCCAGGAAAGGCTGAGTCTTTGATGAGCAAAGATGAGCAGAGGATCTCCAGTTTGTCAACAAATGTGTGAGAAAATTATTGAAATGTTAAAAAACAATGTACCTCAAAGAAAGATTGGAAGGGATTTGCATATTTCTCCCACTACAGTGCATAATATCATTTAACGATTCAAGGAATCGGGAGGAATTTCAGTGCATAAAGGCCAATGGTGCAAGCTTAAGCTGAAAGCCCATGATCTTCGATCCCTCAGATGGCACTGCATCAAGACCCGCCACTCAACAATAGCTGATATAACCACATGGGTAAGGGATTACTTTGGCAAACCTTTGTCAAACACTACAATACAGAGTTACATGCACAAATGTCACTTAAAACTTCACTGTGCAAAAAAGAAGCCATGTCCAGATATGTTAACCATGTCCAGAGGCGGCGTCAACTTCTCTGGGCTCAGAGGCATCTAGGATGGACCATCACACAGTGGAAATGTGTATTGTGGTCAGATGAAGCAGCATTCCAGGTCTGTTTTGGAAGAAATTGACGCTGTGTGATACAGACCGAAGACGAAAAGGACAATCCAGACTGTTATCAGCAACAAGTCCAAAAGCCAGGGTCTGTCATGGTATGGGGCTGTGTCAGTGCCCTTGGCAAAGATCATTTACACTTCTGTGATGGCAGCATTAATGCAGAAAAGTACATTAAGATCTTAGAGCAACATATGCTGCCTTCAAGACGTCATCTTTTCCAGCAACGTCCATGCACAATGCAAAACCACATGCTGCACACATTACAAGGCATGGCTGTGGAAGAAGAGGGTATGGGTACTGGACTGCCCTGCCTGCAGTCTTGACCTGTCCCCAATAGAGATTGTGTGGAGATTTTTTAAATGAAAAATGCAGCAACGACGACCCTGTACTGTTGCACATCTGAAGATGTGTTTGCAGGAAGAATGAGACAAAATTAAAGCTGTCCCAACTTTTTTTGGAATGTGTTGCAGAAATGGATGTTTTTCAATAAATGAAATGAAGTTGACCAGACAAAAAATCTCAGGTTCATCCTGTCTGCAATGAAATAAAAGTCAAAGTAAATGTAAACTTAAAAGTAAACTCTGTTTTTTTGTATTTGACAGGAGAGTACCTGTGCTTAGCATTGTTAATGGAGCATTAAAACTACAAGTTGCTTCATACATGTGCTTTATTTTGAATCACTTACTATTGTGCTTATTAAACCAAATCTTCTGATCTTTAAAAGAAGACATTACATTTTGTTAAAACCTGTTATTACTGTCACGTGGGAAGAAGGGAGGACTCACACGCAGAGATAAATACAAATTATATTTTATTTAATAATAATAAACAGAAAAATAAACAGGGAAAATAAAAGGGCAAAAAGAAAAACCGATCCCGCAGCTCGGTTCCGTCGGAACTCGCGGATCAGTTCAGGGTCCAGGATCTGGCGAGCCGGTACCCATGAACGTTCCTCAGGGCCGTAACCTTCCCAATCCACCAGTTATTGGGTGCTACCCTGAACCTTCCTGCTATCAAGCAACTGACGGACAGTGAAGGCAGGGGCACCCTGGATGATACGAGGGGCGGGAGGTTGGGGAGGGGGTAAAACTCCCCCGCACATAAATGGTCGGAGATGGGAGACATGGAAGGTTGGATGCACTTTCATGCGGGGAGGAAGCTCCAACCTATATGTCACCGGGTTAATCCGCCTTACCACCTTGAACGGGCCAATGTACTTGGGTGCCAGCTTATGTGGGACACCTCGAACGGGGAGATCCCTCGTTGAAACAAGTACCCGTTGGCCTGGCCGGAAGGTAAGAGCCGGCTGCCGCCTGCGGTTAGCTTTGCGCTTCACAGAGCGCTGGGTGGCCACAAGTGCCTGCCTAGCTTTGCGCCAGGCGGCGCGGCAGCGACGGACATGAAGCTGTACAGACGGGACCGCTACCTGCTGCTCCTGCTCAGGAAAGAGCGGCGGAGGGTACCCGAACTGAGCTTCAAACGGTGACATGCCAATCGCCGAATGATGCAGGGTGTTGTGAGCAAACTCTGCCCACATCAACTTATCCGACCACGTGGTCGGATTCCCTGCCGTCAGGCACCTGAGCATCTTGCTCAGATCCTGGATAAGCCTCTCCGACTGCTCATTCGACTCCGGGTGGTAACCGGAGGATAAGCTGGCCTTAGCGCCCATAAGTTGGCAAAAGGCCCGCCAGCACTGGCTCACAAACTGTGGACCCCGATCAGACACAATGTCTGACGGGACCCCATGTGCTCTCACCACATGATTCAGAATGATCTGCGCAGTGCCCATGGCGGATGGTAGCTTGGGCAGCGGAATAAAGAGGCAAGACTTGGTAAACCGGTCGACAATTACCAATACCGCCGTGAACCCTCTGGACTTTGGCAAGCCTGTCACGAAGTCCAGGGAGATGTGGGACCACGGTCTAGGTATTGGCAACGGATGAAGAAGGCCCCTCGGGCGTTCTCTGGGGCTCTTGTTCAGAGCACACACAGAGCAGGCACGGACAAAGTCGCGTACCTCATTCTCCATCCCCGGCCACCAAAATCTTCGGCGCAACAAAACCAGGGACTTAGTCACGCCTGGGTGCGCCGCAAACGGGGAAGCATGAGCCCACTCGAAGACCTGACGCCGTACGGATGAAGGTACGTACAGTCTGTCAGGAGGTCCCCCACCAGGGTCGGGTTCAGCCCGTTGGGCATCCTGAATGACCTTTGATATGCCCCATGTGATTGGGGCCGCTATCTGGGTCGAGGGGATCACGGGATCAGGTCCGGTCTCCGGCCTAGTCGGTTCCCACTGTCTAGACAGGGCATCCGGCTTAACGTTTTTGGATCCCGGTCTGTACGACAGTGTGAAGTGAAACCTTCCGAAAAATAGGGACCACCGGGCCTGACGAGAGTTCATCCTCTTTACTTGCTGGATGAACGACAGATTCTTGTGATCCGTCCAGACAAGAAAAGGATGTTTGGCCCCCTCGAGCCAGTGTCGCCACTCCTCTAATGCCAATTTAATGGCCAAGAGTTCCCTGTCTCCAACCGGGTAATTCCGCTCGGCTGGAGTCAGGCAGTGCGAGAAGAAGGCACACGGATGCAGCTTCTTCCCTGGCCCCACTCTCTGGGACAGAACCACCCCGACCCCGACCTCAGAGGCATCTACTTCGACAACGAAGGGTTCCTCTGGGTCTGGCAACTGCAAAACAGGTGCAGTGGTCAAGAGAGATTTCAGTCTATCGAAGGCTTGTTGGGCCTGCACCGACCACTTGAAAGAGCCCTTCCCTGTAAGGGCCGTTAACGGAGCAGCGACAGAGCTGAAGTTCTTAATAAAACGCCGAAAAAAGTTAGCAAAGCCCAAAAACCTTTGCAGTTGGCGTAAAGAACTCGGAGTTGGCCACTTCTCCACAGCAGATACTTTAGCCGTGTCCATGCGCAGGGTGCCCTTGGAAACCACAAACCCCAAGAACGAGACTGTGGGGGAGTGAAAGACAGACTTCTCCAGCTTGACAAACAAATGGTTGTCGAGCAAGAGCTGGAGAACTCGTCGGACATGCCCTATGTGCTCGTCGATGGACCGACTAAAGATAAGAATGTCGTCTAAGTATACATAGACGAATTTACCAAGGGCCACCTCATGTCTGCCTAACGCCACACCTTGGTGGCGTAACACGTCCGCGAGCTGTTGGGGCTCTGCTGAGTCCATAACTGGTCGCACCTTTCTGTCACGTGGGAAGAAGGGAGGACTCACACGCAGAGATAAATACAAATTATATTTTATTTAATAATAATAAACAGAAAAATAAACAGGGAAAATAAAAGGGCAAAAAGAAAAACCGATCGGAACCTCCGACGGAAGAAGCGAACTAAAAATGACAAAAAGGAAAAAATGAAGAGAGCGGACGCGAACCCCGGTCTTCAAGGCGAGAGCTGGGAGCGTTACCACCGCGCCAACCTGGCGCGGGTTAATGAAACGCGCGTAGGCGCTGAAAGCGCTACGGTGAGCAGTTGCGGGAGAAAAAATCTCCGCTGACTTCTAGCCCCAGCACAGCGGTAGGCTAGCGTAGGTATCAATCGGTGAGAGATCAGCTTACGGTCGCTGTAGCTGAAGCACACCGATCTGAAAAAGAGAAAAGATGCAAGTTCAGTTTAGGCAAGCTCAAACATGCGGATTCGAACCAGGGTTGCTGGCAGACCAACCGAACGCCTTACGGAGTCGCCACCCAGCGGTTGTGGAACCCAATGAACAGATTCAATAAGTGCAATATAGCGGAGCACCGAACCAGCGCCGTATCACGGCGTGCATGCAACCGCTAATGCTAAATGCTAAACGAATTAAACAAACGGCAGTACGAGGACTGCACGGCGTCGCACCACGCTATGTCTAAGAGGAGAAAGGAACACTAACTACCTCGACCTTGCGGTCTACACACCCTAATGGCCTTGTGCCACCAGGGGAACCACTTCGTCTACGAACAGAGTGTGGACGAGCTGCCACCAAGAGAGCGAAAACAAACAAAAGGTGCGACACCCGCTGCTGCACGGAGCTGGCTTAAATAGCCAGCCCCACAGCTGCGGGTGATCAGCCCTAATGAGCCACCTACCACTTAAGGCCTTGTTTTCTGAGCTCTGTAAGATCTGTTTCGCTGGGAACCCGGGGCACGTTCACCAGCTACTACAGACCTCGTTATAATTACTCTCCTTAATAATTTATAAAAAGCCATGTGACCTAGACTGGTGAAGCCATTATTATCCAGTATTATCTTTTTATATGAAAGCTTTTAAAAAAGTCGTTAGACTTCGTTAGTATGTGTATTTGTTTATGGACAAAAAAACCCTGACAGGCTGTAGATTAACACAACACAGTAGCCATAGCACCAAATCTGCAAAACATTATTACATTCACAGTCAATTTTAATAGTAAATGGGTGATATTCATGTAGTTGCCTAGGCAGATAAGCGCCTGTTAATCTGAGAACATTATCACATTTACATTCTTATTATATTTTTTAAATAAAAAAAACAATGTTTTTAAAATCCCTTTAACATGGACCACACCACAGCAAATTAATTAAAGTCATATAGCACACCAGAACAAAATTCTCATTTACATTTCTGAATTTTAAGTGGGATTAATCTCCTAATTAGTCATGCAGTGTGTAAATTAAGGGAAAAGAGGAATAAATCAGAGACAGAAAAAAAAAGAACATCCATAATAAAAACAGAATAAAAGTACATTTAACTTTTAAATTGCTAAATACACTGAACCCATTTGTAACTAGGACCGTAATTATTCCCATTTTAATGGGGTGGTGAGAAAAATAGTAGGGGACTCTGGTCCCAAATGGAGATGCTGGACAGAATCCAAATGAAAAGAAAAAGGCTATTAAATATAATTAATTGTAGAACCAACAAAGGGAAATAAGGTGTAAAGGAAAAACTGCTTGAAAACTAAGGCTGAACAGTGGCCTTACTCATTGTTTGCTAAAGCAAGGGGAAAGGGTCAGGGAATCGAATCATTAGGTGAAACCATGACCACGGCCAACTAACCAGCTACTCTATCCACCAGACACGCAGTCCCGGTGCTACTGGGAGTCACCAAGGGTAACTTAGAAGAAAACGGAGAATAAGAGAAAAATTTGATGAGAGTCAGTTCATAGAACAGATTCTGCCAAACAATTCATTCCATCGAAGAAGATGGCTTTCAAGAAAGCGGAAGCAGGGAACAATGTTTAGTAATGCCTGTGACAGCTAAGAGTAAAGGTACAGTATCTCTTCCAATAGCTAGCAAGAGAGGACGCTCACCATCCAGCTACCCCAACTGAGCATTGGATAATGACTCAGCACTGCATTGATTTCCTGGGTTTCCTTAAATAGCCCTGAAATCAGGTGCTTAGCACTAAGTGCTAAGGCCCCAGTAATTTGTAGCTTATTTTGAACTATGATGGGTGAATCTATGCTTCCTGCCACGAGATGAAGTCCACAACGGTAATCAACCCGGTCAACCTTTATAAATGCATTTAAAGCCATGTGACTAACCTTCAATAATAATAATAATCACTGCTTCCAGATTAAGAATGATGCTTTCCTACTGAAAAATACATACTTATATTTTTTCATCATGCAATAAAGTCTCAGGATGCTTCTAAATGTATTTAAGATTAAAAAAAACATACTTGAATTGTGCACAGAAGGTTTAGATATATAAATATAATAAATTACATGCATTATATTTATATAATTTTTTTTATATTTTGACTCTGCATTTTAGTGCGTCAAATTGCGTTATGTTTCCTCTCCACTAATGCCGACCCCCGCTCTGATTTGAGGAAAACGAAGCTAACCTATGCCCCCTCCGACACATGGGCAGCAGCCGTATGCATTTTTTCAGCCACACTAGGCAAGTGCATATATGCCAATCAGCCTTGTGTACAGAGAGATACACCCTGATTAATTTTTTCCCCGCCTCTGTGCAGGCGCCATCAATTAGCCAGCAGAGGTTGTAGTTGCATCAGTCACGAGGAGTCCCTATCCGGCTTAATGAACAACAGACCAATCGTTGTTCATGTGGCTGCTCGATACAATGTATTCGAGATCCCAGCTCTGGTGTGCTAGGGTGTGTTTTTACCACTGCGCCATCTGAGCGGCCTATATTTATATAAAATTTAGACTTAGTAGTAGTTTTTTTAGGGTACCTCACATTGCCTGGCATGCCCTTCTGAAGCAGGAGAGACGATATATTAGATCTCTTAGTAAAACCACATTTCAAAAATCCTTAAACCCATCTTTTAAAAAGTGTTACATTGCTGCCAAGTGAGATTAGTGGGTGGGATGAGATAAGCTACTTTCTTTCTAATAAAAATGTCAGGTCGTTCTATGTGCTGGCTACGCGCCACTCAACTGTCAGAGACCACTCTGGAGGTAAAGGTCAGTTATTAATCACAGCACATAAATCATTGCTTAGCCAGCAGGAGGTTGTATTTTTGACCTATGCAGAAATGTGTTTATGTGAATTAGACATATCTTGTGGCTAAAAGTATGTGGACATGAGCTTGTTGGAAATACCATTACTGTAGGCAATGACTGAAATCAGCCTGGTTCATATAAGATTCAGTTTAACATAAAAGTTTAACTCTTGACAGGAATCTTTATTTACATTCATTTTTACAATTGTTAACATACACCGACTAGGCATAACATTATGACCACTGACAGGTGAAGTGAATAACACTGATTATCTATTCATCACGGCACCTGTTAGTGGGTGGAATATATTAGGCAGCAGGTAAACATTTTATCAAAGTTCATGTGTTAGAAACAGGAAAAATAGGCAAGCGTAAGGATGTGAGCGAGTTTGACAAGGGCCAAATTGTGATGGCTAGACGACTGGGTCAGATCATCTCCAAAATTGCAGCTCTTGTGGGGTGTTCCTGGTCTGCAGTGGTCAGTATCTATCAAAAGTGGTCCAAGGAAGGAACAATGGTAAACCCGCGACAGGGTCATAAGCAGCCAAGGCTCATTGATGCACATGGGGAGCAAAGGCTGGCCCATGTGGTCTGATCCAACAGACGAGCTACTGTAGCTCAAATTGCTGAAGAAGTTAATGCTGGTTCTGATAGAAAGCTGTCAAAATACAAAATGCATATGGGGCTGCATAACCGCAGACCAGTCAGGGAGCCCATGCTGACCCCTGTCCACAACCAAAAGTACCAACAATGAGCATCGGAACTGGACCATGGTGCAATGGACGAAAGTGGCCTGGTCTGATGAATCACGTTTTTTTTTCATCATGTGGATGGCCGGGTATGTGTGCGTTGCTTACCTGGGGAACACATGGCACCAAAATGCACTATGGGAAGAAGGCAAGCCGGTGGAGGCAGTCTGATGCTTTGGGCAATGTTCTGCTGGGAAACCTTGGGTCCTGCCATCCATGTAGATGTTATTTTGACACATACCACCTACCTAAGCATTGTTGCAGACCATGTACACCCTTTCATGAAACTGGTATTCCCTGATGGCTGTGGCCTCTTTCAGCAGAATAATGCGCCCTGCCACAAAGCAAAAATGGTTCAGGAATGGTTTAAGGAGCACAACAACGAGTTTGAGGTGTTGACTTGGCCTCCAAATTCCCCAGATCTCAATCCAATCCAGCATCTGTGGGATGTGCTGGATGGACAAGTCCGATCCATGAAGGCCCCACCTGGTAACTTACAGGAGTTAAAGGATCTGCTGCTAAAATCTTGGTGCCAGATACCACAGCACACCTTCAGGGGTCTACACACACAATATTAGGAAGGTGGTCATAATGTTATGCCTAATCAGTGTATGTAAAACATTTAGGATTGTGATTTTTATTTGGTTAATTCTTAATATAATGCAAAATTAGTTTAAAATGTGGACACTGCGCCACTTTATTTTCTTCAGGTGTTTCACCCGGTGTGGTGTATCAGGTGTACAACATAAAGTATATGCTTCCAATTTTGTGTCCACAGTTTTGAGAAGACCCTTTCGTGATTCAATATTCTTTTTGGAATAGAACGTTCAACAAATTCTTGATTCCTTTTGCCGAATGAATGTAAACTACAACTGGTCTCATCAACAAGGCCCAGGACCTCTACTGACACTCTGACACCTACTCTTTATCCGCCTCATAGACAGTGCACTTCATATTGATGAAAAACCTCTGCACATCTTGCATAAAACATTTGCACATTTGTGATGTATCACTTCAAATGGCACATCACATAAATGCTGATAATTGTACTTGCATTACACACTGTTTTCTGTACTGCTCATAGCACGTCCTGCTAATACTGTGAACATCTGCACCGGATACTTTTTCTCATAGCGAAATTTGATATTGAACTATTTAATATTACTAGTTTTTCAGGTCTACAACACATTCCGGTAAAGGTTGGGATAGCAGTGACGTAAAACGAAATAACAATGTGATTTCAAACAGGTGATGTAAACAAAAGTAGTATCCACAAAAGGCAGAGGAACTTGCAGAGGACCTTCAGTTTGCCAGTGTTTAAAAACAATGTTCCTCAATGGAAGATTGAAAGGAATTTGCATATTTCTCCCTCTACAGTGCATATCATTAAACAAGAAATCTAGAGGAATTTCAGTGCATAAAAGGCAAATGCACAAGCCTAAACTGAACACCTGTGATCTCTGATCCCTTAGACGGCATTACATCAAAAACCATCATTCATTTATTCATTTACATTTTCAGCAGTGGAGGGTTGTATCGGTAGAGGTGAAGGGTAATTTGGATACAACTAGATTGGGGAGAAAAATGGGGGAAAAAATCAGAGAAAAAAGTTAACGGTCTTAAAACTTAAGGGTCTTGCTCAGGGGCCCAACAGTGAAAACTTGGTGGTGGTAGGGCTTGAACCGGCAACCTTATGATCACTAATCCAGTATCTAAGCTGCTGAGCTACCACTGCCTACCCTTTGGGCAAGGGATTACTTTGACAAACCTTCGTCAGGCACTACAAGACACATCCACATATGCCACTTAATACTTTACACATGGCATGTCACATAAATGCTATTAATTGTACTTGCACTACACTCTGCTCATTTGCATTACACATTTGCTCATTATGCTACTACTGTGAACATCTGCACTGAATGCTTTTTCTCCTGCAGAGAATTTTATTAAACTTTAATATTGCTGGCTTTTATCTATTCTGTGTCAGGCACCAGCACACCAAGTCAAATTCTTTGTATGTGGAAAATCTTACTTGGCAATAAAATCTAATTCTGATTCTTATTCTGATATAACTGCAGGAGAGATGGCATAGCAGGCAGGACAATTCATGCATTTATTTCTACTCACCCTCCTTTAATGTAATCGAGAAACGTGAATTCGGATTCCACAGAAAATGACAGCAGTGTCACCTGCACAAGCAAATTAAAACATAAACACTTCTGTTTAACAAGAACACTGTGAACATGTTGGTGCAAGAATAACAAACAGGACTACTACCGTTGTGAAGTTAAGTGATAACTTATTGTAATAATAGTAAATTGTGTGCTGCCTATTTTTGCATTCCAAAGCTGACAGAATTGACAGTCTCACTCTGGTGAAACTGCAGTAAATAACAAAATAAAATCTCAGAGGTAGAAAAACTGTACATCAGGATTAGAGTCATATTTTCATTCAACTTGTGCAATACTGATGCAATTCTTAACACAGGAACAAGCACAGAATTTATTTATTTATGGCACTACATAGAGGATTGCTGTTTTATCATTAAAATATACTATTTCATCCTAAAAAATGAGGAGGACGTTTGCTCATCATTTCATGGCCTAAAGCTCATGCACAATTGGGTTATTTGATGCACACCTCTAAATGGCTCAAATGAAACAAAATTAAGATTTTTGAGTGGTCAAAGACTTGAATCATTTACACGAAACCTGGTCTTTATGGATCAAAATTTTTTGCGGGAACTGTCCCAAACTTTTGCTCAATGCTTAGTTCTTATGGTAATCGCCACATCGTTTCATTCCTAATTTGCAAAAGTTTGTCATGTCGCTGACTCCACCCACTTCACGATGCCAACATTCATTCTGCCTCCTGTCACTAACAATCGCCAGCTCCTATCTAAAAAAAGGAATGACCTACCGCCATTTTGCCTTGTTGCATTGCTGCCAGTGTAAACGCACCTTTAGAGGTCTCTGAGATAGGCGATTACTGAGATCAGCATGGTTCATACACTGATCAGCCATAACATTAAAACCACCTTTTTGTTTCTACACTCACTGTCCATTTAATCAGCTCCACTTACCATATAGAAGCACTTTGAAGTCCTACAATTACTGACTGTAGTCCATCTATTTATCTACATACCTTCTTATCCTGCTTTCACCCTGTTCTTCAATTGTCAGGACCCCCACAGGACCACCACAGAGCAGGTATTATTTAGGTGGTGGATCATTCTCAGCACTGCAGTGACAATGACATGGTGGTGGTGTGTTAGTGTGTGTTGTGCTGGTATGAGTGGATCAGACACAGCAGCGCTGCTGGAGTTTTTAAATACCGTGTCCACTTACTGTGCACTCTATTAGAAACTCCTACCTAGTTGGTCCACCTTGTAGATGTAAAGTCTCTCATCTGTTGCTGCTGTTTGAGTCTGTCATCGTCTAGACCTTCACCAGTGGTCACACAACGCTGCCTATGGGGTGCTGATGGCTGGATATTTTAGGTTGGTGGACTATTCTCAGTCCAGCAGTGACAGTGAGGTGTTTAAAAACTTCATCAGCATTGCTGTGTCTTATCCACTCATACCAGCATAACACACACTAACACACCACCACCATGTCAGTGTCACTGCTGTGCTGAGAATGACCCACCACCCAAATAATACCTGCTCTGTAGTGGTCCTGGGAGAGTCCTGACCATTAAAGAACAGCATGAAAGGGGCTAACAAAGCATGCAGAGAAACAGATAGACTACAGTCAGTAACTGTAGAACTACAAAGTGCTTCTATATGGTAAGTGGAGCTGATAAAATGGACAGTGAGTGTAGAAACAAGGAGGTGGTTTTAATGTTATTGCTGATCGGTGTAGAAGATTCAGTTTAACATGAAAAATGAACTCTTGACAAGAATCTTCATTTACATTCATTTTTACAATCGTTAACATATGTAAAACATTTAGGATTGTGATTTTCATTTGGTTATTGCTACAAATAATGCACAATTAGTTTAAAATGTATGTGGACATTGCTCTTATTTATTTTCTTCATGTGTTTCACCCACACTCCTTGCTATCAGGTGTACTACATAAAGTATATGCTTCCAATTTTGTGTCCACAGTTTTGAGAAAACCCTTTCTTGTTTCAACTTGACTGAGCCCTTGTGCACAAAAGTAAGGTTAATAAAGACACAGTTTGATGAGTTGAAAGATCTTCAACAGTCTTCACAGAGCCCTAAACTCAACCCAATTTTGAACCCAATGTTCACAATTGGGTTATTTGATGTGCACAAGCAAGTCCACCTCTGAATGGCTCAAATAAAACAAAATTAAGGTTTTGGAATGGTCAAAGTCTTGACTCGAATTCCACTGAGATGCTGTGACAAGACTACACAGGCGGTTCCTGCTTAAAATTGCCAAAGTGCCAAAATAAAACAGTTCTGCGAAGAAGAGTGGGCTAAATATTTTCCACAGAAAACTAAAAGACTTACAAGTTACTGCAAACACTTGATTGCAGTTGTTATTTCTAAGGGCGGCACAATCAGTTATTGGCTTTAGGGATGGAATTACTTTTTCAAATGGGTTATATAGTTTTTTATATAATTCTTTATATTTAGTAAATTGAATGATCATTGAAAAGCTGAATTTTGAGTTTAATCATCTTATATTAAAATTAGTTGGAAGCTCTAAAACATTTAAATGTGAGAAATTGAGTGAGGGTCATATACTTTTTCACAGTACTGTATCCTCAGTGAATAACAAAATGATGTTGAGAGACTTGAAAATGACTTGCCAATGATCTGATAAAGATGTTCTAATGATAAGATTTACAATATAATTGGGCAGAGTTCATATCTTTAACTTATCTGTGTGTCACCATCACACCTGCATATTGTTTTTTTAGACTAAAAAATAGTGTATTTGATATTCACAAATAATTTGTAATGTGCCCATCTGTTGTGGAGATGCGTAGTGTGGCTCAGTCACAAAATAATGTTGTTTTTTTTTCTGCTCAACAAAGGGGGCATGAAGTTGCAGATGACTGATGTTTCAGTTCCTCTTACATGTTCTGTATTTTTCCTTTTCTATCCCTTTTCTCCATTACAGGCTGTGGATGTTTTTGTGTATTTTATTTGTCACCATGTTTCCGTTATTTAGGCCACTTAATTGTTTTTCCTTTACTTTTTTGTTCGTTGTTTTTAGCCACAATAATGATCAATAATGATAATGATCCCATTGTGGAGATCAGAATCAGATCAGAAGATCAAATACCCAGGCAGCACTCCACAAATCACATCTTTATGGTAAACATTATGAACCCAAGATATTTCATGTTTTGTCTTCTCAACTGTAGTTTGTTAATATCTATTTCTGAATTTAAGGCCTGCAACACATTTTTAAAATTTAAATAGAGGCAATTTAGGACTAGTAATGACAAAAAAATAATGAAGGGGTGATGTCAATTGTGATTATGATTTGGAACAAAAGCAGTATCCACAATAGGCAGAGAAAAAATCGCACAGGATATCCAGTTTACAAATACATGAGAAAATTATTAAAATGTATAAGAACAACATTTCTCTAACAAAGTCTGAAAGGGATTTGCATACTTCACCATCTACAGAGCATAATATAATTAAACAATTAAAGAAATCTAGAGGAATTTCAGTGCGTAAAGGGCAAGAGCACAAGCCTAAGCTGAACACCTCTGATTACTCTGGGATTAATGTGGCAAACCTTACAAATCAGTATTCAAGATGTTTTTAGGAATAAATGAATGCAGTGTTCTCTGCACGAAAGATGAAAATGCCATCCAGACTGTTATTAGCAAGTCCAATAGTCAGGGTCTGTCATGATATGGGGCTGTGTCAGGGTATTGTGGGGTATTGTGCTCTTGACAAAAGTAATTTACAACTCTGTGATGGCAGCATCAATGCAGAAAAGTACATTGAGATTTTATAGACTGCCTTTAAGACAATATCTGTTCCAGGGATGCCCATGCAATTTTCAACAGAATTTAGCTGCAGAAGAAGAGGGTACAGGAACTGCACTGGCCTGCCTGCAGTCCCAATCTGTCCACAATAGAGAATATATGGAGAAATAAATCCAACAATGACCACCCTGTACTGTTGCACATCTTAAGACGTGTTTGCAGGAAAAATAGGACAAAACACCTGAAACACTTTATTACTTGGTATCCTCAGTGCCAAAATGTTTTAAGTATGGTGAGAAGAAATGGCAATATTACAAAGCTTTACCATCCTAGCTTTTTTAGAAAATGTTGCAGGCTTGAAATGCGGGAATGGATGTATATCAACAAATGAAATAAACGTGACCAGACAGAACATGAAATATTTTGAGTTTATACTGTCTGCAATGTAATAAAAGTCAAAGTAAATGCAAGTATGTGAAGGATTACGAAGTATCTGTTGATTATTGCATAGATTAATTAAATGGTTGGTTTAATTATTTTTTCAACAATATAATACATTTGTAAAAGCTTTAAAAAGAATTTGTATCATTTTAATAAAATATATTATACAATATGGATTATATGTGGACATTAGGGAGAGCATAACTGGCCATGTTCTTTTCTCTGTTAAGCAGAGCAACACCAGCTAATGTTGGGTAACTGTGAGCTCATTTGTATGGAGGGCAAAAGTTAACACCCTCCTCCGAGCCGACTGATTTATTTAAAGACATTGCACTATCAGCAATTTGCCTGGGTTATGTCTTTTGTAAAAGTTCAGGTTAGCTGTCAGGCAATTATGGAAAGCCTAAGCTAAAGGGTGGGAACTGGCATGACTAAACTGTGAGATAAGGTAAGTAAAGAGAATGGGGGAAAAGGGAGAGACAGTTGAAACTGTCTTTGTTAAATTAGTATACCAGCATTTGGTAATCTTTGCATTAATTGTATTTAAGTCATTTTCAAATATTAACAGCATTAAATACCAGCCTTTTTAAAATGTCAAAAGGTCAATGTTACTTTATAATATCTGCAGAGACTTCTCTGAATCTAAAGTTTTAATAAACCTAATTTTGTTTTGCTGTTGTTGCAAATAATGTTTGTTGCAGAAAATGATTATATGGCAGAAATTGCCTGCAGTATTACTTTTGCACTTCCATAAACAATAGAGGAACTGCAACTAGCTCAGGAGCCAAATTTAAGTTAATCTGCCAGGATCCATTTGTAAAAAAAAACATAAAACATTGTTCTATATATGTTCAAAGGCACATTCTGCTTATGTGAACTCAATTACTACTTTATTAGAAGCACTGTATTACTGAATAAAACCCTCATATTCTTCTATAAGAGTCTTAATTCTTTGTGGTATGGAATCTACAAAGTGTCCGAAACATACCTTTGGTATATGTTAACATTATTGCTTTACAAAACTGCTTATTAAAAAAACTAAAAATACAGTGTTCCTTACATTTACCTGTACTTTGACTTTTATTTGATTGCAAACAGTTTGAACCCAAGATATTTCATGTTTTGTCTGCTCAACTTTATTTCATTTGTTAATAAACATCCATTCCTGCATTTCAGGCCTGCAACACATTCCAAAAAAAGTTGGGACAGGGGCAATTTAGGGCTAGAAATGAGGTGAAAAAAAAACTAAATAATGAGTGATTCCGAACAGGTGATGTCAACAGGTGATTGTAATCATGGTTTGGTACAAAAGCAGCATTCAGAAAAGGCTGAGTCTTCGATAAGTAAAGATGATCAGCGGATCTCCAGTTAGTCAACAAATGCATGAGAAAATTATTGAAATGTTTAAAAACAATGTACCTCAAAGAAATGTTGGAAATGATTTGCATATTTCTCCCTCTACAGTGCATAATACCATTAAACGATTCAAGGAATCGGGAGGAATTTCTGTGCGTTAAGGCCAAGAGCGCAAGCTTAAGCTGTACGCCCGTGATCTTCGATCCCTCAGACGGCACTGCATCAAGACGTCATCTTTTCCAGGGACGTCCATGCATTTTTCCAGAAGACAATGCAAATCCACATGCTGCACACATTACAAAGGCATGGCTGCAGAAGAGGGTATGGGTACTGGACTGGCCTGCCTGCAGTCCTGACCTGTCCCCAATAGAGAATGTGTGGAGAATTTTGAAACGAAAAATGCTACAATGACGACCCCGTACTGTTGAACATCTTAAGATGTGTTTGCAGGAAGAATGGGACAAAATAAAACCTAAAACACTAAATTGCTTGGTATCCTTGGTGCCAAAACGTCTTATAAGTGTGCTGAAAAGGAATGGCAACATTACAAAGTGGTAAATGCTTTACTATCCCAACTTTTTGTGTTGCATGCCTGAAATCCAGGAATGGATGTTTATTAACAAATAAAATAAAGTTGAGCAGACAAAACATGAAATATCTCAGGTTCATCCTGTCTGCAATGAAATAAACGTCAAAGTAAATGTAAGAAACTGTGTTTTTTTTTTTTTTTTTGCATTTTCCATGCTGTCCCAACTTTTTTCTGATTTAGAGTTGTATATTGTAATGCTTGTAATTCCACCACCCAAACCTAGTTACACTAGGTCCACAGAACTACAAACGTTTGCTTTAATATCTGACTCTAGATCATCTACCAACTCATGTCTTTTGTAAGCTTTTCTAACTTTTATCCTCACTGTTTAATAATTCATTTAACTATGTATAAAACATAAACTCTTAATTGGCACGTTTTCTGTAAGGTGAGTCTACAGTTGCAAATAAAAAAAAACAGCCAATCATTATTTTATCTTTACTCTTTTAATTAGGTGTTTAAATGAATGAACCAATTCATGTGGAATGCTAGAGTATGCCAAGAAAAGTCTATATGCCTTTGTTTTGTTTCATATTTATAAATGAGTGGAAAACCCTTATCATAGTTAAAGCCTGAGGGAGTTAATACAAGAAAGAGTGGTAGGCTAATTCAAAGATTTGACTCACCGTGCCAGAATTGACATATTTCTTTTTTTTCATCTTCTTCTTTGGATTCACCACCTACAAACCATGGGGGAAAACAGTTTAGAAGCCAAATCTGAAAAAGCTTACAAAGAGCATACAAATAGTTTTTTTTTGCAAAGATCAAATTTGTTCTCATTAAGCACAAATATGTCAAAAAGTAAACACAAAACCCATTCCAAAAATGTTGAGATGTTTGAAACTTTATTTAACTGACAAAAGTACTTAGGAAATATTTCCAATGCCAACTTAATTGTATTTTGTAAATGTAAAAAATTTAAAATGTAATGGCTGCCAAAAGGTTGAGCCAGGGCCATGTTTATCACTCTGTTGCATCATCTTTTCTCTTAATTTCACTTTTTAACAGTTTGGGAACCAACTATTACCCAATTGCGTCATGCTTCCTCCCTATTGGTGTTGACCCCTGCCCAGATTGAGGAGAGCGAACTAACACACGCCCCATCCGACAGGTGAGCAGTAGCCTGTTAGGGTGCCTGCGAGGTCTGGTGAACAGACCACCAGTTCCCAGCCTCACAGGCGTTACAGAACAAAGGGCAGCGTGGCCTCAAATAGGAGGCCAGCTGATTAGGGCGAACGACCTGCGAGCCTCCTATTTAAGGGGGTGTCGCCACACTGCAGGCGTCGCACCTTTTGTTCTCTTTTTGGTCTATGGCTGCATCGCATCAGTCCTTTTCTTTCATAGGGTTAGTTCGGTTCCCCAGGCACTGTATAGTGGTTGGGTGTGTAGGTCGTAAGGCCGAGGTATTTTTAGGGCTTAGATCTCTTTATTAAGAAAAGCTGGTGCGATTCCGTGCAGCCCTCGCGCTGCGGTTTGTTTTGATTTCGCTACTTCCCCCGCTTGCATGGTTAGCAGCGGGCTAATGCTAGCGCATTAGTCATACGACCGCAGTCTTGTTAAGACGCTGTCAGATTCCCGGGTTCATTGGCGCCGGTTTGGCTGAGTGGTGTAAGCTCAGCACTGGCAGTGGAGCATCCCCGGTTCGAATCCGCGTCTCTCTTCTTTACCCCTTTTTCAAATCGGCTTGCTCCCAGCAATCCCGTGCTGGTGACTAAGGAGCTGTTGTGCTTTCAGCCGCGCCGTAGCGCTGTTGGATAGGCGGTTGGTCCGCGAGTGAGCGACCCGAGTTCGTGCCTCGCGTCCGCCAATTTGTTCCTTTGTGTTTTCTTTCTCTTTTTCAGTTGCCAGTGACGTCGGAGGCTTGATCGGGATTCCCCGATTTGTTTTCTGTTCTCCTTTTTCCTTTTGTTTTGACGGTATTTTATTATTTATTGTTAAATAAAAAGAAACCTTTTACTCTGCATCTTTACGACCTCTCTCTACATAACAGAAAGGTGCGACCATAGATGGACCCAGCAGAGTTTCCTCCCGTGGCTGACGTCCTTCGTCACCAGGGGGTCGCACTGGGGAGACACGAGCTGGCGCTGTCGGAGCTGACACAGCGAGTGATTGAAATCGCCCAGCTGTTGCCGACTCCGGCAGTCGGTTCGAGTAACCCCAGTCACCCTTCCGTCCCTCCAGCGCCTCCTGTAGGAGTCGAAACCTCCATTCCGCCCCCCGAGCGTTTTTCAGGGGAGGCGAAGAAATGTCGAGGCTTCCTCCTACAATGCTCCCTCACGTTCGAGCTACAGCCCTCCCGCTTCCCTTCGGAGCGTTCCAAGGTGGCATTTATTATATCTTTGCTTACCGGCAAGGCTTTGGAATGGGCTACCGCCCTGTGGGAGCAGAACGCCTCAGAGTGTTCTTCGGAGTCTTCTTTTAAGGAGGCTCTGAGGGACACTTTCTTTCATCCCACAGGGGGGAGGGGAGCGCGCCCACGCTTGCTCGAGCTGTCCCAAGGGGGGCGCTCAGTCGCCGATTACGTCATCGAGTTTCGCACGCTGGCGGCTGAGTGCGGTTGGGACGAGGGGGCATTAGTGGCCATTTTCCACCGTGGTCTAGGAGAGAGAATTAAAGATGAGCTGGCCACTCGAGAACTTCCCACTTCTCTCAAGGCCTTCTATCTCCTAGCCACCTCTATCGACACCCGACTCCGACAACAAACCCGGGAGCGAGGGTCTCACCCACCCTATTGTTGGCCCCAAGGCCAGCCCCGGCCCGTGTCGGGAGATCAGGACCCAGAGCCCATGCAGCTGGGATCGACTCGGGGGGTCGCCCCACGACCATCCGACTCCGCCTCGAGGGCCCGATCTCGGTTAAACGAGTAGGCCGCTCTCGTGGCAGGGAGTCGAGGGCGAGCCGTTCCACCATCCCTGAGCAGGGTCTCTTCGTTGCGCTGGGAATCTGGGAACACTGACCTCCAAGTCTGTGTCGATTCCGGTGCGGTGGAAAATTTCATCGATCGCCATTTGGTACACGGGTTGGGGATTGACCTTTACGAGTCCCCATAACGGTTCACGCCGTGGACGACCGGGCGGTGGCCGGGAGTCCAATCACGCATCAAATGTCTCCTCTCACGATGCGTTTGGGGAGTCATGAGGAGCGGATCACATTTTTAGTGACCCAAGTTCCACAACTCCAAGTGGTACTGGGGCACTCGTGGTTGAAGAGACACAATCCCCAAATTGACTGGCAAACCGGGTCAATCTTTGCCTGGGGAACACGGTGCCAAGATGCATGCCTGCTGCCAGCAAGCATGTCATCGGCGCCACCATCGCTCGATGCGATGACCCCTGATTTGGCCCGGGTACCCCCCGTGTACCATGACCTACAAGAGGTGTTTAGCAAGTCCCGGGCGTGAGACTTGCCCCCACACAGACCTTTTGATTGTGCGATCAACTTGCTTCCTGGCACTTCTCCTCCTAGGGGGCGCCTCTTCTCCCTGTCGGGACCGGAGAGGATCGCCATGGAGGAGTATGTCAAGGAGGCACTCGATCAGGGGTTCATCCGACCATCGTCCTCCCCAGCTGGGGCAGGATTCTTCTTTGTGGGTAAGAAGGATGGAACCTTGCGCCCCTGTATCGATTCACTGGACAACAATTTTTTGCCAAAGTTCTGTTACCTTGAATTTTTTTGGTGATTGTGACAGACCCATTTTATCTGAACACAAATGTAGTTTCTGATTGTCTGTATCACATAGAAATTTTGAGAAACATGAGATTAACTTTACTGATTATAACACATTTAAATCTTATACGTGTCATTAGTTCAACTGAGATAAAAGTGTTTTGCTGCTGATTTTCGTTTCTACTCAACATCTGGTGCATCTCGTATTAGTGTCCAGCAATAGTCAGCCAGCACTGACGGATTCCAGTGGCCTTGGTAAAATTTTTCCATTGTGGCAATGTCTTGGTGAAAGCATTCGCCATGCTCATCACTTACTGCACCAAGATTAGGGAAGAAATGCAAGAAATGAATTTTCAGTGACGTTGCACTTCATCACTTTGTAAGCTTGAAGAAGGTTGTCACCCAGCTTGATGAAGTTTGGCGCTCGATAGTTGCCAAAAAAACATTTTCAACAACATCCTGGAATGATTTCCAAGTGATTTTCTCAGGTCTCACCACCAGCTCTTTGAACTGATCATTCATGATGTGTCGCATTTGTGGACCAACAGAAATGCCTTCACTAATCATGGTATCAGTTATTCTTGCGAACTCTTCTTGCTTTTTATTTGATCGTTGCCTTTATAACATTTTTCATCAGCCCGAGTTTTAAGTGAAGTGAATATCTTTTTTTTTTTGGGTCCACAAGTGGTTTATGTGCAATATTGTTCTGCCCTGGGGTCAAATTCTGATGAATTGGCCAGTTATTTTTAGTGTAATATGATTCTTCTTATGACTGTCCCAATTGCAAATGAAGCAGCAATACTTGGTATATCTGAGCTGCAATCCAAGAAGCAGTGCCACTCTAAATCTCCAGCTGTTTCAGTTGTAGTTGCTGTACTTGATGTGTTTCAACAACAGTTCCATGTTCTGGTATGTTTCCTTCATGTGTAAAGCATACCAACAGGTACTGAAGGATAGACATTGTCACTGTATAACAAGACAGCCTTGAGGCATGAATCAATAAAATGGTACGTGATAGGAAAAATTTGAGGTGATTTTTGTTATCAGCAGCTCAAAATACCTAAGACACACCCAAAAGTGTTCAAGAAACAAAATCTCTGTTGACCAGTGATTATCGAGGTCTGAACGCAATAACGGTTAAGGATCGTTATCCGCTGCCGCTGATGGCCACGGCTTTTGAAGCCCTTCAGCGAGCTTCAATTTTTACGAAGCTCGATTTGCGCAGCGCGTATAACTTGATCCGTATCCGGCGAGGGGATGAATGGAAGACTGCGTTCATTACGCCCACGGGACACTATGAGTATCTAGTGATGCCCTTTGGGTTAATGAATGCCCCCGCGGTCTTCCAACGCTTTATCAATGAGGCTTTGCGGGAAGCCCTTGACCGATACGTCTATGTCTACTTAGACGATATCTTAATTTTTAACCGGTCCATCGAAGAACACGTGAGGCACGTCCGTCGGGTTCTTCAGCTTTTGCTCGACCATCATTTGTTCGTCAAGCTGGAGAAGTCCGTTTTCCATACCCCATCAGTTTCTTTTTTGGGGTTTATAATCTCACAGGGTGCCCTCCGAATGGATCCGGCTAAAACCAAGTCTGTGGAGGACTGGCCAACTCCTTGTTCCATACGCCTAGTGCAAAGATTTCTGGGTTTTGCAAACTTTTTCAGGCGGTTCATTCGGAACTTCAGTTCGGTCGCCGCTCCTTTGACGGCCCTTACGGGTAAGGGTCCGTTTAAATGGACGGTGCAGGCCCAACAAGCCTTCAATAGGCTTAAGGCTCTCTTAACAACTGCTCCTGTATTGCAGTTGCCCGATCCAGAGGAAGCTTTCATAGTGGAAGTGGACGCCTCTGATGTCGGGGTTGGGGCGGTATTGTCCCAGAGAGTGGGTCCGGAAAAGAAGCTCCACCCATGTGCTTTCTTTTCGCACCGTCTAACTCCTGCCGAGCGTAACTACCCGGTAGGAGATAAGGAGCTTTTGGCCATCAAGCTGGCGCTTGATGAGTGGCGACATTGGCTCGAGGGGGCAAAACATCCCTTCCTTGTTTGGACAGACCACAAGAATTTGTCGTTTATCCAACAGGCAAAGCGGATGAATTCCCGTCAGGCTCGGTGGTCACTTTTTTTTGGTCGGTTTCGTTTCACCCTGTCTTATAGACCAGGGTCGAAAAACGTTAAACCTGATGCCTTGTCCAGGCAGTGGGAACCGACCAGACCTGAGACTGAGCCTGATCCTATCATCCCCCAGAGCCAAATTGCTGCCCCGGTAACGTAGGGTATATTTAAGACAGTTCGGGACGCTCAAGCGGTTGAGCCCGACCCAGGTGGAGGTCCACCTGACCGGCTGTTTGTACCATCAACAGTCCGTCGTCAGGTGTTTGAATGGGCTCACGCGTCCTCATTTGCGGCTCACCCAGGAGTTTCTAAGACCCTGGTGTTGTTGCGCCGAAGGTTTTGGTGGCCGGGGATGGAGAGTCAGGTCAAGGACTTTGTCCGTGCCTGCGCTGTCTGTGCAACTAACAAAAGCACAAGAGAGCGTCCTCGTGGACTTCTCCACCCATTGCCAGTACCTTCAAGACCGTGGTCCCACCTGGCACTGGATTTTGTCACGGGGTTGCCTAAATCCAGGGGATTCACGGTGGTACTGGTGATTGTTGACCGGTTCACTAAATCTTGCCTTTTCGTTCCGATGCCCAAGCTCCCGTCCGCCATGGCCACCGCACAGGCGGTTCTGCAACATGTGGTGAGAGCACATGGGGTCCCGTCTGACATTGTGTCGGATCAGGGTCCACAGTTCATTAGCCAGTGCTGGCGAGCCTTTTGCCAACTTCTTGGCGCGACGGCCAGCTTATCCTCGGGATATCACCCCGAGTCCAACGGGCAATCAGAACGGGTAATTCAGGATCTGGGCAAGATGCTTCGGTGCCTCACTGCAGGAAATCCAGCCACTTGGGCGGATAAGTTGATGTGGGCTGAATTTGCCCACAATACCCTGCACCATGCCGCATTGGGTATGTCACCATTTGAGGCACAGTTCGGCTATCCCCCTCCGCTGTTTCCTGAGCAGGAACAAGAGGTTGCGGTGCCGACTGTGCAGCAACACATCCGTCGCTGCCGCGCCACCTGGCGGAAAGCAAGACAGGCCCTTTTGGCCTCTCAGCGCTCCATGAAGCGCAATGCTGACCGTAGGCGGCAGCCGGCTCTAACGTTCCGACCAGGCCAACGTGTCCTCTTATCGACGAGGGATCTCCCCGTCAAAGGTACCACTCACAAGCTGGCACCGAGGTACATTGGTCCGTTCAAGGTAGTTAGACGGATAAACCCGGTGACATATAGGTTGGAGCTGCCTCCCAGGATGCCCCTGCATTTACGGTTCGCCGCCTCCTGGATAGCAGGAAAGTGCAGGGTAGCACCCAATACCTGGTGGATTGGGAAGGTTACGGCCCCGAGGAACGTTCATGGGTACCGGCTCGACGCATCCTGGACCCTGAACTGATCCGTGAGTACCGAAGGAACCGGTCCGCGGGTCTTGGGACCTCGGGAGCTGTCCCTAGAGGGGGGGGTCCTGTTAGGGTGCCTGCGAGGTCTGGTGAACAGACCACCAGTTCCCAGCCTCGCAGGCGTTACAGAACAAAGGGCAGCGTGGCCTCAAATAGGAGGCCAGCTGATTAGGGCGAACGACCTGCAGGTGCGAGCCTCCTATTTAAGGGGGTGTCGCCACACTGCAGGCGTCGCACCTTTTGTTCTCTTTTTGGTCTATGGCTGCATCGCATCAGTCCTTTTCTTTCATAGGGTTAGTTCGGTTCCCCAGGCACTGTATAGTGGTTGGGTGTGTAGGTCGTAAGGCCGAGGTATTTTTAGGGCTTAGATCTCTTTATTAAGAAAAGCTGGTGCGATTCCGTGCAGCCCTCGCGCTGCGGTTTGTTTTGATTTCGCTACTTCCCCCGCTTGCATGGTTAGCAGCGGCTAATGCTAGCGCATTAGTCATACGACCGCAGTCTTGTAAAGACGCTGTCAGATTCCCGTGTTCATTGGCGCCGGTTTGGCTGAGTGGTGTAAGCTCAGCACTGGCAGTGGAGCAATCCCAGTTCGAATCCACGTCTCTCTTCTTTACCCCTTTTTCAAATCGGCTTGCTCCCAGCAATCCCGTGCTGGTGACAGTGCCGGTCTGGTTTCTCTAAAAGCCCGCTTTTATGGGGCTTTGTGTTTCTCACGGATTAATGTCCGGAGATCCCCTTCTCATTATACTCCTTATAACCCTAAGGAGCTGTTGTGCTTTCAGCCGCGCCGTAGCGCTGTTGGATAGGCGGTTGGTCCGCGAGTGAGCGACCCGGGTTCGCGCCTCGCGTCCGCCAATTTGTTCCTTTGTGTTTTCTTTCTCTTTTTCAGTTGCCAGTGACGTCGGAGGCTCGATCGGGATTCCCCGATTTGTTTTCTGTTCTCCTTTTTCCTTTTGTTTTGACGGTATTTTATTATTTATTGTTAAATAAAAAGAAACCTTTTACTCTGCATCTTTGGGTCCGACCTCTCTCTACATAACATAGCCAACTGCATCTTTTCACCTGCATGAGGCGAGTTCATATGCCGACCAGCTTTGTGTAACGAGAGACACACTTTGATCAACATTATTCCTCTCTCTGTGCAGACGCCATCAATCAGCCAGCAGAGGTCGTAATTGCATCATCTATGAGGTCCCTATCCAGCTCCCTTCCCTGGATGAACAACAGCCAAATGCTGTTCATATTGCCGCCCAGCCCAGCCAAATGGCAAAGGCGAGATTCAATACAATGTATTCGAGATCCCAGCTGTGGTGTGCTAGCGCTACGGCGAGCCATACATTTACAATAGGAGCCAAAGCTGTACTACAGGCAATTACATGCACTCTTTGCTACAAAGCCGTGCTGTTTTGCTAAGAGAACCAAAGACATTGCAAAACAAGATTTCAGCTTAATAGAGGCATATTAATCTCTGAATCCCCAATTTCACCTGTCTAACTGGTACCTTCACACACATGCAAGTCACCCATGTTAGACCCCCATACTATGACATGTTGGCTTTTGCACCTTTACCAATAACAGCCTGAATGGTCTTTGGAACATAGAACTCAATGCCAATTATTTCCAAAAAATGTATTGTGGAATCATATGACAACAGCACACATTATTACTTGTCTTTTGTCTCTTTGCACATCTGAGATGAGCTTGGACCCAGAGAACGTGTGTCTGCATAGAACATGTATTAATTTGTTTTGTTTTTTTAATGTTAAGAAAATCAACTGAAATTCCAAAACGTCAAAATTCATTCGATTGTACTTTAGTCAGTTAAATAAAGGTTTGTGTATATTACAAATCACAGATTCTTTTTTTAATAGCATTTTACAAAATTTCCCAAATTTCTGCCTCTGGAATTAAAAAAAGAAATCAAATTCTTAATTGTATTAGGACATTTTACAGAAGATTATCAGGAAAGGTGTTCATTATCACAAGCTCAGAAGTTGGATAAATCAACAAGACAATAACAAAATCATCATACATCAACCAGGTTTTATGATATACACTGATCAGCCATAACATTAAAACCATTACTGTAGTCCATCTGTTTTTCTACATAACTGTTTAGCCTGCTTTCACTTTGTTCTTCAATGGTCAGGACCCCCACAGGACCACCACAGAGTAGGTATTATTTGGGTGGTGGATCATTCTCAGCCCTGAAGTGACACTGACTGGTGGTGGTGTGTTAGTGTGTATTGTGCTGGTATGAGTGGATCAAACACAGCAGCACTACTGGAGTTTTTAAATACTGTGTCCATTCACTGTCCACTCTATTAGACACCCCTACCTAGTTGGTCCACCTTAAAGATGTAAAGTCAGAGACGATCACTCATCTATTGCTGCTGTTTTGAGTTGGTCATCTTTGAGATCTTCATCAGTGGTCACAGTGATGTGTTTAAAAACTCTGTCTGATCCACTCATACCAGCACAACACACACTAACACACCACCACCATGTCAGTGTCACTGCAGTGCTGAGAATCATCCACCACCTAAATAATACCTGCTCTGTGGTGGTCCCGTGGTGGTCCTGACCACTGAAGAACAGGGTGAAAGCAGGTTAAAAAGGTATGTAGAGAAACAGATGGACTATAGTCGGCAATTGTAGAACTACAAAGTGCTTCTATATGGTAAGTGGAGCTGATAAAATGGACAGTGAGTGTAGAAACAAGTATGTATATAAATATAATTAAGATTGTAATGCCATGTTTCCACACAGCTTGGATTAACTGTATAGCACATGAAACTGTTCAGTAACTGGCTGGTTGGAAAGCAAATTTACAGTGTTATGATGAAAAATCCCCCAATTCTTTTTCCACTTTATTTTCCAAACTCTGTTTTATTTTACATGCAGGAACTCATAATAAATGCACTTTGCAGTCGATACATTTGAACATTTGACTTCCTACGTGACAGTTAAAAAGCTAGTCAAAGCAGTAGCAAGCCTGGTCATCCATATTATTGACTGGTCAGAAGATAAATGTGGCTGGGGCTACTGTCTGCAAATGCACAAAAAGTGATAAAAGCAAAGTACTGATAACCTAACAAAGCTTTAAAAAGGCCACCTTAAAATACCAGACACCTTCCAGGATTTTACAGCAACTATTGAAAAGAAAAGATCAGTAATGCATGGCATTAGTTCTTGCACAGAAAGACTAAAGAGCTCATTAGGATCCTTTATACTTGAGTTAGGCTCAAGGTTAGGCACATTGATTGAAAGCTTATCTTTATATCGCTAAATTATTAATTGCTTGTCAAGTTCAAGCAAATAAGAAGTTCAACATGTGAAACAAAGGAATATAGCCATAGCAAAATAATGCACATTACATTTATGATGATGATGTTTGGGTGGTACACCATTATCCAATGCTACTAATATGGTAATGACATGTTGGTTTGTTTTGTGTGTATTATGTGTAGCAGTGTTGGGGTTTAAAATACTGTTCAGAGTTACTGGCCTCTTTATTAGGCCAATAAGCATGTTAGCACCCATTGTAGGTGTACAGTTAGAGACTACAGCTTTTTTTCATGCATAATGTGTGTTTATTTTTCTCTAGTCTTTTATGAAGAAATATAGAGGATGTACAGTGTCTTTTGCTTAAGTATTCATAAATATTAACAATACTAAAATTTCTATATAGGACAGTGGGACAGTGGTAGCTTAGTGATTATTTAACTGGGCTTGTAATCAAAAGGTTGATGGTTCAAAACCCACCATGGTTTGTTGTTCCCTTAAGCAAGCTTCTTAACTCTCAATGGTGTATGGTCAGAAGTGTAGTCTGTTTTGGATAAGTGTAATATTATTACATTATTAAAAGGCCCCAACATTTGTCAGAATAGATGCCAAAACAAACATCAGGAACATCCATGACAACTTGGACACCAGACAAGAATGTTATAACTCAGGAAAGCAAATAGCTTTAGAGAGCCTCAAAGAGCTTTAGAGAGCCACAACCCAGCTTAAAGAAAGCCATGTACAATCTTGTTTGTATTTTGCCAAATGCCAATTTCAAACTCAACAGATGTGGAAAAGGGTTCTCTAGTCAAACAAAATGTTACTTTTGGCTATGCAGAAAAGATGTTTCATGGCAGAAATAATTACCATGAAAACCCTACCAACACCACTGTAACACTTGAAGCCTCTGTGTGCTCTGGAGCTTCTGTCTGCCACGCCTCCCTTCTCCGTGAGCACACTCTGTCTCCTACCACACCCCCTCTCACTATTGGTTCCCCTGGACTAATGAGCTCAAGCTGTCCTCTATTAAAGAGGAAGGCTGGAGAATAGACTTTGGGAACTATTTGACTTTTGTTTGGGACTCTGTGTCTGGCAGGTTTCGGAACCCTGCTTTGCTCCTTGCTCCTTGCTCTGGTCCGTTTCATGTCTACGTTAGGAGCCCGCCAAAATTCTTTAGGTTCTGTTCCTTGTTTTGACCCCAAGGGCTCCGGGGGTCCTTTTGTTTGTTTGCCGGCTCTAGTTCCGTGTACTCAAGTTTGGGTCAGTCCTCTGCTGGTTCCGTCTGTTTCCTAGACTAGAATTCTAGTCAGTCTGAGTCTTTGTCTGATGAAGTCTATGTCCTTTTCGCCAGTTCAAGTTCGTCCAGCAACTGTGTCGAGTCCAGTTAATTCCGTCAGCCCGTTGGTCTTGCCTGTTCCTTGTCCGTCAGTCCAGATCTGTCCTGTTTCTTTGTCCGATTCTGTAAGTCCTAAATTGTCTGGTCAGGCTTGTTCAGGCAGTCAGCCTGTCATGTCTTGTCCGTCTGTCCACGTCCATCCTGTATATTCATCAGGTCCCATGAGTTCTGGTTTTAATACTCCAGTTCCTGTAGTGCAGTCTGTTAGTCCTGGTCCATGTTTGTCTGTCTCTGTCAGTTCTAAGTGTAATTCAGCAGGTCAGGGTTTCCTTAATAGTCTGTCTGTACTTTCGGGCCCTCCTGCCACCCAGGCAGAGTCAAACAGTTCCAAGTCCTCTCCAGTTCTGTTTCCAGTCAAAGTTCCAAGCTTCATGTTCCAGCCTGCAGAGTTCGAGAAACAGTCTACTACAGACAATTCTCCCTCGGCTCTGCTGCTGCCGCCACCAGGTTCCAAGCAGCTGATTTAAGAAGCCTCACCAGGGTCCAAGCAGCTGATTCAAGACGACTCTTCAGGTTCCCAGCAGCTGATTCAAGTTGCCTCTTCAGGTTCCAAGCAGCTGATTCAAGAAGCCTCACCAGGTTCCAAGCAGCTGATTCAGGACGCTTCTCCATGGTTCTCGCAGCTGATTCAACAAGTTTCTCCAGGGTTCAAGCAGCTGATTCCCGACATTCCTCCAGGGTTCTCGCAGCTGATTCCAGATGCCTCTCCAGGATCCTTGCAGCTGATTCATGACGTTTCTACAGTGTTTTCGCAGCTGATTCCGGACGCCTCTCCAGGGTCCTCGCAGCTGATTCCGGACTCCTCTCCTCTCCAGCTGACTCCCGAAAGCCTCTTTGCCAGGCTCCACGCAGCTGACTCCCGAAGCCTCTTCGCCAGGCTCCACGCAGCTGACTCCCGAAGCTTCTTCGCCAGGCTCCACGCAGCTGACAACCGAAGCCTCTTCGCCAGGCTCCACGCAACTGACTCGCTTCTGGTCGTCTCTTGTCGGCGCCCCCCGATGGCGCCTCTGTTCCCGAGTCGGCGCCCCCCAATGGCGCTTCTGTTCCCGAGTCGGTCCCCTCCGATGGCGCTTCTGTTCTCAAGTCGGCGCCCCCCCGATGGCGCTTCTGTTCTCAAGTTGGTGCCCCCTGACGGCGCTTCTGTTCTCAAGTCGGCGCCCCCGATGGCGCTTCTGCTCTCAGGCCGGCACCTCCAGAGGGTGCTTCTAAACTCTCATTGGCGCCCCAGATGGCGCTTCTGCTCTCAAGTCGGCGCCATCGATGGCGCTTCTGCTCTCAAGTCAGCAGCCCCAGAGGGTGCTTCTGAACTATTGTTTATTAGGATTTTAACGTCATGTTTTACACTTTGGTTACATTCATGACAGGAACGGTAGTTACTCATTACACAAGGTTCATCAGTTCACAAGGTTATATCAAACACAGTCATGGACAATTTAGTATCTTCAATTTACCTCACTTGCAATTTATATCACTTGGAATTGGCCTTGGCACTAAGTCTTGTACAGTAAGCATGGATGGTGCACTGACTTTAATGGAGAACACGCCAGAGTTTAGTCGTGCTGCCCGTCATTTTGGCCTGGGCTTCCATGGGGTCTGCTTTCCTGGTGAGTGCAGGTTAAGTCTTATAAACTCACATTAGGCACTGGTTTTCAGAGGAGATTGCACTAAAAGTTTTACCTTGGTGATGGTGCAGATTAGTGGGAGATCCAGGCTGATTAAAGTTCAACTGAGCTCACATTAAAGTCTCAAAACTCTGGTGAGGACTGTGGTTATATACACCAATCAGCCATAACATTAAAACCACCTTCTTGTTTCTACACACATTGTTCATTTTATCAGCTCCACTTACCATATAAAAGCACTTTGTAGTTCTACAATTACTGACTGTAGTCCATCTGGTTCTCTGCATACTTTGTTAGCCCTCTTTCATGCTGTTCTTCAATGGTCAGGACCACCACAGAGCAGGTATTATTTGGGTGGTGGGTCATTCTCAGCACTGCAGTGACACTGACATGGTGGTGGTGTGATAGTGTGTGTTGTGCTGGTATGAGTGGATAAGACACAGCAGCGCTGCTGGAGTTTTAAAACACCTCACTGTCACGGCTGGACTGAGAATAGTCCACCAACCAAAAACATCCAGCCAACAGCCTGCCCCGTGGGCAGTGTCCTGTGACCACTGATGAAGGTCTGGAAGATGACCAACTCAAACAGCAGCAATAGATGAGTGATCTAGGAGTGTCTATTAGAGTTGACAGTGAGTGGACATGGTTATTAAAAAACTCCAGCAGCACTGCTGTGTCTGATCCACTCATACCAGCACAATACACACTAACACACCACCACCATTTCATTGTCACTGCAGTGCTGAGAATGATCCACCACCTAAACAATACCTTCTCTGTAGTGGTCCTGGGAGAGTCCTGACCATTGAGAAACAGCATTAGAGGGGGCTAACAAGAATGCAGAGAAACAGATAGACTACAGTCAGTAATTGTAGAACCACAAAGTGCTCCTATATGGTAAGTGGAGCTGATAAAATGGACAGTGACTTGGTTTTAATGTTATGGCTGATCGGTGCATAAGGTCTTATGAGGGTAGTAAATCAGTTTGGGTGTCCTTTTGTGTTAACCCATAGTTTGCGTACTATGAAATTATCCCTGTGTCCCTAGGTTTGAGTGAGTATAAATGAGATGAATGGGTGTGCAATGCTCTGTTCTGGCACCTTGACAGTGTTGAGTTCAAATTCATTATTCAATATTAAATAAATAGTACACAAATGTAAATATTAAAGATTTGTTCAGTTACTTTGTAAGGAGAAGAAAAAAAACTAAAACATTTGACACTGTAATCAGAGATGGATATGCTGCCAATTCTGCAAAATTTATTGACAGAACATCAAAGAAAAGGTTTATCAACTTTGTATCAGGTACAGTTTAATAAAAAGCTATAAAAGGTAGCTAGCTCCTAAAGCCACATGGAATTTATTCATAATGTGGGCGTACAGAATGATGTATTTATATTCTCAAAAGCTTTATCTTGGTCAGGATCACTGTGGGTTCTAGGCCACCGAGACCCAGTGGGCACATGGCAAAAATACACCATGAAGAGACAAAATCTGTTTCAGAAAAAAACTTATCTCATTTGCATACTTACCTTAGGGGCAATTTAGAGCAACTAATCTATCTAATGCATGTTTTGGCAGGTGTTTTTCCCTTAAAATAAAAGTGGGAAAGCTACATTGTCAATTTGTGAATCTGATTAATGGTGATTTATTCCGACTATGTGTTTCAGTAAATAAAGGATAAAAGATAAACACCTTAGCATGCACCATACTCTTTTACACTGACATCTAAGGAAAATTTTGAGTAACCAATCCACCTTATGACCTGTTTGAAGAAGGGGGGACTTACATGGGCACATAAACATGGCAAGTTGTACTCAGAAGAGGTTCTTTTAGGTTCTTCAGATAAATCTGAAGTTTATTTTATAAAAGTGCAGGCAGTAAATCAGCCAGATCCTTCTTACAGCTAGCAATGTGATAATTATAAAATCTTAGTCCTAAGAATGCTATTATTATTCTATTATTATTCCCTTTCACAGACTGGCATACCTAAATGATTCACATATACCACAACGGCAATTACTAGTGCATACATTTCCCACTTTCAGAGAGAGAAACAAAAAAACTAAACTTATTATTGGGCATTACCTGTGGAAACTGCAGAAATAGAAAATTGCATACTCATATTTGAAAATATACTGATCAGCCATAACAATAAAACTACCTCCTTGTTTCTACACTCACTGTCCATTTTAACAGCTCCACTTACCATATAAAACCACTTTAAAGTTCTTCAATTACTGACTGTAGTCTTTCTATTTCTTTGCATACCTTTTTAGCCTGCTTTTACCCTATTCTTCAATGGTCAGGACCCCCACAGGACCACCACAGAGTAGGAATGATTGTCAGCACTGCAGTGACAATGACATGGGGGTGGTATGTTAGTGTGTGTTGTGCTGGTATGAGTGGATCAGGCACAGCTGTGCTGCTGGATTTTTTAAATACCGTGTCCACTCACTGTCCACTCTATTAGACACAAGAACAGGGTGAAAGCAGGCTAAAAATGTATGTAGAGAAACAGATGGACTACAGTCAGTAATTGTAGAACTACAAAGTGCTTCTATATGGTAAGTGGAGCTGATAAAATGGAGGTGGTTTTAATGTTATGGCTGATCGGTGGATGTGTCTGTGGCTTATGAGAATAGGAGCATTTGTGACTACTCAGAAAATACTCAGTTTTAATGAGATCATTGGAAATACAAAGGCACAGCATGATGTGATGACTTGAGGGATTTGTTGGTAGACTCACCTCGTACACGTTGAATTGACTCTGACCTCGGGCTAGCTCGCGGTAGCTGGTGGTGAATTCACCAATAAAATCATGGCTAAAAATATAAAGTAGAACATTACACCCTCCAATACCATGTAGAACCTGTCATGTCATTAGTGCATTTCAAGATGGTTAAGCAGGAGTGTACAAATCAGAAACCTTCAACAGAAGTAGTTGAGAGGGTCATTATTTGTCTGGGATTTTTAGTCTCTGCCTGCCTTACGTTCTAGACCTAAATTCATTTGAACTATGAGTTCAGTAAGGTTGTTTTTATTATTTTGTTATGTTTTTTTTTTTTTACTGCAAAAAGTTTAGGTAGCAAATATATTGTTTTCTTTGTTAGTTTCTTCACAACATTATATACACCGATCAAGCATAACATTTTGACCACCTTTGCTGCCAAAACAGCCCTGACCCGTCGAGGCATGGACTTCACTAGACCCCTGAAGGTGTGCTGTGGTATCTGGGACCAAGAAGTTAGCATTAGATCCAGGGATCAGACTTGTTTGTCCAGCACGTCCTACAGATGCTCGACTGGATTGAGATCTGGGGAACTTGGAGGACAAGTCATCACCTCAAACTCGTTGTTGTGCTCCTCAAACCATTCCTCAACCATTTTTGCTTTGTGGCAGGGTGCATTATCCTGCTGAAAGAAGCCACAGCCATCAGGGAATACTGTTTCCATGAAAGGGTGTACATGGTCTGTAACAATGCTTAGGTAGGTGGTATGTGTCAAAGTAACATCCACATGGATGGCAGGACCCAAGGTTTTCCAACAGAACATTGCCCAAGGCATCACACTGCCTCCGCCGGCTTGCCTACTTCCCACAGTGCATCCTGGTGCCATGTGTTCCCCAGGTAAGCGACGCACACGCACCCTGCCATCCCCGTGATGTAAAAGAAAACGTAATTCATCAGACCAGGCCACCTTCTTCCATTGCTTCGTGGTCCAGTTTCAGTGCTCTCATGTCTATTGTTGGTGCTTTTGGCGGTGGACAGGGGTCAGCATGGGCACCCTGACTGGTCTGCAGCTATGCAGCTCCATACGCAACAAACTGCAATGCCTTCGCTCCCCACGTGCATCAATAATCCTTGGCAGCCCATGACCCTGTCGCCGGTTTACCACTGTTTACCACTTTTGATAGATACTGACCACTGCAGACCGGGAACACTCAGTGTTCACTAACACTAATGATGAAGAGATAATTACTTCATTTGTCAGTGGTCATAATGTTATGCCTTGTCGGTGGTCATGTTGCCTACACCCATTAACCAATAAGGCAATTTAAAATTTGTCCACTCTTGCTAAGCTAATCATTATGTTTATAAAACAAAATGAGAAAATAAAAACGTACCTTCCATCTCGATCCCAGTCATACACCTCCACTTTAATCGTTCTTAAAAGAAAAAGAAAGACAGTTTTAATAAAGGATATTATATTTTAATGATTCTTTGACTACATTGTCAAAAAAAGAACATTCACCAGTTTTTTTTTTCCTAAAAGTATATAACATCTGATTTGTTAAAGATATACATACAGCCAGTTGTTATTTGATTGGAAGCTTTATAATGTTGTTAACATTTGTTACTGATTACGATGACTACGGCTGATGACCACTTTGAGCCCATACATGTAGGGCTCAAAGACATGGTCATAACGCTAAGGTTTCAGCACTGCTTTCTTAAGGTCTGAGAACATTTCTAATCAACTTTTAATTCTGAGATCCGGGAAATATATTGTCTGTAAATATATGGAGGTTTTTTGTTGTTATGATCAGAACACCCTAGTGTAAAGTAGGGTAATACTTTGCCCAAACTGTTACAGAAAGAAAATTTGTTTAGATGGTCAGATGTAATTGAAGAACCTTTGCTGATCATTGTGTTGTCTGGCTAGGACGAAGATCGTACTAAGGTCAGGCTATTACTAGAAACATGGACAGCACATTATCTTTGTTTGTTTATTAGGATTTGACTTCATTTTTTACACTTTGGTTACATTCATGACAGGAACGGTAGTTACTCATTACACAAGATTCATCAGTTCACAAGGTTATATCAGTCATGGACAATTTAGTGTCTCCATGTCTTTGGACTGTGGGAGGAAACCGGAGCACCCGGAGAAAACCCACACAGACACGGGGAGAACATGCAAACTCCACACAGAAAGGACCCGGACCACCCCACCTGGAGATCAAACCCAGGACCTTCTTGCTGTTAGGCGACAGTGCTACCCACTTAGTCACCAGGTCCGAGCACACTATGACTAGACTACAACATGGCACATGGACTAAGGCTAACTATAACAAAGAACACTGATCTCAAGATCAGGCTATGAACTGTCAGCCTATGGAGGCTATGGGTAACCTATACACAATATAACAATCTAACAAGGAACAGGTGATCATCATAAGCGTAAAGGCAAATCAGAAGCTGGGTAAAGACAAAGGGGGTGTGGAGCATGAACAACAAACAAAAGTCCATGTGCTCTGGGAGACAAGACTGGAGTTGTAACACACTAAACTTATCCATCTACCATCAGACCTAAAGTGGGCAGCATGGGGGCTCGGTGGGTAGCACTGTCGCCTCACAGCAAGAAGGTCCTGGGTTCGATCCCCAGGTGGGTCCTTTCAGTGCGGAGTTTGCATGTTCTCCCTGTGTCTGTGTGGATTTCCTCCGGGAGCTCCGGTTTCCTCCCACAGTCCAGAAACATGCAGTCAGGTTAATTGAAGACACTGAATTGCCCTATAGGTGAATGGGTGTGTGTATGTGTGTCTGCCCTGCAATGGACTGGAGACCCATCCAGGGTGTTACTGTGTGCCTTGCGCCCATTAAAAAAGCTGGGATAGGCTCCAGCACCCCAACTAACCGTGACCCTAAAAGGACAAGCGGTTAAGAAAGTGAGTGAGTGAATAAGCATAACTGAATTAGCTTGTTAAAGTTTTTAATTAAAACATCCATCACATTTGTACAAACAACAAAAAGGGTGTCATTTGGGGTTCATATTTTCAACAGGCTGCAGCTTACATCAACATTATTAAAGAAAATGTGCCCACCTGTCCATATAAATAATGATAAAACACACATTTATCTAATTAAGCTCATTACTGTAAACAGACCTTGATCATCACGTTTCAAAAATAATTATTGTGCAAGAATGGGCTTCCATTTTGTCTCATTACAGGTGCTTCTTGCCTCGGTCAAACAGAACACGCTCATAAGCCATGTTTATGACAAACATGACTAATTACTGCAGCCTTTTGAAATGCACAGTTGGCATGACAATTTGGCAGAGGACAATAAACAATGACTTGGCACTTCCCAGTGCCTTCACAATATCATAAATAATTTTGCCTAATGAGAAGCATTACAATTCTTCTGATCACTGAACTGCAAAGCCATAGCTGTGGATTTGGAAAACAATTATTTAAATTATGTTAGAAGACTTTTTAGTGCTTTTACATAGACCTTAAACTCCAAATCAGAAAAAAAGTTGAAGCAGTATAGAAATAGCAAATAAAAAATTCTATGTTTTTCACATTTACTTTGACTTTTATTTCACAGCAGATAGTATGAACACAAGATATTTCTGTCCGGTCAACTTTATTTAATTTTTAATATACAGTGTATCACAAAAGTGAGTACACCCCTCACATTTCTGCAGATATTTAAGTATATCTTTTCATGGGACAACACTGACAAAATGACACTTTGACACAATGAAAAGTAGTCTGTGTGCAGCTTATATAACAGTGTAAATTTATTCTTCCCTCAAAATAACTCAATATACAGCCATTAATGTCTAAACCACCGGCAACAAAAGTGAGTACACCCCTAAGAGACTACACCCCTAAATGTCCAAATTGAGCACTGCTTGTCATTTTCCCTCCAAAATGTCATGTGATTTGTTAGTGTTACTAGGTCTCAGGTGTGCATAGGGAGCAGGTGTGTTCAATTTAGTAGTACAGCTCTCACACTCTCTCATACTGGTCACTGAAAGTTCCAACATGGCACCTCATGGCAAAGAACTCTCTGAGGATCTTAAAAGACAAATTGTTGTGCTACATGAAGATGGCCAAGGCTACAAGAAGATTGCCAACACCCTGAAACCGAGCTGCAGCACAGTGGCCAAGATCATCCAGCGTTTTAAAAGAGCAGGGTCCACTCAGAACAGACCTCGCGTTGGTCGTCCAAAGAAGCTGAGTGCACGTGCTCAGCGTCACATCCAACTGCTGTCTTTGAAAGATAGGCGCAGGAGTGCTGTCAGCATTGCTGCAGAGATTGAAAAGGTGGGGGGTCAGCCTGTCAGTGCTCAGACCATACGCCGCACACTACATCAAATTGGTCTGCATGGCTGTCACCCCAGAAGGAAGCCTCTTCTGAAGTCTCTACACAAGAAAGCCCGCAAACAGTTTGCTGAAGACATGTCAACAAAGGACATGGATTACTGGAACCATGTCCTATGGTCTGATGAGACCAAGATTAATTTGTTTGGTTCAGATGGTCTCAAGCATGTGTGGGGGCAATCAGGTGAGGAGTACAAAGATAAGTGTGTCATGCCTACAGTCAAGCATGGTGGTGGGAATGCCATGGTCTGGGGCTGCATGAGTGCAGCAGGTGTTGGGGAGTTACATTTCATTGAGGGACACATGAACTCCAATATGTACTGTGAGATACTGAAGCAGAGCATGATCCCCTCCCTCCGGAAACTGGGTCACAGGGCAGTGTTCCAGCATGATAATGACCCCAAACACACCTCTAAGACGACCACTGCTTTATTGAAGAGGCTGAGGGTAAAGGTGATGGACTGGCCAAGCATGTCTCCAGACCTAAACCCAATAGAACATCTTTGGGGCATCCTCAAGCGGAAGGTGGAGGAGCGCAAAGTCTCGAATATCCGCCAGCTCCGTGATGTCGTCATGGAGGAGTGGAAAAGCATTCCAGTGGCAACCTGTGAAGCTCTGGTAAACTCCATGCCCAGGAAAGTTAAGGCAGTTCTGGGAAATAATGGTGGCCACACAAAATATTGACACTTTAGGAACTTTCACTAAGGGGTGTACTCACTTTTGTTGCCGGTGGTTTAGACATTAATGGCTGTATATTGAGTTATTTTGAGGGAAGAATAAATTTACACCGTTATATAAGCTGCACACAGACTACTTTTCATTGTGTCAAAGTGTCATTTTATCAGTGTTGTCCCATGAAAAGATATACTTAAATATCTGCAGAAATGTGAGGGGTGTACTCACTTTTGTGATACACTGTACATACATTCCTGCATTTTAGGTCTGCAACACATTCCAAAAGAAAATTGGGATGATACAGCATTTACCACTCTGTAGTGTTGCCACTTAAAAGATGTTGTCACCAAGGATACCAGTAGATGAAGTGCTTCTGGTGTTATTTTGTCCCATTTTGTTCTTTTTAAAAACACGTCTCAAGTTGTGCAACAATCCAGAGCTGTTGTCGAATTTTTCATTTTGAAGTTCTTCTTAAATTCTGTATTAGGCACAGGTCAGGGCTGCAGAAATGCCAGTCTAGTACCCGTACCCTCTTCTTCTACAGCCGTGCCTTTGTAATGTGTGCAGCATGTGGTTTTGCATTGTCTTGTTAAAAAATTCATGGATGCCCCTGGAAAAGATGTCATCATAAAGGCAGCATATGTTGCTTTAAAATGTCAGTGTACTTTTCTGCAATAATGCTGCCATCTCAGAAGTGTAAATTACATTTGCCATGGGCACTGACACAACCCTTTTGAATTTCTTTTGGACTGTTCCTGATAACAGCATTAAAGGTCCTTTTTGTCTTTGGTCCCGGGCACAGCACATCCATTTCTTCTAAAAAAAGATCTTAAATACTGATTTGTCTGACCACAATACACGTTTCTACTATGTGATGATCCATCCTAGATGCCTTGAGCCCAGAGAACTTGACATCACTTCAAGTTTGTAAATGGCATTTGTAAATGTAACTCTGTATTGTAGTGCTTCACAAAGGTTAATCCCTTACCCTTGTGGTTATATCAGCTATTGATGAATGACAATTCTTGATGCATTGCTGTCTGAGGGATCAAAAATCAGAGGTGTTCAGCTGAGGTTTGTCAAGTCAAGTCAAGTCAACTTTATTTATATAGCGCTTTTTACAATAGACATTGTCTCAAAGCAACTTTACAAAATCCAGGACCAACAGATACAAAAAACCCCTCATTTTTTTTGGTTTGTACCATTGCCTCTAAATTCCCTTAAATAGTTTAATGACATTACGCACTGTGGATGGAGAAATATGCAAATCCCTTTCAATCTTTCTTTGAGGAACATTGTTTAAACATTCCGTTAATTTTCTTTTTCAGTTGTTGGCAAACAGGAAATCCTCTGCCCATCTTTGCTCCTCAAAGGATTTTTTTTCCATACTTTCTCTACTTTTTCTGATTTGGGATTATAAAAAAGTGTGACCTGAACAAATGGTGGAATTTGCATGGAATGCATGGAGTGCATGGAATGTCTAAAAAAACACAAGAACATTTTACACAACTTTTATATGATGAACCGTCAAAACTTTTTCACCATAGCAGAAAAACTGTTGTATAAGTTGGAAGTAGAGTGAGAAATATCACACAAGCAAGAAGAAACATGCCAAAAATATTCTCCCTAGATCCAAATGCGTAGGTGGCCGCATCCTCCATCAGTCGTTGTCTTCAAAGGTCATGAGTCAGCACCTTTACAAAGCCTCATCCACCTGAATGCCTTGTTTTCTGACACCAACAGAGCTGTTGTCAAGACAACCCACAGGCAGCTGTCAATTACTAATCTCAGCAGATGAACAGAAATAGACTGTCAAACCCAGCTTATGGATCCAAGATGGGGGTGAGGGATGGGAGTGAGATAAAGATTCTGAAAAGCTGGCAGGGCCTTATCCAAAGCTGTTTTTAGTACTGCTTTAACCTTAACCTAAAAATGTTAGCTTGAGTTTTTAACAGCTACAGCTTTTGACAACAAAGTACATTAAAATTAAAAAAAAAAAATGGTAGGGTCTAATAAAGTTTAGACTATATGATTAAAAACATCTACTAAGAATTTAAATGCAATTAAACAACTCCTCCAACTGAACTATGCTACCCATCACAAAGAAATTTGGGATTGCATGTCCAAATTTAATAATTTCAGCAAAAATGTGCATACTGACCTACTTATTGCCTTTATACAAGATTATGTCTTTTGGATGAACAAAATTCTCATTTGGGTGGCCAAAATAAATACAACCCCAAATCAGAAAAATGGAAAATGCAAATGAAATACAATGCAGAGTTCCTTAGATTTATTTTGACTTTTATTTGATTGCAGAAAGTTTGAACCCAAGAAATTTTATGATTTGTTTGCTCAACTTCATTTCATTTGTTATTATACCTCCATTCTTGCATATCAGGTCTGCAACACATTTCAAAAAAAGTTGGGACAGTGGCAATTTAGGGTTTGTAATGAGGTGAAAAAATTAAATAATGATGTGATTCCAAACAGGTGATGTCAACAGGTGATTGTAATCATGGTTTGGTATAAAAGCAGCATCCCGGAAGGGTCTTTGATGAGCAAAGATGATCAGAGGATCGCCAGATTGTCAACAAATGTGTGAGAAAATGATTGAAATGGAAGGGATTAGCATATTTCTCCCTCTACAGTGCATAATATCATTAAACGATTCAAGAAATCGGGAGAAATTTCATTTACATTTACATTTTCAGTGTGTAAAAGCCAAGGACGCAAGCTTAAGCTGAACACCCGTGATCTTCAATCCCTCAGACGGCACTGCATCAAGAACCACCACTCAACAATAGCTGATATAACCACATGGGCAAGGGATTACTTTGGCAAACCTTTGTCAAGCACTACAATACAGAGTTACATGCACAAATGCCACTTAAAACTTTACTGTGCAAAAAAGAAGCCTTATGTTAACCATGTCCAGAAGCGGCGTCAACTTCTCTGGGCTTGGAGTCATCCAGGATGGACCATCGCACAGTGGAAATGTGTATTGTGGTCAGATAAATCAGCATTCCAAGAAGGAAAAAATGGATGCTGTGTGCTCCGGACCAAAGACGAAAATGACCATCCAGACTGTTATCAGTCCAAAAGTCTGTCATGGTATGGGGCCGTGTCAGTGTCAGTGTCAAGTCACTTTTTTTGGAATGTGTTGCAGGCCTGAAATGCAGGAATGGGTGTTTATCAATAATTAAAATGAAGTTAAGCAGATAAAACATGAAATATCTCAGGTTCATCCTGTCTGCAATCAAATAAAAGTCAAAGTAAATGTAAGAAATGTCTGTGTTTTTTTATTATTTGCATTTTGCATACTGTCCCAACTTTTTATGATTTGGTGTTGTATAATAAATGTAAATGTGTGTCTGTAAAAATACATTTAATATATCATATGGTCATAGATTTTCCTAAAAGGATGGAAATGTTTGTAGTGAACACACATTTTATGAAGAAAGAGGAAGACAGGGTGACATGACAGCAGGTGCACACAGGTGGACTATTTTCTATGCAGGGGACGTAGGAGGAAGGAGGAAGTAAGGGAAGTCAGAAAGAGAATAAAGAGTGGAAAGCAGGTTGGCCTAGATGTCATACTACTGAAGGGATGGAAATGTTTAGGAGAGATGGCAGAGGAGTTTGTTTAACAAAATCCTGGAATGTAATAAGATGCCTGGGGAGTGAAGAAGTACCATAATGGTTCCGATTTTACTAATCTAAGGGTGATATGCAGGACTGCAGCAACTACAGAGGTATAAAGCTGATCAGTCACAGCATGACTAAGTTGATAAAAGAGGTGGATTTGTGAGCAGCAGTATGGTTTCATGCCAGCTAAGTGCACCACAGATGCAATGTTTGCTTTGACATTGTTGATGGAGAAATTATAGGGAGGTCAGAAGGAGTTGCATTGTATGTTTGTAAAGCTAAAGAAAGCTTATGATCAGATGCCAAGAGAGGAGCTGTGGTATTGTATGAGGAAACTGGTAGAGAAATATGTGAGGCTGGTGCAAGATATGTATGAGGACAGCGTGACAGCTGTGAAATGTGCAGTAGAAATGACGAACAGGTTTAAAGTGGAAGGTGGGACCACATCAAGGATCAGCTCTGAGTCCTATCTTGTTTGCAATGGTTATGGACAGGCTGACAGGCGAGGTTAGGCAGAAGTCTGTATGGAATATGCTGTTTTCAGAGGACACTGATTTGTAACGGAAGTAAGGAGCAGGTTGAGGAGAGACTGGAGAGATGTAGGTATGCTCTGAAGAAAAGGGGAATTAAAGCAAGAGTACAACAGAGTACATGTGCGTGAATGAAAGACAGGGTGGCAGAAAGGTTAAGTTGAGGTTAAGACTTTGAGGTGATGAAAGTGGGTGAGTTTTAATATTTGTGGTGAAGTGTACAAACCAATGAAGTGTGTGGTAGAGAGTTGAAAGGTATCTGCAAGAGTGAAAGGGAAGGTTTACAAGACAGTAGTAAAGCCTGCTATGTTGTATGGTTTGGAGATGATGCTGATCGGAGTTACGGGGATTAATTAGAGCAACAGCGCATGTAAGATGTTTTGTAGACAAAGTTAGGGAGGAGAGATTAGGATGGTTTGTACATGTGCAGAGGAGGAATAAGAGCTACAGTCAAGCCAGAAAGTCTGTACACCCCTTTCACATTCTCCATGTTTTTTTTTTGCCTCAAACATCTACATACAATCGCCAATAATTACAAAGTGAAAACAGGGTTTAGAAAATATGCAATTTTATTTTACTGACAAAATCATTTATTTAGGGGTTATATACAGTGCCTTGCAAAAGTATTCGGCCCCCTTGAACTTTTCAACCTTTTGCCACATTTCAGGCTTCAAACATAACGATATGAAATTTTAATTTTTTGTGAAGAATCAACAACAAGTGGGACACAATCGTGAAGTGGAACAAAATTTATTGGATGTTTTAAACTTTTTTTAGAAATAAAAAACTAAAAAGTGGGGCGTGCAATATTATTCGGACCCTTTACTTTCAGTGCAGCAAACTCACTCCAGAAGTTCAGTGAGGATCTCTGAATGATCCAATGTTGACCTAAATGACTGATGGTGATAAATAGAATCCACCTGTGTGTAATCAAGTCTCCGTATAAATGCACCTGCTCTGTGATAGTCTCAGAGTTCTGTTTAAAGTGCAGAGAGCATCATGAAGACCAAGGAACACACCAGGCAGGTCCGAGATACTGTTGTGGAGAAGTTTAAAGCCGGATTTGGATACAAAAAGATTTCCCAAGCTTTAAACATCTCAAGGAGCACTGTGCAAGCGATCATACTGAAATGGAAGGAGTATCAGACCACTGCAAATCTACCAAGACCCGGCCGTCCCTCTAAACTTTCAGCTCAAACAAGGAGAAGACTGATCAGAGATGCAGCCAAGAGGCCCATGATCACTCTGAATGAACTGCAGAGATCTACAGCTGAGGTGGGAGACTCTGTCCATAGGACACAATCAGTCGTACACTGCACAAATCTGGCCTTTATGGAAGAGTGGCAAGAAGATAGCCATTTCTCAAAGATATCCATAAAAAGTCACCTGGGAGACACACCAAACATGTGGAAGAAGGTGCTCTGGTCAGATGAAACCAAAATCGAACTTTTTGGCCACAATGCAAAATGTTATGTTTGGCGTAAAAGCAACACAGCTCATCACCCTGAACACACCATCCCCACTGTCAAACATGGTGGTGGCAGCATCATGGTTTGGGCCTGCTTTTCTTCAGCAGGGACAGGGAAGATGGTTAAAATTGATGGGAAGATGGATGGAGCCAAATACAGGACCATTCTGGAAGAAAACCTGTTGCAGTCTGCAAAAGACCTGAGACTGGGACGGAGATTTATCTTCCAACAAGACAATGAACCAAAACATAAAGCAAAATCTACAATGGAATGGTTCACAAATAAACGTATCCAGGTGTTAGAATGGCCAAGTCAAAGTCCAGACCTGAATCCCATCGAGAATCTGTGGAAAGAGCTGAAAACTGCTGTTCACAAACGCTCTCCATCCAACCTCACTGAGCTCGAGCTGTTTTGCAAGGAAGAATGGGCAAAAATTTCTGTCTCTCGATGTGCAAAACTGATAGAGACATACCCCAAGCGACTTGCAGCTGTAATCGCAGCAAAAGGTGGCGCTACAAAGTATTAACGCAAGGGGGCCGAATAATATTGCACGCCCCACTTTTCAGTTTTTTATTTCTAAAAAAAGTTTAAAATATCCAATAAATTTCGTTCCACTTCACAATTGTGTCCCACTTGTTGTTGATTCTTCACAAAAAATTACAATTTCATATCGTTATGTTTGAAGCCTGAAATGTGGCAAAAGGTTGAAAAGTTCAAGGGGGCCGAATACTTTTGCAAGGCACTGTAACTGTACACATTCTTAGCCTAATACTTGATTGATGCACCTTTGGCAGCAATTACAGCTTCAAGGCGTCTTGGGAAAGAAGCTACGAGCTTGACACACTTGTTTCTGGACATTTTTGCTCCGTCAGGTTGGATGGGGAGCGTCGGTACACAGCCATTTTCAGCTCCTTCCACAGAGGTTTGATTGGATTCAGGTCTGGGCTCTGGCTGTGCCACTCAAGGACATTCACAGACTTTCTCTGAAGCCACTCCTTTGTTCTCTTGGCTGTGTGCTTCGGGTCGTTGTCAAGTTGGAAGGTAAACCTTTGCCCCAGTCTGAGGTCCAGAGCGTTCTGGAGCAGGTTTTCTTCAAGGCCCATCTTCCCCGATCACTCAGTTTGGCCGGGCGGCCAGGTCTAGGAAGATTTTTGGTGGTTCCAAACTTTTACGAATGATGATGACCACTGTGCTCTTTGGGACCTGTAAAGCTGCAATTTTTCTGTACCCTTCTCCAGACCTATGCCTTGACACAGTCCTGTTTCTGATGTCTGCATATAATTCCTTTGACCCCATGGCTTGGAGTTTGCTCTGATATGCACTGTCAACTGTGGGACCTTATATAGGCAGGTGTTGGCAATCCCCAATCATGTCCAATCAATTGAATTTACCCCGGGTGGACTCCAATTAATTGTAGAAACATCTCAAGCAGTATCAGTGAAAACAAAATGCACCTCAGCTAACTTTTAGGTGTCATATCTATCAAAGGGTGTGCACACTTGTGTACATATGATATTTTACATTTTGATTTTTAATAAATTAGGACAAATGTCTAAGAACCTGCTTTTACTTTGTCATTGTGGGCTTTTTTGTGTAGAATGTTGTGATAAAAAAAATTTACTCAATCTATTAGAATGAGTCCGTAATGTAATAAAACGTGGAAAAGGTGAATGTTCAGGATATTGGGAATGATCAACCCATTATGGAAATAGAATTTCTTTCTTAAGCATGAAAGTAATTTACAGTGCAGAAAATGCAGGTGCAATTTGCACCATGGCTGAAGTAGCAAAAAAAACAACGTTTAAAAAGGAGAAATCTGATCAAACCTGACCAATCAGATAACAAATAATGAATTTGCATTTATTTGACATAAAATGTGGGGGGGGGTTTGCTTGGCATATACAGGGGTTGGACAAAATAACTGAAACACCTGGTTTTAGACCACAATAATTCATTAGTATGGTGTAGGGCCTCCTTTTGCGGCCAATACAGCGTCAATTCGTCTTGGAAATGACATATACAAGTCCTGCACAGTGGTCAGAGGGATTTTAAGCCATTCTTCTTGCAGGATAGTGGCCAGGTCACTACGTGATGCTGGTGGAGGAAAACGTTTCCTGACTCGCTTCTCCAAAACACCCCAAAGTGGCTCAATAATATTTAGATCTGGTGACTGTGCAGGCCATGGGAGATGTTCAACTTCACTTTCATGTTCATCAAACCAATCTTTCACCAGTCTTGCTGTGTGTATTGGTGCATTGTCATCCTGATACACGGCACCGCCATTGGATGCACATGGTCCTCCAGAATGGTTCGGTAGTCCTTGGCAGTGACGCGCCCATCTAGCACAAGTATTGGGCCAAGGGAATGCCATGATATGGCAGCCCAAACCATCACTGATCCACCCCCATGCTTCACTCTGGGCATGCAACAGTCTGGGTGGTACGCTTCTTTGGGGCTTCTCCACACCGTAACTCTCCCGGATGTGGGGAAAACAGTAAAGGTAGACTCATCAGAGAACAATACATGTTTCACATTGTCCACAGCCCAAGATTTGCGCTCCTTGCACCATTGAAACCGACGTTTGGCATTGGCACGAGTGACCAAAGGTTTGGCTATAGCAGCCCGGCCGTGTATATTGACCCTGTGGAGCTCCCGACGGACAGTTCTGGTGGAAACAGGAGAGTTGAGGTGCACATTTAATTCTGCCGTGATTTGGGCAGCCGTGGTTTTATGTTTTTTGGATACAATCCGGGTTAGCACCCGAACATCCCTTTCAGACAGCTTCCTCTTGCGTCCACAGTTAATCCTGTTGGATGTGGTTTGTCCTTCTTGGTGGTATGCTGACATTACCCTGGATACCGTGGCTCTTGATACATCACAAAGACTTGCTGTCTTGGTCACAGATGCGCCAGCAAGACGTGCACCAACAATTTGTCCTCTTTTGAACTCTGGTATGTCACCCATAATGTTGTGTGCATTGCAATATTTTGAGCAAAACTGTGCTCTTACCCTGCTAATTGAACCTTCACACTCTGCTCTTACTGGTGCAATGTGCAATTAATGAAGATTGGCCACCAGACTGGTCCAATTTAGCCATGAAACCTACCACACTAAAATGACAGGTGTTTCAGTTATTTTGTCCAACCCCTGTATATATATGGACAAAGTATGGTACCTAGCCATGAACTTGCCAGACAAACCATTTTAAAACCATGGGTCTTTGGGAATTTATTGTCCTTCTATTCATCCCAAAGGTGTTTGGTGGGATTGAGGTTAAGGCTCTGAGTCTCTGAAAAGGCTCTGAAATTCCATTCCATCAAACTTGTCAAACCATGTAATTATGGACCTTGCTTTGTGCACAGGGGCATAGTAATACTCACAAGGTTGGAGGCATAGCAGCAATTTTACATAATTAATTTTATACATCTGTTACAAATTTGTTTGTATAAAACACCTGTGCTAATTATTATTAAAGCGTTCACAAACATCTGGCCTTATAGTAAACCTTCATGATTTTTGTATATAAATCATGATTCTTCATGGTTAAATATATGCAAAAAATTTGTACATGCCAGTTTAGTGTATGTTTACTGTATTTCTTGAATGTTTAGGCCATTATTGAAAAACAGTAATATCTTGATAAAACAAAATGTGGGTACTAGGGTACCATGTCATTTGTCCCTTTACGCATGAACAGCATATTAATTAGAGCAAACCTGCAAAATAAAGGGATTTTTTTGCATTCCCCCAACAATCTAGTCCTTTCTAATTTCTGATTGCAACTTTTCTGCCACTTGCACCACCACTGCTCAGAATGAAGAGAGCCACAGACTAGCATGCACCCCCTCCAACAAGTGTGTACTCGATAGCTGCTACTTTTTACCTGCCAGTGGGCGTGTTACATACAGATAGCTCTGCTATATCCTTATTGAATTATCCACTACTTGTGCAGTAGTCTAATGCCTAGTACACGATTTTTGCCCTGATTTTCGCTCGCCCACTGGTCGGCGCTAGATTTGCCGGCTCGGGAGCTACTCAGCATTCGCTCGGCGATCAAAACTCGGCTCTCCATTGCTATGTGTCAACTACTCAACAACTTAATCCAAGCGGTTTGGCGAGCACTCAGAGAATTCCAGCATGTCAAATATCTGAGTCGCCAAATTGGCAATGAGTGCTATGTCGAACAGCCAATGAGAACGCAAGATATGGTGTGAGGGGAAACGCAGGGGAGGAGTTGTAAAAAGGTGGGACAGGGGCATAATATAGTTTATATCAGAATACATCAGCACACACACAAGCTTTACAGTATTTCTGACCTTAACGTTCTCTACAAAACATAACACCAACGTTGCATTGCAAAAAATATTTATTAACCTCCAACTCACTATAGAGCAATCCATGCTGTTCGCGTCGCCAAATCCACTCAGACTAATTTTTTCTTCTTGATTTTACGCTACACATCAGCACACAAACTTTAATCGCTCGCTACTTGTTGACATGCATTTTTGGATGTGGTATCATTAAACCTTTCGTCACTTCTGGTGTTTGTTTTCGTGACAGAACGTAGTTTGGGAGACCAGAGAAGCTTGCCTGCAATTCCAGTTGGTGATAGATTGTGTAGTGTGAAACCCCCTATCGCTGATCAGTCGTGTAGTGTGAAAGTCACACCGATTTGAAAGACTCCCGATTACAAGAGATCCAGTTGTGTAGTGTGAACTGTACAGCGATCTGATGACTTGGAAAGTTGTGTAGTGTGAACTTGGCATAAGATGGATTATTAAACAGATGTTTGCAGATTTTATTAAAAACAGGTATAAATAACAGGCAAAGCAATGTAAAAAACAAGCACGGGGAACAAGGAACAATGTTAACCCACTTGACAAGACATGCTAAGAACACTAGGGGAAAGATGAACATGGATCTCTAGGCTAAAGGCTAAGACTATGCTAATGCCAGGCTAGGGTAGCCACTTCCATAACCCCAAAAAGAAGGATATTAGACCCCTAAAAGGAGGGCTTGACAGTGGGTACTCAGGATAGTGTTAACAGCACACAATAAAAACCTGAACTGATATAATTGTCATGCAACCAAATGAACTATAAAATTGTCATATTAATGAATGTTCTACTGACCAAATTTAGAGTCGACTTGTGATACTGAAAAAGCATGAAATTCATCTTTCCTACTCTTCGTAATGAAAGGGCACTCAGAGCTGTACGTTGTTTTTCATTTTGGCATGTTGACAGCGTAAACAACATTATTAAAATGTAGTAATTGCCTACCGTTTTAGTGCTAAATGTTCTGCAATAAAGTGGTGGATGGTGGATTTAAAGCAACAAAATACAAGTAATTTCTGTTGACATGTTCATAAGCCAGTGACAGATAAATTAATTATAATTGTTACAGGCATCTGGTTAGCTTCCAAAGGCATTGCGACAGACTGTGGACAGGCAGATGAAAAGCTGGTCCGGCCACCCCAAAACCGGAAGTATTAAATTTAAGTATTAAAGCTAAATACCAGCTATGGCCTAAAAAACACTTTGATTATATCCCTAAAATCCCCTGTAAAGTTGACTAAACCAAGAATGCTATTTCCTGGCTAGGGATAAGCTAAAAACTAATGAAGACACAAGGGGCTACAAAGTACGAGGAAACCCTGACAAGGACATGAACAAGGACAAAGCTATGACCAGGACAAAACAACAAGACTGTGACTAATGACAAGTTACAGGGATATTAAAAGGTATCACGGTTATACTATGGCTAGGCTAGAAGAAGGAACATTCAACAAGGGTTTAAGGGTCTAAGGGTTTGCTACCCTACTTAAACCTAACACCCATCAAATACAAGACACTGAACAAGTGTTATACATGGGATTGTAAGGTTATACAGTGGTACCTTGTAACTCAACGTCCCCTAAACTCAAAATCTTTGAAACTCAATGCCCTTCATTGAGAAATCTGTACCCTTAAACTCAATGTTTCCCTTAAACTTAATGTGTTCAAAAAATGAATTTAAAAATGAATTAATTTAATTTCAAATTAACAATGAACAGTCGCTTTGTTTAGCACTCGGGCTGAGCGGTGCGGTAATACGTCAAAGTGTGCATATGAGACGAAACAGCATTTGTGTGAAATAACCATCAGATTCACCCTGAAAGCGTGGACGATGTATCTGTGTTTAGCTGGACTTTCCTCCTTTTCAACTTTTAAAGTTGTGTTACAGCTCAGGGTTCTGAGAAATTGTAAGTATCAGCTTTTTATTGCAGTGTTTTTATATTATATTTGTGTTATTTTCAGTGTCAAAAAACCCATTATTTTACATGCCAAAAATATATCCACAGGACCATGGAATGCATTAACAGGTTTTCCATACATCCTTATGGGAAAAAATACCTTGAAACTCATCGCCAGTCCCAGAATCAATTGACGTTGAGTTTCAAGGTACAGTGTATCACAAAAGTGAGTACACCCCTCACATTTCTGCAGATATTTAAGTATATCTTTTCATGGGACAACACTGACAAAATGACACTTTAACACAATGAAAAGTAGTCTGTGTGCAGCTTATATAACAGTGTAAATTTATTCTTCCCTCAAAATAACTCAATATACAGCCATTAATGTCTAAACCACCGGCAACAAAAGTGAGTACACCCCTTAGTGAAAGTTCCTGAAGTGTCCATATTTTGTGTGGCCACCATTATTTCCCAAAACTGCCTTAACTGTCCTGGGCATGGAGTTTACCAGAGCTTCACAGGTTGCCACTGGAATGCTTTTCCACTCCTCCATGACGACATCACGGATCTGGCGGATATTCGAGACTTTGCGCTCCTCCACCTTCCGCTTGAGGATGCCCCAAAGATGTTCTATTGGGTTTAGGTCTGGAGACATGCTTGGCCAGTCCATCACCTTTACCCTCAGCCACTTCAATAAAGCAGTGGTCGTCTTAGAGGTGTGTTTGGGGTCATTATCATGCTGGAACACTGCCCTGCGATCCAGTTTCCGGAGGGAGGGGATCATGCTCTGCTTCAGTATTTCACAGTACATATTGGAGTTCATGTGTCCCTCAATGAAATGTAACTCCCCAACACCTGCTGCACTCATGCAGCCCCAGACCATGGCATTCCCACCACCATGCTTGACTGTAGGCATGACACACTTATCTTTGTACTCCTCACCTGATTGCCGCCACACATGCTTGAGACCATCTGAACCAAACAAATTAATCTTGGTCTCATCAGACCATAGGACATGGTTCCAGTAATCCATGTCCTTTGTTGACATGTCTTCAGCAAACTGTTTGCGGGCTTTCTTGTGTAGAGACTTCAGAAAAGGCTTCCTTCTGGGGTGACAGCCATGCAGACCAATTTGATGTAGTGTGCGGCGTATGGTCCGAGCACTGACAGGCTGACCCCCCACCTTTTCAATCTCTGCAGCAATGCTGACAGCACTCCTGCGCCTATCTTTCAAAGACAGCAGTATGATGTGACGCTGAGCACGTGCACTCAGCTTCTTTGGACGACCAACGCGAGGTCTGTTCTGAGTGGACCCTGCTCTTTTAAAACGCTGGATGATCTTGGCCACTGTGCTGCAGCTCAGTTTCAGGGTGTTGGCAATCTTCTTGTAGCCTTGGCCATCTTCATGTAGGGCAACAATTCGTCTTTTAAGATCTTCAGAGAGTTCTTTGCCATGAGGTGCCATGTTGGAACTTTCAGTGACCAGTATGAGAGAGTGTGAGAGCTGTACTACTAAATTGAACACACCTGCTCCCTATGCACACCTGAGACCTAGTAACACTAACAAATCACATGACATTTTGGAGGGAAAATGACTAGCAGTGCTCAATTTGGACATTTAGGGGTGTAGTCTCTTAGGGGTGTACTCACTTTTGTTGCCGGTGGTTTAGACATTAATGGCTGTATATTGAGTTATTTTGAGGGAAGAATAAATTTACACTGTTATATAAGCTGCACACAGACTACTTTTCATTGTGTCAAAGTGTCATTTTGTCAGTGTTGTCCCATGAAAAGATATACTTAAATATCTGCAGAAATGTGAGGGGTGTACTCACTTTTGTGATACACTGTACCAATGCACATGGGCTAATCATTGAAACACAAGACAGCTTGTGATCATGAACAAGAGGGCAGAGACCAGGGGTGTACAAAAACCACAAACACTTGTTTCATGTGCTTTCAGAACCGAGGGGACATGGCACATTAACAAAACCTTGAAATCCTGTGTTCCGGGAGCCAGGCCAGATAGAATCAGGTTCTAAACCCTTAAGGTTACATAACAGTAACTGATAAAATAAAAGCAAAAAGCAGATCACGTTAGGTTTTGTATATCGGATGCTAATAAAAAATGCTCCACAGATGTGTTCTTATGAGCCATGAAAAAATAACAGCTGATACACTCCAGTAAAGTTAGCAGTTAATGAAGACATAACTAAAACCATAGAGACACATTGCTGGTGGCTCACGCTTCTAATCTATTTAGGCCAGAAATTGCCAGCACTGATGGATGCACCTCGGTTGGTCTGCTGATAGCTATGGGACTTTAATTTTTTACCACATAAGTATGTTAGTAAATAGGCCCCTATTTTCCAGCTTCTCTCATGAGTCTTGCATTAACAGAAAGCTATTTGTTATCAACCAAATTGCTGTGGTGCCCAAAGCCTTCTGCGGTTCATAGTGTGCTTTCTATTTAAAGCGCAAGTGGAATATGCATTGTCCTTTCCAAACTGCACTTACTACCAGCTGATATAAAGGACCTTTGAGACCTGAATTGTGCATTATGGCCTGAGTGCATTATGGTGCTTCACTTGATGTAGTGACAGACACCCTATTAGCTCATTTTAGACCATTAGAGAAGTAACGGCACTCGTAGGCCCAAACAGGTACCCAAAATACTGTTACTAAATACAAAGACCTCCTGTTTGTCCAGCTTTTCACTACCTCAGTGGTTAAGGTACTGAACTAGCAATCAGAAGGTTGCTGGTTCAAGCCCCACTACTGCCAAGCTGCCACTTTTAGACCCCTGAGCAAGGCCCTTAACTCTTAATTGCTCAAACTGTATCAGTCATAATTGTAAGTCTTTTTGGATAAAAGCGTCTGCTAAATGCTGCAAATGTAAATGTCATTTCTTCACAAGTTTTGCATTTTCAATATACAACAGCAAATCAGAAAAAGTTGGGACAGTATGGACATTGCAGATAAAATAAAAATACAGTGTTCCTTACATTTACTTCAACTTTTATTTCATTAAAGGCATGGCTGTGGAAGAAGAGGGTACAAATACTAGACTGGCCTGTCTGCAGTCCTGACCTGTCCCCAATAGAGAATGTTAGGAGAATTTTGAAACGAAAAATGTGACAACGACAACCCTGTACTGTTGCACATTTAAGATGTGTTTGCAGGAAGAATGGAACAAAATAAAACCTGAAACACTAAATCGCTTGGTATCCTCGGTGCCAAAACGTCTTTTAAGTGTGGTGAAAAGAAATGGCAACATTACAAAGTGGTAAATGCTTTACTGTTCCAACTTTTTTTTGGAATGTGTTGCAGGCCTGAAATGCAGGAATGAAATAAAAGTCAAAGTAAATGTAAGAAACTCTTTATTTTTTTCTTATTTGCATTTTCCATGCTGCGCCAACTTTTTCTTATATGGGGTCGTAATTTTCTTCACTGTTTACTGTTTATTGTTCAATTTCATTACATTTGACCATCAAGACAAATTTCCTCTTAGCATATTTATATATGATTTAACAGCTTTAGTTATTCATAATCACTAACAAACATTTAAAAGGCTATGCCACAAAATTGACTAATGTTAACATGTCAAAGAAATTTTCCTTTCATTTTTATCAACTGCCTTATCCCTGGGCGCTTGGCAGAAATATCCTGGACAGGGCACCAGTCCATCGCTGAGCTTCAGCCATCTCTTTCCCCAGACATAGCCAATTGTATATATGTGTAGATGCCAGCCAGCCAATAGCACTAGTAAGTTTCTCAGCAGTTGTGACCTTTTCAACAGACCATTGCACCACTCGAGTGCCCTTGTCAAAAACCCTGAAGACTAAGGGTCTGTCGAAAACCTAGTGAGCACTGTACATAGACAGCATTTTACGTCATCCTAGAAAAACGCTTTCTAAATCCTTTTTTTTTTTAATATATTTTATTTTATATTTATTTCCCCCCTTTCTCCCTATTTAAAGTAGCCAATTAGTCTTCGACAGCTGGAGGCCCCGATTGCTTCTGAGGAGGGTATATTCACCTGACACACACTCCCTTCGATGCATGCGCAATCCACCGACCCCCTCCTATTTGCTCATACTTTGTGGATTCGCTTGCACCAGTGAATGACACACTGATCCCCTTGTTCCTCCACTTCTGTACAGGCACATCAGGCTACTAACCAGGGTCTACACAGCTTTGAAGACCCCACTCTCTAATTAGTCCAGTCTTTTCTCAAGACTTAGTGGCCCATATGTCTGCTGCAGGCCCTGCCAATTGTATCTGCTAAAGGGCGCCCAGCCAACCAGGTGCAGAGCTAAGATTCAAATTTGGGGAGCTCTGGTGTGCAAGTGGAATATCCTGATGCACCACCTGGGCCCCACTATATAAATTCTTAGATGCCCTAAAATGCTGCCTACTGAGATGCCTTATTCTGAGCAAAATTCTGATTTAATAATGGCTCTCTGCGTTTATTTAATGGGGCTCTCTGCGTTTCCTCACCTGCAAAGGCAATCCCAGCATTCAGTGCGGCAGAACTTTTCTCACAAAAAAATTCTAATATGCCGGTCGGAATAGGACCGTAAGCAGCGTTATATTTAAATGCAAGTAATTCTCATTACTTTTTAATTTATTTTTAATAAATGTGTAATTTATTTGCAATTTTGGGTTTGTCGGTGACAATGTATCAGTTTTTGGTACACAGCGGGAGATGTTAGCTGCCATGCTAGCAAGTTGTGTCGCCTCAGCCCATTGGTTTGAATAGCATGAGGCTATCTCTATTAGCTTTATTGAGCTAACACTGCAGCAGTAGGGAGGGACAACCAATGATTGTCCAAGTGGTGTGTCTAAATAAAGTCTTCTAAAGTTCAATGTCAGTTAGTGTCCTTTCTACTTAGGCAGCTGTATAGCAAAGCAGCTCACCAGTTCTTCAGACAGACCCATATTGTACATGTTTTCAGACTCAAAAATATCCAAAATATAATTATATCTTATAAACATTTGGGCAGGGACAGTTCTTCCATGACTCATCTTGCCATTTATTGACCAACAGCAATAAACACATGGACCAAAAGCTCATGAGCACTTATAAAAGTTTTAAAAATCAAAAGAGTGGTAAACTTACCGGTCATAATCCCCATTGCAGAGTGCTCTCACTGGGATCGTAAATGACTGCCAAACTGGATTTAGGGTGTTCTTCACTACCTCCGTCTTGTGACAGATGGTAAACCTTGACAGGGAATTTAAAATTGACAGGCAGATATTTTTTATTTAATTAAATAACTTTAAGACACAAAGCAGAATCTATTTTAAGAAATTCAGTTCAATCTTATATAACAAGCCATATGGGAATGCACTCTGTTCAACAAATCAGAATCTAATGAATTAAAGCACTGCTTCTGTTCTGTTTTAGAAACTTGTGGTGATCAGGGATGCTGTCGTTCTGCTGATCAACACAAGTTTGCTGTCGTTCTGCCTCTCTTGTCCGATCACTCAGGTTTGATGACGGTGGGGGAGGTGGGCGTTGATGTCTTATGAAAGCCTTCATGACTTTGTTACCTGCTCGCTCTCCCTTTTAGTTATGCTGTAATAATTAGGAGTGCCAGAGTCTAAAGCTACTCTCTGCAAAACTCACAAATTACTCTTAATGATTTCACATTTTAACTACATCTTCTGTTGTTAAAGACTGCATTTCAAGACTGCTGTGCCAACAATGCTGCTCCTGCTAGATGTGACGGGTACCTGGCTTGTTTGAACCAAAAATGTCAAGAACTTACTCTGACTTTATCACAGACAAATAATGAAGAACTCCAATTATTTTTTGATAGTTATAACTTTTAGTTTAATTTAATTTTGTGTATGTACGATTTGTGTAAATCCTATTTATTTAAATTATCCTCCAGGCCACCCAAGGAGGATGGGGGTCCCTGCTGACTCTGGCTCCTCTCAAGGTTTCTTCCCGCAATTTTAAGGGACTTTTTCCTTGGCACTGTTGCTCTTGGCAAACAAGTCCGATCCATGGAGGCCCCACCTCGCAACTTACAGGAGTTGCTGCTAACATCTTGGTGCCAGATACCACAGCACACCTTCAGGGGTCTAGTGGAGTCCATGTCTCAACAGGTCAGGGCTGTTTTGGCAGCAAAAGGGGGACCAACACAATATTAGGAAGGTGGTCATAATGTTATTCCTGATCGGTGTGTGGTTTAACTTTTTTATTTAAAGCATACTTATAGACACACTACTTACACTATTGTATTTTTCATGCCCTTATTAAAAACAATAAATATTCATTAACAGTCTAAGAAGTGTAAGCTTATTCAAAGGTCTGGCATTCCAATATGTGAGAACAGATTGGGTGTGTAGGATGTAGAGGTAACTGACTAAAAAAGTATACTCACGTTCCATCTTCATTACTTCTGTAGAACACCATAAATGGATCTGACTTCCCAAAAAAGTCCTTCTTGTCCAGCTTATTGGCACAAAACTGCATGGTCGCACTATCCTGCCAAAACAAAAAGCCAAACGTAATTATAGCATCTAAATATCTGGAGCTCAGGAGCATATACTTTACTCTGTGTATTAGATTAGGCAGGTAAAGAGATAGAGTAAAGCAGAAAAATGAAACTACATGCCTTCTATTCAATCCCACAAAGAGAAGTGGAATCTCATTAGAGTAAGCCTGGTAATCTCTCTGATTTTTATCATGGAAGGAATTAGAAAAAAAGTTTGCAAATACATACAGTAAATTCCAAAAGTATCTAGACCCTTTGTGTTGTTATTTCATGTTGAATTGATATAATTGCTATTTTTACCCATCAATGTACACTTGCACTTACACCAGTGATGACAAACTGAAAAAAAAATTTCAAACCTTTGTCAAAAAAACCCTCAAATTTCTTAGTAACAAAAGTTTTCAGACTCTTTATACAGTGTAAAAGACTCTGTGGCAGCTATTACAGCAGCAAGTCTTTTTTGATACATCAGTACAAGCATTGCACAGCTGGATATGGGCAGTGTATCCCATTCTTCATGGCAGATTCTGTGTTCAATTGGCTTTACACTGATCAGTCATAACATTAAAACCACCTCCTTGTTTCTACACTCACTGTCCATTTTATCAGTTCACTTATCATATAGAAGCTCTTTGTAGTTCTACAATTACTGACTGTAGTCCATCTGTTTCTCTGCATGCTTTGTTAGCCCCCTTTCATGCTGTTCTTCAATGGTCAGGACCCCCACAGGACCACCACAGAGCAGGTATTATTTAGGTGGTGGATCATTCTCAGCACTGCAGTGACAATGACATGGTGGTGATGTGTTAGTGTGTGTTGTGCTGGTATGAGTGGATAAGACAAAGCAATGCTGATGGAGTTTTTAAATACCGTGTCCACTCACTGTCACTGCTGGACTGAGAATAGTCAACCAACCAAAATTATCCAGCCAACAGTGCTCCATGGGCAGCGTCCTGTGACCACTGATGAAGGACTAGAAGATGACCACCTCAAACAGCAGCAATAGATGAGCTATGGTCTCTGACTTTACATCTACAAGGTGAACCAACTAGGTAGGAGTGTCTAATAGAGTAGACAGTGAGTGGACACAGTATTTCAAAACTCCAGCAGAGCTGTTGTGTCTGATCCACTCATACCAGCACAACACATACTAACACACCACCACCATGTCATTGTCACTGCAGTGCTGAGAATGATCCACCACCTGAAACAAACCTGCTCTGTGGTGGTCCTGTGGGGGTCCTGACCATTGAAGAACAGAGTGAAAGCAGGCTAAAGAAGCATGCAGAGAAACAGATGGACTACAGTCAGTAATTGTAGAACTACAGGGTGCTTCTATATGGTAAGTGGAGCTAATAAATTGCACAGTGGGTGTAGAAACAAGGAGGTGGTTTAATGTTATGGCTGATTGGTGTAAGTCTGGGCTTAAAGACACTCCACAGACGTTCCACTGGCTTTACATCTGAGCTTTGGCTGGGCTATATGTGGCCATTCAAAAACTTGATTGTGGAAGTCCAGTCAGTTCTTTGGACTTCATGGCTTGGCTTTGGTCCTGACAATACAGTGTAAATTGTGGGCCCTTTAAACCAGGTGTGTCCCTTTCAAATATACCAGGTGTGTGCTATATACAATCAAATAAAATCAATTTGACTAAAATTAACTTCTAGACACATCTAAAGGATAGTACGAGCACATATTATGCATCTCATTTGAATTTGCAGTGCCACATTAAAGGGATTGAATCATTTTGTAAGATTTAAGTTGGTTTCAGTTACAGTTGCAGGTGAAGCCCTGCACCTGCAAGAATTGAAAATGAACCAAACTGCAGAATGCTTGACCAAGGTAGACAGTGCCTAAAAAAGCTACAAACAAAAAGGGGATAGGATAAAATAAATGCAGTGGCCAAAATAACTGAAACCAAGTATCAAATAAAAGACACGCAACCCACAGTGGAGAAAAAAGGATAGGAGAGGGACAGTGCAGAACTGAGAATTGGTTGCCGCAATATGACAGGCTTCTATGGCTATCTGCAACAAACCCTTAAAACAAGCTGGAGACAGCAGTATAGGAGCAGCCACCCAACCCCACCAAGCTATATAGATTTATGGTGAGTCTGTTCTAGAAAAGTCCTGTCAGGCCACCTCTGGGGCAGCTGGCTGAACAAGGGCGTTTCTGCCATGATGGCTGAAAAATGCTGTGACACTGGCTATAGATATTTGTGATAAAATTGTGGCAAGCCAAAGATAATGGCAAATATATAAAACAATACTTAAGGTTTTGAGTGTTTACTAGGTCAAAATGACCTCAATAATTCTAAAATTTAAGAAGCTTGTCACAACCTTGAACTTTCCTAGAGCTGGGCATTTAGCAAAATTGGGCATTCAGGCTATTTTACCAGAGGTGGAAAGAGTACTAAAATATTGTACTCAAGGTAAAAGTACTATTACTTTAATGAATTTTTACTTAAGTACGAGTAAAATTACTACTCATTTAAAATGTACTCAGAGTTAACGTTACTTATTTACTTTTTTTTAACAGGAAAAAATGTTTGTGTAATGCAAACAGGACAAGTGGATAAAAATCTCACAATAGTTGTTTTTAATTAAAATATAATAGAAAAAAACATGTTGATACAACATTTAAAACATTTAGGGATGTCTAATGTGTCATTTTAGTACAGACCATCCCATAAAACGTTTTCAAACTGTATAACCACTGAATCAGGGTCCACTATTACCCACAGGCGTATAAAAGAGCTGTGGGTCCGCCAGTGGGGACTATTGATTGATTAGCTTTTCCTTTGCCATGCGTTTTGCTTCCTAGCACATGCTCTTTTGGTTTGATTTTGACTTTGCTCTTTTTGCTCTGTTTTCTCTGTTTGTCCTTGTCTGTTTGCTCCTGTCCGTTTGATTCTGTTCGTTTACTCTTGTCCATGTTTAGAAGTTTAATTTAGTGTTTAGTCTAGTTCATGTCTTGTGTTAGTCAGGTTGCAGGTGTTAGCTTAGCTTAGGGTTTAGGTTTTAGTTTATTGCATTTAGCATTAGCATTTAGCATTAGCATTTAGCATTAGCATTTAGCATAGGTCGTGTGTTTGTGTTTTGTCTTGTTTTTCAACCTGTCTTGTGTTTTGTTATTAATAAATAGTTTGGTAAACATCAGTGTGTGTGTGTGTGTGTCTGCCCCTCTTGTCTTGTCTAGCCCTAAATTGTTACACTTAGGTTCTTGTTTCTTGTATTTAGCATTAGCATTTAGCATAGGTCGTGTGTTTGTGTTTTGTCTTGTTTTTCAACCTGTCTTGTGTTTTGTTATTAATAAATAGTTTGTTAAACATCTGTGTGTGTGTGTGTGTGTCTGCCCTAAATTGTTACACTTGATCAGAAAGATAAAATAAGAACCCAACAATCCCAACTCTAAAAGATATGTAAAAAATGGGAGAACCTGTTGGACAGACAACCATTTCAGCGCTCCATAAATCTGGCCTTAATGGCAAAGTGCAGAAAAGAAAGCCACTGTTGAGTATAAGGCTGAGTATGAAAGCCTTCTGGGAGTTTTCAGCATGTAAAGGACTATGGCAACATGCAGGAAAAAATGAAAGATAACATGAAGATAAAAATGTCACTCTTTGGGCAGAACACCAAGTACAGTGTCTGGTAAAAACAGGCACTGTACATCACTCGGCTAATACCATGCCTACAGTAAAACATGGTGGTGGCAGGCATAATGGGGGGTGCTATGGGGTTCTTTTCAGCAGAAGATGCAAGCAGAGTGGTAAAACATTAAGGTCAGTATGAATGCAGCCAAATACAGGAACCTTCCTGAGTCTCTGAGTGGGTCTGACATTTGGCTTAACAAACACTTAAATAAAAAAATTTCTAACATTGCATCTGACTACCTGGGCAAATGTTCTCTCAGAATAAAGTGGCAATTTGGGTTTTCTTCTTTCTAGATCCATGAGCTATTACTAGCCACCTAAATTTACCACAGCAGGGTTTACACTGGCTTAGCAAAACAGACTGCATTTTAATGAACTCTTGCAGCATTTCCCATGTAACCAAGGTTGAATATTCCCCTGAGAGGAGCTCTGATCCTACATGCCAGCACTGGCTCTGCTTACTGAGAAAGCAATATCTAAATCAATACAAACATGCATTATGCAAAAACATGCTAACAACCACCCACATATTTACTGAGCATCCTTATTAGGAATATGCTTCAGCCCACAATTACACTGCATGGCCAAAAGTGCCATATGTGGATGTCTAAACATCACATTCAAAACCATAGACATTTCTGGATGGTTAGGTGGTTTGGGAGAAGTCATAAGAAAATGTAAGTGTGTGAAAATGAGCTGTACATTGAAAAAATCCTACAAACTTACTATAGTCTATTTTTTTTTCTATTTTATTCGTGCATTTTTCTCCCAATTTAGCATGGTCAATTTGTCTTCTGCTGCTAGGGGATCCCTGATTGCATATTGCTACTCAAGCCTCCTCCGACCAACGTAAAGCCCTTAGTGGAAGCCTTTTTCACCCATGCATTCTGCACAGGTGCCTCTCTATCTGCTAATCAGGGTCTTTACACAGCGTTTGAAGACCCCACCCACATAGTCCGGCCATCCCGCCATAGCAGAAACGTGTCTGCTGCAGGCACTGCCAATTATGCTCACTAGATGGCGCCCAGACGACCAGTGGCAACGCAGAGTTTCGAGTTTTGAGAAGTTGAGAATCTCGGCGTTTGTGTGCTAGCGCAGTGGTCCCCAACCATCGGGCCGCGGACCAGTACCGGTCCGTGGGTCATTTGTTACCAGGCCGCACAGAAACAATAAATAATTAGAGATCACTATAAAAGCAATTTAGTTTTCAATACTCTTCGAGTGTTTTTGTCCCCAATCACCACTAGGTGGGAGCAGTGTCTCGTTGCAGCGAAAAAAAATGTAGGATTCACACACTGTTATTCTTGAATTATTCTATTTTAAATCCTCCCGCCCCTGCCAGTCTGTGAAATTATAACTTATATTCTTAACATCAGCCTAAGAATGATGAAAACAATAAAGATAAAAATGCATAATCAAACTCCATCAAGGCATCGTTACTATTTGTGTTGTCTGAAGACATTTCTAGACAATTCTGTTCAGTATTTTTTGTCAAATGTGCCATTTTGGGATAACATCTTTCCCACTGTGATTTCAATAATTAAACATTGAGTTTAAAAGTTCAAAAGGGAAATAAGTGCAAATATAATTGGATTGAATTGTAATTGCAGAGGCATTGAAACAAACCTACATGTGCATGATACCCAAGTTAAAGCTCCACCACTTTTTGCCAGGGCAGATTGAATTTGCAGAATGAATTAATAACCATCAGATTCATGACACCTTGTCCCTAAACTGAAATAGAAGCTTTTGTGTGTAAAAGATGGGCAACACAGGAACAAAAAAACAACAAATCTCTGTCATTGATCTAGATACTAGAGGCACAGGAGAAATCCTTTTAATATTGTAATGAAGGTGCTTCAGTGGAACAGTGTTCGGTGGCATTCCATATCAGATAGAAGCTCAAAAAAGATCTTTCCACCCCAAACCTCTTTTCAAGGCACAAACCTGATTTCATTTAGGAGAGCAGTGAAGCACTGAAAAATGTTTGACATTATTTTCTACAGCTTCCACAAGAGGGGCCAAATTGATCCGAACTCCTAAAAGGGCAGTGGTTCTTTTTAAAGTCCCTGTCAAGATTAGTAAATTTTAATGGTCTGTTACACCTAAAAATCCTTACACTCCAAAGCATAATTTTTGAATTGTTTTTAACAATTTTAAACAAGCAGTAGCAAACCATGATTGCCCCACACCCTGACGTGTCTGGGGAAAGAGAAAAACAGTTTAGACCCTACTATAGCATTTTAGGGTGACTGTTATATTGGTATAATTTTTTTATAATTACTTGTTTTTTCGAGAATAAAATTTAAATACTTCAGAAATCTTTTGTAATACTTGCAAAGCCGTTTATTTGTAAAAGTTATATGGAAGTATAACTTAAAAAAATGTCCATTATTTTAACACAAGGAGGTTAATTGCTTTCTTCCTGTTTTACTCTGTTTGGCCATAATATTTCCATTTTATTTCCAAAGTCAAATATAAATAACTCAGTATTACTGTCCTCTTTTAAAGTACTTCAAAAGTTAACTAACAAAAATGAAGATGATAGTTCAGCCCTAGCAATGCATGCAGCAACCAGCACAGAGAGAGTTATCACTTAAACATAACAGCTAATTTCTTACGCAAAATGCAAATCCAGCTTACAAATAATCACAACATTAAGTTGCAATACACTGTGCATGTTGATTTATTCTGTTCCCTTAAACTTTTAAATAAACAGAAACCCTTAAATTAATAGACGGTGAAAGCGATTGGCTTTTCTTTCCTTCTATTTATTTACTGAACAGCCATAAGTACAACCATAACTTCCATGTGGGTACAGGCCAAAAACTTAATGACATTGACCAGAGGCAAATGTAGGACTTAGGTCCCCAAAGACCTGGCACATTGGTTCACCCATGCTACCTGCTGTTCCACACTCCTTTATGTCTGTATTTTATTACATTGATTTTTCACTCATTAGCAAGGCCCTCAGGTATTCGAATCTCAGCAGTGCTATTGGCTGACTAGTCACCTACACAGACATTATTGGCTATGTTTAAGAAAGGTTTTTCTTACAGTCGATAACGTTTTCATCAGTAATGCTATAGCTTTGTGTATGTCTCAACCTTTTATGCCCAGGTAAGCTGGCAGGTAATAGGTCAATGCATAGGAGTCATTTTCTCTGGAATATATTTTAACATCTCCTGAGCCTCATTATGTATGTTACTCTCTATACATGGGTGCAGCACCTTATAAGCATACAACTTTTATACTCAGCACTGAGATCTCACACTCGCCATCTTTAGCTTTTGTTTCTGGAGAATCAGTTGGAAAATGCTAGCAGGTTTTCCATTCCTTCATTTGCCATTTGCATCTTCTGTTCTATGTTTTCCTATAAGTGCCATGGCTGCCTCCCAAATTCTTAACTAACTTCCGTTTTCTCACACTTTTATTTCACTGGTGAGTGTGTGTAACATGCTGGTGGACTGAGGAGCTGGAAGAGTTACACCCAAATGTGGTTTGGTTTTCAAGCTGCCCCCATCCCTCAAGTTTTTTCTTTATCAGGCTAAGGTGTGTTTTCAATGCTTATAGCACATATTCCAGCATGCATGGTTAATAGGGCATTCATATCCAGCTCTCTCTTATTGTTGTTGTGCTTATGTAACTACAACTCAATGTACTTTCAAGTAGACTATACATCCCAGTGGTAACAGTGCTCATTAACACTAACACACCACAGCAGGCTTCAGGGCTATATAATTAAGCCCAGAGCTCTGAATGGAGTTGAGTCTTTGACCCAGGCAGTAATGGTCGGTGTTGCGTTACCTTGCTTATTCTTCAGAGAGCTCCTGTTAACAATTGTTATATGTTTAAAAAGGAAGGATCACTGACTCACTGCCTTGGCAATTCTTTTGTTTTTCTCTAAAACAACTCCTTTAGTTTCACTTTTCTTTAATTAGGGTTGACTAAGAAGCATTAAACTGTGGTCATGTGTCACTGATCCTCTTACCAATCTCCCTCCTAGCTGCAGTTTGCTTGAGTTCTTTTTAAAATCCTGCCTCTGGTGGTTACAACTTTTTACTTTTACTTCCTTTTCCTTTTTTTCTAAGTATGTGACTTTAGATCAATAAGCTCCCATTATTTTTCTGGTCCAGAATCATCTTGGTTAATTGTTTTGTTCCTGTTTCTTTTTGTTTAATTCCTGTTTTATTCATTTCTTTAGTTTCAACTTTGTTCCTAGAATTTTTGTTTAAAGTTTTTTATTTCATCTTGCCAGGTTTTTTTTCTTATGTTATTATTATTTTTCTTTCTTTTGTTTCCTGGTTAAGGTCTGAGGCTTTATGCAAGCCACTGAAGTTTCTTTATTACAAACTCATTAAACCATAAATTTTTTAACATCTCTTTTGCATAGGGGCACAGTCACATTGAAGAAGGAAAGAGCATTCCTCAGACTGTTGCCACAAAGTTAAAAGCAAAGTGTTTGTACATGCATCCTTCAGCTGTGACCTTTAGGCCAGCTGAAGGCTCTGGTGTGCTAGCGTGTTTTACTGCTGCACCACCTAAGCGTAACTCTTACTGTTTTTTTTTACCCCGACTTATTAATCACCTGTGTTCACACCAGGAGTGTCATCATCGCTTGTGGGTGTTTGGTTGCCATAATTTGTTTTTTCTGTTTAATTTATGCATTTTCTTCAATTTTCTCCCAATTTAGCGTAGTCATTTTGTCTTCCTCAGCTGGGGGATCCCTGATTGCAGTCGAGGTGGGTATATTGCTGCTCACGCCTCCTCCGACATGCGTGCAGCCCTTAGTGGAACCCCTTGTCACCCATGCATTCTGCACAGGTGCCTCTCTATCTGCTAATAGACCGCACCCACATAGTCCGGTCATCCCACCCTAGCAGAAACATGTCTGCGGCAGGCATTACCAATCATGCCCGGCCGACCGGTGGCAACGCCAACTTCCGAATCGAAGAGTTCAGAATCTCGGCGCTGGTCCCACTGCGCCACCTGGGCGCCATTGGTTGCCTTAATTTAACTAACGGCAAGCAAAAAAAGGCAAATGCAATCGCAGTACAGCGTACTTTACTGGCCAGTATCTAGAGAGCAAGAAAAAAAAAACTACTTATTCACAAATCACATTCCTTCGCACGCAGTTTTAAACACAAATCAAATGTGTTCCTGTTAAAAAAATCCTGGAAAGAAATCGCTTTTCTATAAATTTCATCCCTACATAGTCCAAAACAGTCTGTGCAGTCAACATATTAAAAAAATAAAAAATAAAAGCCTTTGCCCTTTCCATTTCCATATCTAGGAACCAAAAACAGAGTGTATGTTTCATGGTAGCAAAGATAATGCGTGTACTGCTCTGCTCGATGCTTAATTCCTAGTGGCAATCGCCTCATAGCTTTGATCCTAATTTGCATACAGTTTAAGCGTCTCTTCACTGCCAGTCTAAATGTAGGATTACATTCCCAAATTTTCGGTTGCTTTTATCACAGATCCTTATGGAACACAGTCAAATGACTGGCTTTACACACACTTACCTATCTGAGCAAAATTATTCACGCCCCCAATAAATACAATCTACACTCACTTACTGCTGAGCTGCAATCACACTTGCATTTTTATTTGTTAACTTTTATTATATTTAATGTTTTTTTGTTGTAATATAAACTTATCTGCTACCCTGGGACCGAGCGGTAGCAAAATCTAGGTTGAATAAAGCATAAAGGCCATTAATCAAAATCCAAAAAGAAGATAAATATGTTCAAAGGACAATGACTAAATATTCAACCAAACTTATTTAACACTGTTTTTAAATAAGATGAAGATGTATGCATACACCGATTAGCCATAACATTAAAACCACCTCCTGGTTTTTACACACACTGTCCCTTTTATCAGCTCCAATTACCATATAGAAGCACTTTGTAGTTCTACAATTACTGACTGTAGTCCATCTATTTCTCTACATACTTTTTTAGCCTGCTTTTACCATGTTCTTCAATGGTCAGAACCACCACAGTGCAGGTATTATTTAGGTGGTGGGTCATTCTCAGCACTGCAGTGACAATGACATGGTGGTGGTGTGTTAGTGTGTGTTGTGCTAGTATGAGTGGATCAGACACAGCAGCGCTGCTGGAGTTTTTAAACACCTCACTGTCACTGCTGGACTGAAAATAGTCCACCAACCAAAAATATATCCAGCCAACAGCGCCTTGTAAATACCGTATCCACTCACTTTCCACTCTATAAGACACTCCTACCTAGTTGGTCCAGCTTGTAAATGTAAAGTCAGAGATGATCGCTCATCTTTTGCTGCTGTTTGAGTTGGTCATCTACTAGACCTTCATCAGTGGTCACAGGACGCTGCCCACGGGGCGCTGTTGGCTCAGCCCAGCAGTGACAGTGAGGTGTTTAAAAACTCCAGCAGCATTGCTGTGTCTTATCCACTCATACCAGCACAACACACACTAACACACCACCACCATGTCTGTGTCACTGCAGTGCTGAGAATGACCCACCACCCAAATAATATCTGCTGTGCAGTGGTCCTGTGGGGGTCCTGACCATTAAAGAACAGGGGGAAAGCAGGCTAAAAAAGTATGTAGAGAAACAGATGGACTATAGTCGGCAATTGTAGAACTACAAAGTGCTTCTTGAGTGTAGAAACAAGGAGGTGGTTTTAATGTTATGGCTAATCAGTGTAATTGTCTATCATCTCCAATCAGTAAAGCAGTAAATTCCACCAATAGATTTGCAACAAACTTGTGGTGTCTAAATATTTCTTGCTCTATTTATTTTTAACACATTAACATTTTTAACACTGTATCATTGTCGTTTCTTATTAATACATATTTGTAAAGTGCAAAGCAAGACATGGCATGTAAATGTAGATAAATATGGGGCACCCAGGTGGCGCAGTGGGATGTTTCGATAACACTCCAGCGCTGGGATTCTAAACTCCCGAGTTCGAACCTTAGCTCTGCTACCGGTCGGCTGGGTGCCCTCTAGCGGGCATAATTGGCAGTGCCTGCAGCAGACAAAATTGGCCATTTAAAGTCTGCCCGGAGGGTTAAAAACCGGACTAATGTGGGTGGGGTCTTCGACGCTGTGTAAGGACCTTGGTTAGTAGCCTGAGGCGCCTGTACAGGAAGTCAAGGAGCGCAGGGATCCATGTGTGGCTCTCTGAGAGCGAATACTGGCCTCATGCACGAATTCACCAAACATGTGGGCAAATAAGAAGGGGTCAGTGTACTGCACATGCGTCAGAGGAAGCGTGAGGCAGGCGAATATACCCTCCTTGGACACGATTGGAGTCTCCATTGGCAGAATTTGGAGAAAATGGGTAAAATGCATAAACAAAATAGCAAAAAAAATGTTGATAAATATGAACTAAACGTAAATGCAATAACAAAAACAAAAGTGGTTTTCTGGTATCACAAAAATTGTAAATTGAAAACACACATACCCTGCAGTTTCCAAGCTCTTCTACTGACAAGACAATTGTGCCACATTTTTTCCCAGGGATCCCCCTGCAAACAATACAAAGTGTTAATTTATACTGCAATGTAAAAAATGAAACAGATCTAGCAGAATTTAGCATGACAAAAATGGTGTTTTGGTAAAGAGGCCTATAGCAAAAAATCCTCCCTTCTGAGCCTCTTTTTACAACATCTTTAGAATTTTTTATGATTAATAAGATACAACAGGATTTTACTGCCACTCACTACCTTCACTAAAATGCTCTTGAAATTTTCTTACTATATATTATGCACATACAATGCGTAAAAGTCTCAGAGAACTGCAATCTTCCTTTAGCATAATACTAGGATTCCCTGTAGTATAAGCACCATGCCCTCCAACAATTCATTGACAAATTAAGCCTATAACAGCTCAAGTTGCCTATCAATATCATTGATATCTTTATTCAGAAGGCTGTCTCCCACGGGGAGCATCTAACAGCAGTAAAGACGGATGTAGGCTATCTGTGTGGAAATACTTCGACCATAACCAGGCAGCTGCTCCAGCTAAATCTATTTTGGCGGAGACTTTGTTTACATTCGAGAAAGACTATGTGTCTTGACAGCAAACATCCCACTCCACAGGATTCCACTACCATGCAGCAGCTGTATATTTTGAAGTCAGGTACTTGTACAAGCATGAATCAAGGCTGGGATGTAAAAATATATACAATCTCAGTTGCTTGCATTGAAATGACCCTTTCCAAAAGGCTATTTGTATGAAAAAGGTCTTCTGCTAGGTTAAATCAGTGTCAATGCTATAACACCCTAATTATCCCAAACCATATGAAAAGGTCAGCATACTAAATCTGCTTGTTAAGAAACAAGGCAAACAGAGATTATCTGAAATGCATTAGGTAGATCTATCCAGATATTCAGCTATTTTGGTATAACTATTTTTAAATATTCTCATTTCTTTTGTGTTTAAAAACAATTTTATACTAGTAAATTCAACTATTTCAGCCAGACCCATGGATAACAAGTGCATAAAAAACCAACCATACATCCATGCAAACTTTATAAGCACTGACATTTAAATCAGTTATGCAAAATAGCTCATTGATTTTTGAAGTTGCACTGTCAAAGGCCACATATCCAACAAGCTATTTTTTGTTGAAGCTGTCTTTGCTAACTGTAAGTGCATTTGTAAAGTGGAAATGTTGAGTGCTTAAGTGCTGAAGGAAAATTATTTGTCACTATCATGTCACACTGATATATGTACATTCAAATGTTGTTTCTACTCTACTTAAATCTGTCACTTAGTTTTCAGTGTTTCCTGGCAATCACATGAAGTAAAATGTTACTGTTCTAGCTTTTCTGTTCTCAAATTCTACTATAGTCTAGACCAGGGGTCGGCAACCTTTTTTGTACTCTGTGCCGATTGAAAAAAATAGGTTGAAGATGAAGTAATAAGTGTGCCATGGAAAACGTCATATAACACAAACTGTTGCTATGTATGTGACATACACCAATTAATCAGTTAATTAATCTTACATGTCAGTGTGATCCTTGTCCCGGACTCTCTACAAAGATGATCCATCTGTAGTGTATATGAGGTGAACTTACTGACTTAAATTTTTGAAGAACACTGGTTTGTTTCTTGTACCTTGAAATTGCTCGTTTGATTGATTCCATTTTGTCAGCATCATCCTTAAATGAGCTTTGGTGCTTTGTCTCAAAATAGCAGCGCACACGAGGTGCGACAAACGATGCTTTCACCGCACATAGCACACAGGCCAGTCTTTTTGTTGAATAAATCCGTACAAATCTGTCCAGTCTTGTTGAACTGAACGAACATCCACTTTTGCACGTTTAGCAGCCATGCTATACCACGTTTTGCACAAAACTGAAAGCTGACTCACTTCTGACACCTTGATTTAACCTTAACTAGCATAAATTACTCAACCTTAACTGGCCATAGGTGGAGGAGGTTAAGGTGGAGTAATTTATGGTTGTTAAGGTTAATCAAGGTGTCGGGAGTGAGCATATGGCATAAGGGTGTAAGGACGGATCCAACTAATAAGGCGCAACCCTGAGCATGAAAAAAATTTTTTTACTCTTACCAATCAGAGTGCCAGACAAACGTGCTTCAAGTGCCAGCTTTGGCACGCGTGCCATAGGTTGCTGACCCCTGGTCTAGACTATGGCTACGACCTTCACTGATCAGCCATAACATTAAAACCAACTCCTTGTTTCTACACTCACTGTCCATTTTATCAGCTCCACTTACCATATAGGAGCACTTTGTAGTTATACAATTACTGACCATAGTCCACCTGTTTCTCTACATACTTTTTTAGACTGCTTTCACCCTGTTCTTTAATGGTCAGGACCACCACAGGACCACCACAGAGCAGGTATTATTTAGGTGGTGGATGATTCTCAGCACTGTAGTGACAATGACATGGTGGTGGTGTGTTAGTGTGTTGTGCTGGTATAAGTGGATCAGACACAGCAGCGCTGCTGTTTGAGTTGGTCATCTTCTAGACCTTTATCAGTGGTCAGTCCAGCAGTGACAGTGAGGTGTTTAAAAACTCCAGCAGTGCTGCTGTGTCTTATCCACTCATACCAGCACAACACACACTAACACACCACAACCATGTCAATGTCACTGCAGTGCTGAGAATGATCCACCACCCAAATAATACCTACTCTGTTGTGTTCCTGGGAGAGTCCTGACCACTAAAGAACAGCATGAAAGGGGGCTAACAAAGCATGCAGAGAAACAGATGGACTACAGTCAGTAATTGTAGAACTACAAAGTGCTTCTATATGGTAAGTGAAGTCGATAAAATGGACAATGTGTGTAGAAATGTGGGTGTGATTTTAATGTTATGGCTGATTGGTGTACAACCCCAATTCCAATGAAGTTGGGACGTTGTGTAAAACATAAATAAAAACAGAATACAATGATTTGCAAATCCTTTTCAACCCATATTCAATTGAATACACTACAAAGACAATATATTTAATGTTCAAACGGATAAACTTTATTGTTTTTTGCAAATATTCACTCATTTTGAATTTGATGCCTGCAACACGTTCCAAAGAAGTTGGGACAGGAGCATGTTTACCACTGTGTTACATCACCTTTCCTTTTAACAACACTCAATAAGCGTTTGGGAACTGAGGACACAAACTGTTAAAGCTTTGTAGGTGGAATTCTTTCCCATTCTTGCTTGATGTACAACTTCAGGTGCTCAACAGTCCGGGGTCTCCGTTGTCGTATTTTGCGCTTCATAATGCGCCACACATTTTCAATGGGAGACAGGTCTGGACTGCAGGCAGGCCAGTCTAGTACCCGCACTCTTTTACTATGAAGCCACGCTGTTGTAACACGTGCAGAATGTGGCTTGGCATTGTCTTGCTGAAATAAGCAGGGACGTCCTTGAAAAAGAAGTTGCTTGGATGGCAGCATATGTTGCTCCAAAACCTGTATGTACCTTTCAGCATTAATGGTGCCTTTACAGATGTGCAGGTTACCCATGCCATGGGCACTAACACACCCCCATACCATCAGAGATGCTGGTTTTTTAACTTTGCGCTGATAACAATCCGGACAGTCCTTTTCCTCTTTGGCCTCCACACGACGTCCATGATTTCCAAAAACAATTTGAAATGTGGACTCCTCAGACCACAGGACACTTTTCCACTTTGGCTTTCGCTTTGCATGGTAGAGTTTTAAATTGCACTTGGGAGCAATGAACTGTGTTCACTGACAATGGTTTTCTGAAGTGTTCCTGAGCCCATGTGGTAATATCCATTACAGAATGATGATGGTTTTTAATGCAGTGCCGCCTGAGGGATCGAAGGTCACGGGCATTCAATGTTGGTTTTCGGCCTTGCCGCTTACTTGCACAGATTTCTCCAGATTATCTGAATCTTTTGATGATATTATGGACTGTAGATGATGAAATCCCTAAATTCCTTGCAATTGCACGTTGAGAAACGTTGTTCTTAAACTGTTGGACTATTTGCTCACGCAGTTGTTCACAAAGTGGTGAACCTCACTACATCCTTGCTTGTGAACGACTGAGCCTTTCGGGGATGCTCCCTTTATACCCAATCATGACACTCACCTGTTTCCAATTAACCTGTTCACCTGTGGAATGTTCCAAACAGGTGTTTTTTGAGCATTTCTCAACTTTCCCAGTCTTTTGTTGCCCCTGTCCCAACTTTTTTGGAACGTGTTGCAGGCATCAAATTCAAAATGAGTGAATATTTGCAAAAAAACAATAAAGTTTATCCGTTTGAACATTAAATATCTTGTAGTGTATTCAATTGAATATGGGTTGAAAAGGATTTGCAAATCATCGTATTCTGTTTTTATTTATGTTTTATGTCCAAACTTCATTGAAATTGGAGTTGTATATGGTCCAAGTGCAGGCGGTTTCCCAACCTAATTTAAGCAATAGATTTATGGCAAAAGATTTGGTCTACGTTATTACTGACACTTTAATGTTAATATGAAAAAAGATTGTTGGTGAAACTCAGTTATATTAGATTTACAGTATGAGGTTAGAGTATCTCAGTCTGTCTACCTTATTGAATTTGGGTTCAAAGGTTCATGCAGTCAGTGGAATGCAGGTTAATTGGCTCTTTCAGGTCAACAAAAGACATTTGCAGAACAATGCACTTCAAAGGGCATCAACAAAGCATTTAAACAGAGACACATCCAACTCAAAGATATGAATGCTCGTTGATGTCACCATGAGCAATGCTAAAAATGAAATTTTTCTCATTTGCAGACCTAAACCTAAAGATGCCATAGCAAGTATATTCCTGTTGTATTTTGATCATTAAAAGGTATAGAGAGGCAATCAGTAGTTTTAGTGTCATCTAAGGTAATGCTGACAAAAAATGAAATGGGAGAGATTGATAAGGTTTGAACCTTTTCTGGCACAGTTGCACAATAAATAAAATCACATTCTTACAAAACAGAAAGTGCCTAATACTTACTATTATCAGCTGAAAATAAGTGAAACAGACTCTTACCCAGAAATGATGGTCAAAATAAACTTGACCCCTGGGAGACAACTCCTCAGAAGGTGACAGATACTTGATGACTCAACGCCCACTCCAAATCTAATTTCAGCACACACTTACTTTCAGCCTTACATGAAAACCCTTTGAACCATAGAATTTCTTAAAAAACCCAAGGATCTTGACTCGCTTTAATTTAACGACTGGCTGATGCAAGATGTATGTGGTCATTTCATTAGTGGGTTTGACTAGATGTCCCACTATTTATGTATGCATATGCTCAGTCATGCATTATCCATCAACAAACATTGGCAGTCAACAGGGCAATACTAGAAAGCTCAATGAGCTTCAATGTGCCACTGTTTCAAAGCACCTTTGTAAACAATAGAGAACACAAAAACCGTTCTATGTTTGCTTTTATGAAGAGGGTTTCCATGACCTAGCAGCCACATGTAAGACTAACCATTTGCAATGTTAAGCATTAGCTAGACTAGTGTAAAACACACATCCTTTATGCTCTGGATTGTTAAAAATGTGTTCTTTGAATTGATGAATGACACCCCCTCATCTGCCAGCCAGACTAATGAATTTGGGTTGGTGGATGCCAGGAAACACAACCTGTTGGATGCAAATTTCAGAAACTTGCCCTAATGGGCCTGAAAGCGGCATCTGGTATAATAAACTCTAAATTGTCACATCCAGGACTTCTATAAGCCTACAACAGATTTGTGGTATCACCAATCTATGCAGGTGTGAATCTTCAGTGGTATGCCAATTTATTGAGATGAAAGAAGACAGAGCAGAGCAGATGATGCAAGCAGGGCTATTTGCTTGTGTAAATTAAATCACGGAGACATTTCACAAAATTTCCATTCAATATTTGGAAGCCAAGCGGGCTTATAGCCTCTTGAGACCAGGAGCTTTTGTGTGAATTTTAATTTTGCCTTGACAGATGCAAAAAAATATTACTTTCTTTAAACAAGCACAGATGTTACAGAACCGTGAAAAGTGGAAGACCACCAATTATACAATATAACAATATAACCCTTTTATGGGGTAAGACAGACAAGCATTGTTCAATTTTAGTTATTTAAATTGTACCATGTTTCGCAGAAATTACCGCAACGAAACATTTGTAGAGTTGTATAGTATATATTATAGTAAAAAAAAATTTAATGTGTGGAGTTTGCATGTTCTCCTCGTGTCTGTGTAGGTATTCTTCCGGGAGCTCTGGTTTTCTCTCACAGTCCAAAAACAAGCAGGCTACTAAAAATTGCCCTAGGTGTGAATGTGTGTGTGTTTGCCCTGTGACGGACTGGTGACCACACAGAAAGGAGGCCGACCGCCCCACCCGGGGATCGGACCCAGGACTGAGCCACCGTGCCGCCCTGCAAAGCTAGGAGAGACATGTCCAAACAGACTAGTGGCTATAATTAAATTAAAAAGTGACTGACTGTTAGAATGTTATAACAAAATGAAATTCTACATTAAAAACTGGATCAAAAGATGCTTTTAGTTTCAAAACAATTATTTGTTGTGTAAACGATGACAAATGACCATACGTACAAAAAATTTTACGTTCATATGGAAATAGGCCACACGTTTTGAACTGTTTTTAATTTAATACTGGTCAAACAGAATTTTAGAATCATTATATTCTATTTTATTAGCATTTTACATATTTTTTTACATATTTTTTTTAATTCAGCTTAAAAATACAAGCTAAAATAACTGGTAAATTATTAATAAACCCCTGTAATAGACTGGTGTTCAGTGGCTCTTTGTGACCAGTGTTTCCTGCAGGAAAAAGCGGTTACTGAAAATAAAGTGACAAAAATATATAACTCCAACAGCAAGTGTTCATTACCAGATTATCACCAAACTGTCCTCCTTAAAATGTGTTCTAGTATCTATTGCTAAAGCTCAGGGCATGCAGTTGCCAGAGTTAACAGTTGTAATTCAGTGTATGGGCCCTGGGGCTGAAAATGGGCATTTGGCATCTGACAAGATGAGCACCCTGTTGTTAGAGCAGCTGCACAGCAGGTCTGGCTCCAACAGCACAGGCACAAAATGAGAGCAGTTTTATCAAACCCACCAGGATGGCAAGTTCCTACTGGCAAAAAATATGTTAAGATGTGAGTTTAGAAATTGAAAATATTAATGTAAGAGATTTAAGAATGCATGATTTTATAAGATGATGCAAGGCTTGCAGTACTGGTTCCTAAGAAGCGTGCCTTGATGTTAGCCCAGAATCAAATGTTATTTTCATCAGTGATAAATGATACATTGTCAATAAAGTTTTAAAATAGGTTTAATGTGTAAAAATATAATATGTATTGTGTTAATAGCAATAAATGACAAACAGTTGTAGGCAGGTAGTATATTAATATCATTATACAGTTTTGTATATAAATATCATTATACAATTTTGTATCATGTATTAAAACATCTGAGTGATATGAACAGGAACATCTATCACAAGGTTTGGAAATCACTGCACCTTTAAAAGTTCAGTCTATTTTTGTAGTTGTTACAACATACAGATCATGCTTTTCCACCACGACCATTATATATATATATATATATATATATACAGGGGTTGGACAATGAAACTGAAACACCTGGTTTTAGACCACAATAATTTATTAGTATGGTGTAGGGCCTCCTTTTGCGGCCAATACAGCGTCAATTCGTCTTGGAAATGACATATACAAGTCCTGCACAGTGGTCAGAGGGATTTTAAGCCATTCTTCTTGCAGGATAGTGGCCAGGTCACTACGTGATGCTGGTGGAGGAAAACGTTTCCTGACTCGCTTCTCCAAAACACCCCAAAGTGGCTCAATAATATTTAGATCTGGTGACTGTGCAGACCATGGGAGATGTTCAACTTCACTTTCATGTTCATCAAACCAATCTTTCACCAGTCTTGCTGTGTGTACTGGTGCATTGTCATCCTGATACACGGCACCGCCTTCAGGATACAATGTTTGAACCATTGGATGCACATGGTCCTCCAGAATGGTTTGGTAGTCCTTGGCAGTGACGCGCCCATCTAGCACAAATATTGGGCCAAGGGAATGCCATGATATGGCAGCCCAAACCATCACTGATCCACCCCCATGCTTCACTCTGGGCATGCAACAGTCTGGGTGGTACGCTTCTTTGGGGCTTCTCCACACCGTAACTCTCCCGGATGTGGGGAAAACAGTAAAGGTGGACTCATCAGAGAACAATACATGTTTCACATTGTCCACAGCCCAAGATTTGCGCTCCTTGCACCATTGAAACCGACGTTTGGCATTGGCACAAGTGACCAAAGGTTTGGCTATAGCAGCCCGGCCGTGTATATTGACCCTGTGGAGCTCCCGACGGACAGTTCTGGTGGAAACAGGAGAGTTGAGGTGCACATTTAATTCTGCCGTGATTTGGGCAGCCGTGGTTTTATGTTTTTTGGATACAATCCGGGTTAGCACCCGAACATCCCTTTCAGACAGCTTCCTCTTGCGTCCACAGTTAATCCTGTTGGTGGTATGCTGACATTACCCTGGATACCGTGGCTCTTGATACATCACAAAGACTTGCTGTCTTGGTCACAGATGCGCCAGCAAGACGTGCACCAACAATTTGTCCTCTTTTGAACTCTGGTATGTCACCCATAATGTTGTGTGCATTGCAATATTTTGAGCAAAACTGTGCTCTTACCCTGCTAATTGAACCTTCACACTCTGCTCTTACTGGTGCAATGTGCAATTAATGAAGATTGGCCACCAGACTGGTCCAATTTAGCCATGAAACCTCCCACACTAAAATGACAGGTGTTTCAGTTTCATTGTCCAACCCCTGTATATATATACAGTGTATCACAAAAGTGAGTACACCCCTCACATTTCTGCAAATATTTCATTATATCTTTTCATGGGACAACACTATAGACATGAAACTTGGATATAACTTAGAGTAGTCAGTGTACAACTTGTATAGCAGTGTAGATTTACTGTCTTCTGAAAATAACTCAACACACTAAATAGCTAGTGTCTAAATAGCTGGCAACATAAGTGAGTACACCCCACAGTGAACATGTCCAAATTGTGCCCAAATGTGTCATTGTCCCTCCCTGGTGTCATGTGTCAAGGTCCCAGGTGTAAATGGGGAGCAGGGCTGTTAAATTTGGTGTTTTGGGTACAATTCTCTCATACTGGCCACTGGATATTCAACATGGCACCTCATGGCAAAGAACTCTCTGAGGATGTGAGAAATAGAATTGTTGCTCTCCACAAAGATGGCCTGGGCTATAAGAAGATTGCTAACACCCTGAAACTGAGCTACAGCATGGTGGCCAAGGTCATACAGCGGTTTTCCAGGACAGGTTCCACTCGGAACAGGCTTCGCCAGAGTCGACCAAAGAAGTTGAGTCCACGTGTTCGGCGTCATATCCAGAGGTTGGCTTTAAAAAATAGACACATGAGTGCTGCCAGCATTGCTGCAGAGGTTGAAGACGTGGGAGGTCAGCCTGTCAGTGCTCAGACCATACGCCGCACACTGCATCAACTCGGTCTGCATGGTCGTCATCCCAGAAGGAAGCTGACGCACAAGAAAGCCCGCAAACAGTTTGCTGAAGACAAGCAGTCCAAGAACATGGATTACTGGAATGCCCTGTGGTCTGACGAGACCAAGATAAACTTGTTTGGCTCAGATGGTGTCCAGCATGTGTGGCGGCGCCCTGGTGAGAAGTACCAAGACAACTGTATCTTGCCTACAGTCAAGCATGGTGGTGGTAGCATCATGGTCTTGGGCTGCATGAGTGTTGCTGGCACTGGGGAGCTACAGTTCATTGAGGGAAACATGAATTCCAACATGTACTGTGACATTCTGAAACAGAGCATGATCCCCTCCCTTCGCAAACTGGACTGATGGACTAAACCCAATTGAGCACCTGTGGCGCATCCTCAAGTGGAAGGTAGAGGAGTTCAAGGTGTCTAACATCCACCAGCTCCGTGATGTCATCATGGAGGAGTGGAAGAGGATTCCAGTAGCAACCTGTGCAGCTCTGGTGAATTCCATGCCCAGGAGGGTTAAGGCAGTGCTGGATAATAATGGTGGTCACACAAAATATTGACACTTTGGGCACAATTTGGACATGTTCACTGTGGGGTGTACTCACTTATGTTGCCAGCCATTTAGACATTAATGGCTGTGTGTTGAGTTATTTTCTGAAGACAGTAAATCTACACTGCTATACAAGTTGTACACTGACTAAGTTATATCCAAGTTTTATTTCTATAGTGTTGTCCCATGAAAAGATATAATAAAATATTTGCAGAAATGTGAGGGCTGTACTCACTTTTGTGATACACTGTATGTATAAATAAAGCAGTTTCTTAAGCAGTACAAATTGTTGTAAATGGAAAGCTCCTTGAGTGCACCTATGGAATCTGGATGGCAAGAGAAATGTAAACAAGCCAGCCCAAAAGTGTTTTAGATGTTCTTTTATAACATGATGTATAAACAATGTAATATTGTTCATTGTATTGTCAACAAAATGCTGGACTACAGAAATATGTATAATGTGGCATTGTCTGAAGTACATATACTGATATAATAATAATACAATAATACATTTTATTTATATAGCGCTTTTCAAGATACTCAAAGACGATTTACATAAGACAAATAATCAAAACAAATACATACACCATACAAATCATAGTACAAAATCAAAATAGTACATCAACATCAAGAATAATTAAGATAAAAACAAAGAGAGCAGCATAAGACAGTTCATTAAAAATTAGCTAAATTATGAGAGAGAACAACAAATATAGAACAATTTCTTAAAATTACACAGAAACAGGACAGATTCACATGCAATCAGGAAACTGAAAACTTTACAAGTTTTAGGATCTAAGACTTCACATTTCTGTCGTGATCTAAGTATAAAAACTATTAAAAAGAATAGCAAAAATAAAAGCATTTATTTCGTGTTGTTACAAGTTAAATGCCACTCTGAATAGATGAGTTTTGAGAAGTGACTTGAATTTGGACAGGTCAGGACAATCTCGTAGGTGTTTGGGGAGAGCATTCCAAAAAGATGGAGCAGCTATGGAAAAGGCCCTGTCACCCCAGGTCCGGTGCTTGGTCCTAGAGGGTATGGACAGTAGGTTAGCCTCAGAAGAGCGAAGGCTATGGGAGGGAATGTGCTGATGGAGCAGGTCGGTGAGGTAGGATGGGGCCTGATTATGGAGAGCTTTGTGAGTGAATAGAAGAATTTTGAATTGAATGCGTTGAGCAATGGGAAGCCAATGAATGTTTTTTGGAGAACAGGTGTAATATGATCACGGGAGCGAGTATGAGTAAGGAGGCGAGCAGCTGAATTCTGGATATACTGAAGTTTTTTTAGGATTTTGTTAGATGTACCATAAAGGATGCTATTGCAATAATCAATTCTGGATGTAATAAAAGCATGAATCAAGGTTTCGGCGGCAGAAAAGGAGAGTGATGGACGTAGACGTGCTATGTTTTTTAGATGAAAGAAAGCAGTTTTGGTGATGTGATTTACATAGAGGTCAAAAGAGAGGTTGCTATCAAAAATTACACCAAGATTTCGGATGTTAGAAGACGGAGACAAAGTGTCATTATCAATGGTAATTTGAAATTTTTTTGTGGTTTTTGCCAGGGATGTAGGACCTACGATGATCATATCAGATTTTTCACAGTTTAATTTGAGGAAATTAGTTTTCATCCACAATTTCATTTCAGTGATGCAATTTGTCAGAGTGGAGTGAAGTTCAGTATTAATGGATTTGGAGGAGATGTAAAGCTGAATATCATCAGCATAGCAGTGGAAATGTAAACCATGCCGACGTATGATGTCACCAAGGGGGAGCATATAAAGAATAAACAAAAGGGGACCTAACACTAAGCCTTGGGGAACGCCTTGGGACAGTGGAGCAATGGCAGAACTACAATTGTTGATATTAACAAACTGTTGTCTGTTTACGAGATATGACCTTAACCACAAAAGGGCAGTACCAGTGATGTTGACAGAGGATTCAAGGCGGGACAGAAGAATGGAGTGATTAATGGTGTCAAAACCTGCAGTAAGATCAAGGAGGACGAGAATATTAATTTGTCCAGAGTCTGAGGAAAGAAGAAGGTCATTTGTGACTTTGAGGAGGGCTGACTCAGTGCTGTGCTGGGGGTGGAAACCAGACTGAAATTATTCAAATAGATTATTGGAATTTAGGTGATCTTTGAGCTGTGAGGCAACAACACGTTCCAGTATTTTCGACAGAAATGGAAGATTGGAAATGGGCCGAAAGTTACTCATAATGTTAGAGTCAAGTCCAGGTTTTTTAAGTATGGGAGTAACAGCAGCCAATTTGAGTGATTGAGGGACTGAGCCAGAACTAAGAGAGGAATTGATTAGCTCTGTGATAAGTGATGAGATAACTGGAAAACAACCCTTAACAAGTTTTGATGGAGCAGGATCCAAAACACAAGTGGAGCTTCGCATCCCTGTCAAGATCTCAGATAGGTCCAAATGAGACACAGGTGAGAACTGAGACAGAGGCTGGGTAATAAATTGAGGTGAGACAGGCGGAGAAACAGAGATGACAGGGGAAACTGTCCGAAAATTGTGGATATTCTCAACTTTTGTTTGAAAAAATGAGAGGTAAGAGTTACACTTGTCAACTGTAAAGGAATTGGTAGTATTGTCAACTGGTTTGAGAAGTTTATTTATTGTGGAAAAGAGAGTCTTAGGATTTGTTGATCCAGCATGTATGAGTTCGGAATAGTAAGTGGATCGGGCTGCCGTAAGAGCGTCTTTGTAATGTTGAAGATAATCAGAATAAATCTGATAATGTACTGTTAGACCGGTTTTCTTATAAAGTCTTTCAAGCTGGCGTTTACGGGATTTCATTTGGTGAAGCTCAATTGTGTACCATGGTGCAGAATGACTAAATGAAACAAATTTGGTTCTCAAAGGAGCCAGCTCATCAAGACATGAGGCGAGTATGTCATTATAGTAATCGACAAGGTCAGATGAATTACTAGACAGTACAGAACAGACAGACATCTTTTTAACAAGAGAATCTGAGAAAGCAGAGGGAGAGATACAGGGGTTGGACAAAATAACTGAAACACCTGTCATTTTAGTGTGGTAGGTTTCATGGCTAAATTGGACCAGTCTGGTGGCCAATCTTCATTAATTGCACATTGCACCAGTAAGAGCAGAGTGTGAAGGTTCAATTAGCAGGGTAAGAGCACAGTTTTGCTCAAAATATTGCAATGCACACAACATTATGGGTGACATACCAGAGTTCAAAAGAGTACAAATTGTTGGTGCACGTCTTGCTGGCGCATCTGTGACCAAGACAGCAAGTCTTTGTGATGTATCAAGAGCCACGGTATCCAGGGTAATGTCAGCATACCACCAAGAAGGACAAACCACATCCAACAGGATTAACTGTGGACGCAAGAGGAAGCTGTCTGAAAGGGATGTTCGGGTGCTAACCCGGATTGTATCCAAAAAACATAAAACAACGGCTGCCCAAATCACGGCAGAATTAAATGTGCACCTCAACTCTCCTGTTTCCACCAGAACTGTCCGTCAGGAGCTCCACAGGGTCAATATACACGGCCGGGCTGCTATAGCCAAACCTTTGGTCACTCGTGCCAATGCCAAACGTCGGTTTCAATGGTGCAAGGAGCGCAAATCTTGGGCTGTGGACAATGTGAAACATGTATTGTTCTCTGATGAGTCCACCTTTACTGTTTTCCCCACATCCGGGAGAGTTACGGTGTGGAGAAGCCCCAAAGAAGCGTACCACCCAGACTGTTGCATGCCCAGAGTGAAGCATGGGGGTGGATCAGTGATGGTTTGGGCTGCCATATCATGGCATTCCCTTGGCCCAATACTTGTGCTAGATGGGCGCGTCACTGCCAAAGACTACCGAACCATTCTGGAGGACCATGTGCATCCAATGGCGGTGCCGTGTATCAGGATGACAATGCACCAGTACACACAGCAAGACTGGTGAAAGATTGGTTTGATGAACATGAAAGTGAAGTTGAACATCTCCCATGGCCTGCACAGTCACCAGATCTAAATATTATTGAGCCACTTTGGGGTGTTTTGGAGAAGCGAGTCAGGAAACGTTTTCCTCCACCAGCATCACGTAGTGACCTGGCCACTATCCTGCAAGAAGAATGGCTTAAAATCCCTCTGACCACTGTGCAGGACTTGTATATGTCATTTCCAAGACGAATTGACGCTGTATTGGCCGCAAAAGGAGGCCCTACACCATAATAATAAATTATTGTGGTCTAAAACCAGGTGTTTCAGTTATTTTGTCCAACCCCTGTATATTGAAGATTCCTGAAGGATATTTTATGTTTAGCTCTAGTGATGGGCTTAGTGACCTCAATGTCCATGATGATTGTCAAATGATCAGAGACAGTAAGGTCATGGCTGGACGGCTGATGAACTACGTAGGACACCAGTAGAGCAGACAAGGTCAAGAGTATGACCTTTTTTATGAGTTGGAAAATTTATATGTTGTGTGAAATTAAAACACTGTAACAATTCCAAAAATTCCCTGGCAAATTTACAGTTGTTGTCATCAATATGGATGTTAAAATCACCCATAAGCAGTACAGAGGATGAGAGGGCACTAAGCCAGGGTAAAAAATGGCTTTGGCGGACGATAAACTACAGCAGTGACCAGAGGAGTAGGCCCTGACAACTTGAAAGCCAGGTGTTCAAAAGAAAGAGCAGCAGGAAAAGACAAAGTGGTTATTTTAATATCATCCCTACAGACTGCAGCAACACCACCACCTCGCCCTTCCATACGAGGTTCATCAATATACGAGTATCCCATTGGCGTGGTCTGATTTAACGTAAAATAATCCAAGGGTTTATGCCAAGTTTCAGTGAGACAGAAAAAGTCTAGTTCACTGTCAGATATAAATTCACTGAGTACAGTACTTTTTGTGTTGAGTGAACGAACATTAAGCAATGCCATTTTCAAGTGGTATTGTTGTGTAGTTGGCTGTGAGGAACGAGGAAGAGAACGGAGATTTGCAAAGTCCACTCCGTGTTTCCCATCCCACTCCGTGGACAGCGTTGTCATGGAGACTACACCGCTACTATTGTGCAAGGCAGCAGTGCTCTGAAGATGTGTTTGCGGAGCGGCAGTGCGCACGGCTGACCAGAAGGATGGAATAGCGTTACCGTTTCGAAAATAAACAAGCTTTCTCCGGGAGCCCCTGTGAATATAACGAGGCCGGCGAAGGAGTCCAAGCTGTTTGATGACTGAAATACACGATGGAGTAGTGCAATTGTTGAACTTCATCAGCTGCTCAACGGAATAGTTCAACATTGTGCCGATCCCAGGAAAACTCATCAACCGTTCACCACCGGCCGCAGACGCGATGTACAGTAGAAAGAACAAAAAGTATCAAAAGAACAAATAAAAGTATCAAAAGTAACATAAAAGAAATAGAGCCACAAGGTGTGTAAAAAGATGAAAACGAAAAACGAAAAAAATACAATAAAATATGACAAAATACGGTAACGGTAGCGGCAGCCAAATGTGCCAGCGTCCACCATCACCATGGCAACTTTAATAAAGAAGGTTATTATTTAATTTGATGATTAATGCTCTCAAAATAGACCGGAGAAAAAAGCAAGTGGAGCAGTATATGCAGGGCCGTCAGTTAAAAAGGAGCAGAGCAGCCACCCCATCACTGACGCAGCCATGTCTGGTGTGAAGGCAGCTTGCCCATCCAGGGTGATTACTTTGTAATAGCCAAAGTGTGCTGCAACACTAGCTGAGCAGAGATGTTCACAAGTCACAAAATACGAGTCCAAGTCATGTCACAAGTCTTTAGGCTAGAGTCCAAGTCAAGTCACAAGTCTTTAGGCTAGAGTCTGAGTCAAGTCACTAGTCAATGTAATATACACAAAACATATTGGAAATGTAGCATAGAAATAAACAAATAATATGTAGGTTCAGATAAAAAACAACAACAGATTAACAACTGTATTTTGCCGTTTTACTTAGAGCCTTTACTTTCCTAGTCATTGTGCAAATGAATGTAATTTCCGTAACAAGAAAGTACCAGTTAAAAGCTTAAACTGATACAATTTGTTTTCATTGCAAAAGCGTGCGATAAATCATAGCACAGTGGCCAAAATCCAAAACACAGCAAAAAAAATCATAACCACTGCTTACCTTAGCTTATGTTCTTCCAGATGCTAATAAATTTATAACCGTGTGTCCCATTAGGAATATCATCCGTTATTTTGTAAATGTGTGCTTATAATTAAAAACCTCCAAACTTTTCTTGGTTGTGAAGTAAAACACTAACTCGTTAGAAAGCCAATCAAGCGTTTGATTGAAACATCATCTGTGTGACGCAAACTGAATAAATGCAAATAACAGCATTTCTTACTAAAAATTAAAATCAGAAGGTCTGATTGGTTCAGAACGCGGCCTTTTAACCATTAGTGCCAATTCTGTAGGAGCGTTCCATTCACCCCAGTTGTTCCTGTGAAGTGCACTACATAGGGTATTCTACCATTTTAAGTGAGATTCCAATCCAAAGGTAACGAAAATGTTCAAATGAAGTGAACTTTAAACTGTGTAGGGAGTGACGCTTCATCACTACGCAGGAAGCTGGCTGTAACATTTACCCATTGTGTGCATTGTGGATTAAGATGACCGGAGCGTTATTAGAGAGCAGAATATTTATAATAACAATAATTATATATATATAATATAATTATATATATATAATATATATATATATAGCACTGTAAATAAACACTTAAACCTTACTGCCCTCTAAACGTTGTACACTATTATTAGAGAGTAGAGGTCCAAGCCACCATGGAGAAGTACATATTGGAGTACTTGGCACTCGGGTTCATTCGGCCATCAATCTTGCTGGTGGGAGAGAGGTATATTGACTCTCAAGGCCTTAATAAAATCATTATTAAAGACCGTTATCCTCTGCCTCTTATAAACTCATCATTTAAATCACTGCAGAAGGCCTCTATCTTTTTAAAATTAAACTTGTGTAGTCCTTATAACCTGATCTGGGTAAGGCAGGAGGACTAGTAAAAGACAGCTTTCATCACCCCCTCTAGACAGGGGAAGAAGTAAAAGACAGGTTTCATCACCACCCCTCTGGTCACTATAAAAACCTGGTGATGCCGTTTGGCTTAATAAATGCCCCAACTGTCTTTCAGCACTTCATAATGAGGTCCTCCAGGAAGCATTTAACCACTATGTGTTTGTCTGGTTGACATACTAAGATACAACCACAACCAACATCTGTCTGACTTGCCCAATGCTTCCTAGGCCTAGCACATTTAGCCAAATGCTTTATTAAGAATTTTAGTACCATAGCATCTCCCTTGACTGGTCTCACAAAAGATTTTGGGGCTGCTTTTAATGATCACTGAAGGTCCAAGAAACCTTTGAGGACATCAAGCAACATCTAGTGTCAGTGCAAGTCCTTTGACTGCCAGATCCCGATATCCCATTTATTGTGGAGGTGGATGCCTCAGATATAGGCGTAGGAGCAGTGTTGTCCACCACTGTGCTTTCTTTTCCCATCTCTTAACTTCATTGAACAGAACTATGACAGCAGAAACAGGGAGTTACTGGCAGGTAATTTAGCATTGTAGGAGTAGAGACACTAGTCTAAAAAGCCAAACACTAATGACTGGTGTAGATCGAATGCAAAAACTTGGCGTACATCCAGGACACATTTCAACTCTCTCCAGCCAGATGGGTATTATACTTTGGTCTGTTTTGTGTTATTCTACCGCCCAGCGTTCTTCTGAACCCATTATTTTAAAGTTATAAATTGTGGGGACCAAAGGCAGCCATTAAAGAGATTATTCACCTACAGCCTGACCAGGTGATGGTCCACCTGAAACCCTCTATGTCTCCACTGCAGTCAGGGCACAGTTTCTGCAGTGGGGACATATCTTTTCAGGGCAGGTCTTTATGGCAGCTTGCAAGGTCTGTGCTCAAAACAAAAAGGCTTGGACACAACCAGCAGGTTTATTCCACCTTCTGTTTTTCCCACCACCGTTCTATCAGTCCTTGCTCTTACATCTTCCTAGACCTTGTCTGTGATTCTGTTTATAGTGAACTGTTTTTAAAGGCCTGCAAGTTTCTAAGTTCCCAGCTAATTCTGGAACATGTATTCAGTATACATGGAATTTCTAGCAACTTGATAGAGGACACCATTTTTCAAGGCACTTTTGGTGAGCTTTCTGTCAGCTCTTGGGGGCTTCTGCCAGTGTGTCATCTAGGTTTCACCCTTAGTTAAACAGCTAAATGAAGAGAGTAAACCAGGATATGGAGTGGACCGTCCGCTGACTGGTCTCCACGCATTATTGACTCCCGCTGGATCCAATGTAAGACCCATTTTCTGGTTGTCTGAGAAGGATACAATATTGACAGAAATGTATGGGTCCTGGCCCATCATGTCTCAGACCCTAGGCTCGTTTTGACATTCTGCCATGGCTGTGCAGCTGGTTTGGGAACTCCAGGAGCCTTTCCATAAAAGACTGTAATGTCCCAGTTCACAATGGCCACTTCAACCAGTTGAGAAGGGTGTGATGCCATTGTACTTTTGAGGACTACACTCCACAGCATCTTAACACTAATCAGCAACACTTTTCATGTTGCGTGTTGAGGTCGGTAAGGTAGTAGGCCAGTTTGGTGCAATCTGCCTTTTAAGTATGACATAAAAAAAAGTTATATTTTAAAGAAAAAAAGACAAGCTGCTGTAACTGGCTGCCACTCAAGCGGCACCAAAAGTGAAGTCTATCTTATCTTATCTTAAAAAGAAAAAAATCAGTGTTGTTGTACATCAGGGGACTGATTGAACCCATAAGGAAGTAAAAACTATTAGTTGTTTTTTGTCATTATTTATGAGATGATCAGAGTTGTCTGTTTTCTGAGGGCTGATAACATTTGCAAATTGCTATGGTTTGTTTGTTGTTATTTTCCTTAGTCAATCACCTGGCTGTTTAGCTCAAGCTATAAACTATTAGGCTCTGAGGCTCTAAGGTGCTTGTTTGATCCCTCCTCTGTGTAATTAAATTTGTCCTTTATCCTTTTAGCCAATCATTTACTATCGTTTTGGTTTTGGTTAAAAAAAACAGTTGCAGAATTAATTGAAAACCTAACTACCATATCTTACATTGCTCCCCTTAAATTTTGTCCTGTCTAGGTTGTATCGTTGCCTTCTGCCCAATGTTTCCAGTTGGTCCCACACCCATCAAAACCCTGACCATGATGTAGCAGTTGAATGAAATAAATAAATTCATAACAAATGAATACAGTATACTGGCCCACCTTGATATATCTAGCCCTCAGTTTCTTTATTAAAGAAATGTATTTGACTTTCGCATGTGATGTTTAATTTGACCTAAAAATAAATGTTTAGGAGAATTGTCTGAAATGATAATACAGTAAAAGACATCAGAACAGCATTTGCTCAGGCTGTTATTTTGTGGCAATCTGGCCAAAAAGCAGGTTATTCTGGTGCTGCTGTTAGGCGGATGATGGCCCTGTGAGACTGTGGAAATCACAACCATCCATCTGGTCTTTTAGGCTGCAGCCGAAACCTTCCAGGATTAGTTTCTAAGCTCTCTGTTTTCAGCATGCAGGTGTGAAATTTCTAGCTAATGTTTAAGTGGGTAGGGAAAGTGGTAGCCTAGTGGGTAGAGCTTTGGGCAATCAAACAGGATTTTGTGTGTTTAAATCTAGCTCTGTTGCAGTCACTGTTGGGCCCTTGAGCAAGGCCCTTAAAACTCTCAGCTCCAGGGCTGGGCTATGCAAAGTTACTAGCACCCTTGCTAAAGATGTTTGTGTCTTTGTAATTAATGAAGTAAATCTTATGCTTAAATCCTACATGGCAAAGACCAAAGGCAAGCTTCCATGTGTTCTTGTGGTGCTCTTTGCTCTTGTTATTCAAATGTTTTGTATAATTTGTTTCTCTGTTCTTTTATTTAACAATTATTTTAGCCTGTGTCTAGAGTTCCTGTAGCATTTAGCACAGTGTTAGCCTAGTGTTTTATTTGGGTTTAGCTTAGCAAGTTAGCATTTCCATGTTTGCTTTTGTTGATAATTAAAAGATTAGCATAGTATGCTTAGCATTAGCTTTTACTGAGTTTCATCTATGGTTTGTTTTTTTCTGTTAGTATTTGTAGTTCATGTTATACTTTTTAAAAGAGGTGAGCGCCTAGTATCCTGTTTCTTATTCTTATCCATATTTCTGTTTCATGTTCCCACTTTCAGTGTCTTGTTGGTTTTGCTCTCTTGGTTTTGACTTGTGCCCATATATTGGAGTATAATTATGGATTTGCCTGTGTGTTCTCTGTCTGCTTCTAAAAGTAATTACACACACAGCCATTACTCTTCCCTAACTGGGCTCTAGCTCCAGCACTGGGATTTATATGGTTTGTCTCTTCCCGTCCCCACCCCCACACTTCTTCCTATGGCTGCATCAATCTTGAGGAAATCCTTTGTGCATACAACTGTGTGAGTTTCCTGACCCTAACAATTCATCACACGGGTAGTTAGCATATAAAGAAGGAAAATGCTGCTTTTCTGTCTATTTCAGCTGTTCTACGACAGAGCTGATGAGTGATGGAACTCATATCTTTTAGTATGTACCATGGACCTGATAACTGAAAATGGAGCTAAATGAGACCAGAGAGACCAGCACTCTTATCAAGTTCTTTTTCCCCTGCCCATCGCTGAAGGGCAGCTTGAAAGCAGAACAGCTTCAGGCGAATAATATCAAACCAGCAGGTGTCTTGGCATGCCTGTCATGGCTTCTTAATTTCCACTGTCACTTTACACAGGGTGGCACCTCACAAATAGAACTGCGCACAAATGGCCAACCAGAAAAGATGCACGAGTTTGAGCAGATGATCAACAGAAATTCCAACACAAAATGTCAACTAATTACATGCTATGTGCTGCTGATTATGGCTAGATTTTAGTCTTCATTTTATTAGATTTGTCTGCTGCTTTTGATATGGCGCCACTATGTTCTTCTTAATCACTTACAGCCGAGTTTTAGGGGTTTTGGTACGGCTTTAAAGTGCTTTTGCTCCTACATATATTATAAGTAGCAATTTGTGACTTTGGCCATCTCCTGCTCTTCTGATGGTCTGTATTCATCATATTTCTGTAATCTGCTACATTTGTTTGTTGAATTCTGGTCTCCTACCGCCCACAATTAAGCTGGTTTGTAAAAATACTGAATCGTTTCTTTGTACTTAAGTCAGTTCAATATAAATTCCAAAAAACTAACATCAGAATTTGGTTTTTACTGCATTCTACAATTTTTCTATAATTTTCCAAAAATTTGGTTTGTAATTGATTTAGTACTATTAATTATCAGTTTGGCTTTTTTCCTCAAATTTTGTACCTTTCCTTCCTTCTTCCTCCCCACAGGTTAGTACAAACCTCCTACAAAATGTGAAGAATTCTTGCAAAGAATTTTAACACAGCCAAAGAATCATCCTATGTTCTCTGTAATCCTCCATCACTCTTGCTGCCAGTGCTTTCACCAAATAGTAGGAGTCTCTATTATAGCAGCAAAATGTGGATTTCCCTGGTCTTCCCTCCCTAACAAATGGCTATTAATGTCTAGTGTCCATTAATCACCCACTTACTGCTGGGTGGGCTAGAGTATTAGACTGCTGCCCCACCCAGAAATGTATATTTTAGTATATTTCATTTCTTATTTAGTATTTTCTCATTATGAAATATTGTTTAATAATAAAAAAAAATAGCATGTTGGTGCAGCAATTAGTAAGGAGACCACAGCAGTTCTAGGGCTCTGGAAACATACATGAATGCAGCTTTAAAAGCAGTCATTTTCTGCTAAAAGTTCCTTTCTGTGCCATTCTGTGTGTGTGTTTCTGGGTTAAAAAAAACAAAATGTATAATTGGATTGGCATCCTGTCCAGGGTGTGTTACTGCATTGCGCTCAGTGATTCAGGGAAAACTGGACCCACCGTGACCCTGACCAGGATAAAGCTGTGTTAAAACATGAAAATGAAAACATATGTATAGACCAATTCATAGAACATATTGCAGTTGCATTCAATCTCTTGTCCGAAGCATTAACTGTAGAGAATATTATATTGTATCATTAAAGTGCCAGCACCATGCTGCACAGATACTTGAAAAAAGATCAATCAAAACCCTGTGCTGCTTCCCCCACTGTTTAAGCAACAGGGAAATTCATGTTGCTGCTGAACAACGAATATTGGCTTCCTCTTATGAAACTTCAGGCATCTAATTTCCAATTTCCAGTGGATGTCTTTTGTTCTAAAATTGTTCATGGCAGATCTGAACCGTTTTCTCTCACTCCGTTTTTGTAAAATACATTTTTAACAGCAAAAGTGTCACCACATCTAATATTGCAGTTCAAGCTGTAATAAAACATAAAATGTATATGCAAAATTTAAAACAATTTTATGAGCATATACACAAAGCAAGGTCCATAAAAATATAACAGATTCCAGATCCTGACAAGTTTACTGGCAAACCTTTTCCTCTGCTGTTAGATTCCAGCACTCATCATCACCTGAATACTAAAACCTGAAGCTCTTCCAAACTTCCTACTTAAGGCGTTCTATCCCACACACTTCACACTACATTATTATTCCTCATGTGCTCTTGCTCTGTGTACTTGGTTTTGTGTAATTTGTAGACATTTTTGTATACACTTGTGGTCAACATTATTTGTACCCGTGATTGTTTAGTATAGAAATATTTTCAGAAATATGTGTAGCAAATTTGCATCATTGTAATATTTAAATAGCATGTCCAAATACATTCAACAAAAGTCATTTCAAACAAAATAAAAAAGAAACAGTACATCACATGGATATCACATCACCCTAAAAAGAACCCTTTCCTAATACTTGGTTGCACAACCTCTGACAACAGTAACAGCTTCCAAACATTTTTGTAGTTATCTGTGAGCTTATTCTTTAATGCTAAAAATACAGCTTCAAAGTGTGTCTCATCACCCTAGTGAGCAGTAATACACCCTGAGCAGCATGAGTGCTGATAGTGGCTTATCCAACAATGTTATCCAATTATTACTCTCATTTAATCTCCCTAATTAAGCTAACTTTATTGTTTAAATCATCAAAGTCATCATCATGACTACATAATCCTATTCCAACTTGCTAACTTAAAGAATTACTCTGTGCCATCATAGAGACCCTGCTTATTATAATAAATATATCCCTTAGCCTTGGTTTTGTACCCAAATCTTTTAAATGTGCAGTTATTGCACCCCTGATTAGAAAACTCAATCTTGATTCATATATGCTGTCCAATTATAGGCTGATATAAAACCTTCCTTTTGTTTCAAAGATTCTAGAAAAAGCAGTACCCCAACAATGATGCTCATATCTGTACAGAAATAATAATAAAACGTTTTAATTACAATTTAAACCCAACCATAATACTGTAACTAAAATATCAGAGTAGTTAATGATCTATTAATGTCCTCTGATAGTGGATATAATGGATTTGTCTCTGTTCTTGTTCTCGTTTGATACTGTACATCATAATATTTTACTGCATAGGCTAAAAAATACAGTGGGCATTAAAGAACTGGCACTCTCTCTGTTTAAATCCTATCTGACTGACTGATTACAATTTGTTAATGTAAATAATACATGTTCATATACTACAAAAAGTATATACACCAATCAGCCATAACAAGGCCAGTGATAGCTCAGTGGTTAAGGTACTGGACTAGTAAACAGAAGGTTGCCGGTTCAAGCCCCGCCACCACCAAGTTGCCACTGTTGGGTCCCTCAGCAAGGCCCTTAACCCTCAATTGCTCATTGTGTAAGTCGCTTTGGGTAAAAGCGTCTGCTAAATGCGGAAAATGTAAAATGTAAATAACATTAAAACCTTCTCCTAGTTTCTAGACACATTGTCCATTTTATCGGCTCCACTTACCATATAGAAGCACTTTGTAGTTCTACAATTATTGACTGTAATCCATCTGTTTCTTTGCATGCTTTGTTAGCCCCTTTTCATGCTGTTCTTTAATGGTCAGGACTCTCCCAGGACAACTACAGAGTAGGTATTATTTGGGTGGTGGATCATTCTCAACACCACAGTGAAACTGACATGGTGGTGGTGTGTTAGTGTGTGTTGTGCTGGTATGAGTGGATAAGACACAGCGCTGATGGAGTTTTTAAACACCTCACTGTCCCTGCTAAACTGAGAATAGTCCACCAACCAAAAATATCCAGTCAACAGCTCCTCATGGGCTCCTGTGACTACTCATGAAAGTCTAGAAGATGACCAACTCAAACAGCAGCAGTAGATGAGCAATCGTCTCTGACTTTACATCTACAAGGTAAACCAACTAGGTAGGAGTGTCTAATAGAGTGGACAGTGGACAAAAAAATAAATAAATAAAAACCACTTTGGTTCTAACAGGTTTCAACAGATTTGTGTTCTTTGACTGTTGTTTACTAAAACTTAAGAAATGAAATGTTTACTATGGAAGCACTTCTGTAAGTCACTCTGGATAAGAGCGTCTGCTAAATGCAGAAAATGTAAAAATGTAAATGACAGTGAGTGGTATTTAAAAACGCTAGCAGCGCTGCTGTGTCTGATCCACTCATACCAGCACAACACACACTAACACACCACTACCATGTCATTGTCACTGCAGTGCTGAGAATGATCCACCACCTAAATAATACCTGCTCTGTGGTGGTCCTGTGGGGGTCCTGACCATTGAAGACCAGGCTGAAAGCAGGCTAAAAAGGTATGTAAAGAAACAGATGAACTACAGTCAGTAATTGTAGAACTACGAAGTGCTTCTATAGGGTAAGTGGAGCTGATAAAATGGACAGTGAGTGTAAAAACAAGGAGGTAGTTTTAATGTTATGGCTGATCAGTTCATGTGATGTATATCTTCAGTATATCATCAGTTTTTCTCTTTTCACCAGATCCTGGAAGGATCTTGACTGTTCCATAAGCAGTAATCTTCCTAATAACATTTCAGACTGTTGAAGCTGGAAGCCAAGGTCTCGGTTAATCATCTTGTACCCTTTGGACTGCTAGTGCTTGGTGATAATAGCATTTCGGGTCTGCTCAGACAGCTCTCTTGTTTTTGCCATTGTGAACAAGAAACAGGGCTTTCTTAGGCATTAAAGCCACCATTCATTGGCTAATTCTCATGAGCACTGACAAGGTGGGGACAGGTGAGTTACAATTACCTATGTGTTCACCTGATGTTTATGGTCCTTTTGACTAGCATTTGTATTCTTATTTTTATTTTCAGTTTTTTTGTAGCACATCACAGAGCATTTGTTTCAAAATTTTTAGTAGTCGAAACACCAAAGGGGCTGGAACCATATTGTTTTTCTCAGATAAAACAAAATGCACAGAAATGCAGCTGCAACTCGTACGGACAACAAGTCAACAAGTAGTAGCCACCACCCCCCCACTGGGGCCACATTGAGCTAATTTGTGCTTGAACCCCGGAAATCACAGCTTGTGGATATATTTTGTCTTAAGGTACTTGTTTAATGTATTTTCATGTTAGTCTGCCTAAAATTTTGACTCGATAATGAACTCCGCTTCATAGTCTTATATTAATATTCGTTCATGAATATTATGTGCAGTATACACCGACCAGGCATAACATTATGACCACTGACAGGTGAAGTGAATAACACTGATTATCTCTTCATCACGGCACCTGTTAGTGGGTGGGATATATTAGGCAACAAGTGAACATTTTATCCTCAAAGTTAATGTGTTAGAAGCAGGGAAAATGGGCAAGCGTAAGGATTTGAGCGAGTTTAACAAGGGCCAAATTGTGATGGCTAGACGACTGGGTCAGAGCATGTCCAAAACTGCAGCTCTTGTGAGGTGTTCCCGGTCTGCAGTGGTCAGTATCTATCAAAAGTGGTCCAAGGAAGCAACAGTGGTATACCGACAGGGTCATGGGCTCATTGATGCACGTGGGGAGCGAAGGCTGGCCTGTGTTGTCCGATCCAACAGACGAACTACTGTAGATCAAATTGCTGAAGAAGTTAATGCTGGTTCTGATAGAAAGGTGTCAGAATACACAGTGCATCGCAGTTTGTTGCATATGGGGCTGCATAGCCGCAGTCCAGTCAGGGTGCCCATCCTGACCCCTGTCCACCACCAAAAGTGCCAAAATTGGGCACGTGAGCATAGGAACTGGACCACTGAGCAATGGAAGAAGGTGGCCTGGTCTGATGAATCACATTTTCTTTTACATCACGTGGATGGCTGGGTGCGTGTGCGTCGCTTACCTGGAGAACACATGGCACCAGGATGCGCTATGGGAAGTAGGCAAGCTGGCGGAGGCAGTGTGATGCTTTGGGCAATGTTCTGCTGGGAAACCTTGGGTCCTGCCATCCATGTGGATGTTACTTTGACATGTACCACCTACCTAAGCATTGTTGCAGACCATGTACACCCTCTTATGGAAATGGTATACCCTGATGGCTGTGGCCTCTTTCAGCAGGATAATGTGCCCTGCCACAAAACAAAAATGCTTCAGGAATGGTTTGAGAAGCACAACAATGAGTTTGAGGTGTTGACTTGGCCTCCAAATTTCCCAGATCTCAATCCATTCTAGCATATGTGGGATGTGCTGGACAAACCAGTCCGATCCATGGAGGAACCATTTCACAACTTACAGGAGTTAAAGGATCTGCTGCTAACATCTTGGTGCCAGATACCACAGCATACAGTGTATCACAAAAGTGAGTACACCCCTCACATTTCTGCAAATATTTTATTATATCTTTTCATGGGACAACACTATAGAAATAAAACTTGGATATAACTTAGAGTAGTCAGTGTACAACTTGTATAGCAGTGTAGATTCACTGTCTTCTGAAAATAACTCAACACACAGCCATTAATGTCTAAATGACTGGCAACATAAGTGAGTACACCCCACAGTGAACATGTCCAAATTGTGCCCAAAGTGTCAATATTTTGTGTGACCACCATTATTATCCAGCACTGCCTTAACCCTCCTGGGCATGGAATTCACCAGAGCTGCACAGGTTGCTACTGGAATCCTCTTCCACTCCTCCATGATGACATCACGGAGCTGGTGGATGTTAGACACCTTGAACTCCTCCACCTTCCACTTGAGGATGCGCCACAGGTGTTCAATTGGGTTTAGTCCATCACCTTTACCTTCAGCTTCCTCAGCAAGGCAGTTGTCATCTTGGAGGTTGTGTTTGGGGTCGTTATCCTGTTGGAAAACTGCCATGAGGCCCAGTTTTCGAAGGGAGGGGATCATGCTCTGTTTCAGAATGTCACAGTACATGTTGGAATTCATGTTTCCCTCAATGAACTGCAGCTCCCCAGTGCCAGCAACACTCATGCAGCCCAAGACCATGATGCTACCACCACCATGCTTGACTGTAGGCAAGATACAGTTGTCTTGGTACTTCTCACCAGGGCGCCGCCACACATGCTGGACACCATCTGAGCCAAACAAGTTTATCTTGTCAGACAACAGGGCATTCCAGTAATCCATGTTCTTGGACTGCTTGTTTTCAGCAAACTGTTTGCGGGCTTTCTTGTGCGTCAGCTTCCTTCTGGGATGACGACCATGCAGACTGAGTTGATGCAGTGTGCGGTGTATGGTCTGAGCACTGACAGGCTGACCTCCCACGTCTTCAACCTCTGCAGCAATGCTGGCAGCACTCATGTGTCTATTTTTTAAAGCCAACCTTTGGATATGACGCCGAACACGTGGACTCAACTTCTTTGGTCGACCCTGGCGAAGCCTGTTCCGAGTGGAACCTGTCCTGGAAAACCGCTGTATGACCTTGGCCACCATGCTGTAGCTCAGTTTCAGGGTGTTAGCAATCTTCTTATAGCCCAGGCCATCTTTGTGGAGAGCAACAATTCTATTTCTCACATTCTCAGAGAGTTCTTTGCCATGAGGTGCCATGTTGAATATCCAGTGGCCAGTATGAGAGAATTGTACCCAAAACACCAAATTTAACAGCCCTGCTCCCCATTTACACCTGGGACCTTGACACATGACACCAGGGAGGGACAACGACACATTTGGGCACAATTTGGACATGTTCACTGTGGGGTGTACTCACTTATGTTGCCAGCTATTTAGACATTAATGGCTGTGTGTTGAGTTATTTTCAGAAGACGGTAAATCTACACTGCTATACAAGTTGTACACTGACTACTCTAAGTTATATCCAAGTTTCATGTCTATAGTGTTGTCCCATGAAAAGATATAATGAAATATTTGCAGAAATGTGAGGGGTGTACTCACTTTTGTGATACACTGTACCTTCAGGGGTCTAGTGGAGTCCATGCCGCGATGGGTCAGGGCTGTTTTGGCAGCAAAAGTGAACCAACACAATATTAGGAAGGTGGTCATAATGTTATGATATGTCTTATCGATGACTCGGGTTTCCAGCACATTTTCACAGAAACTTTTTGTTGTAATTATTTTAGCATTAGTAAAGAAGAAAATATACAAATTGAAGGTTTTGTCCATTGTTGGAAGGTTACACAGTCCAAACAACTCTGTTATAATGGCTTTAGCCACCAAAAAGGCAACATATCATCTGTTTGACTTCCCAAGTCAAAATTCAGATTTCCAGGATTTATTTGATTGCAGCATCTGCTTACTCTGCACATAGGTTTTAGCTCTGGTCAATAAGGCTTTGGCCAAAAATAGTTTTTTTTCTCTGCTTTTAAACAACTCTTTCCTTCTTTAGTGTGCAAACTTTGTCCACTTGACTTTTTTCCACACGCTTTAAAAAAAAAAAGTTTTATAACTTTCTTTCTTTATGTAGTGTGCTGTACAGCACTCTCACATGCACTCTTTTCACAGATAACAAAATTTTCTTTTTTTCAAATAGCACCTTGGCACTGCCAACAAACACTCTTCTCACAGGTTATAACATTTTTTATATAGTGTCTCTGCCCACTGCCGCTCAAATGATATGATCTAGAACGTTCTTCTCTAGTGTAATGTGCCAATGCTCCCACAGGCTTTCTATTTTATAGATTTTAGAATATTGTATATAGTGTGCTGGCTCTGCCCACATGCACTCATTTTTACAAGCTACATAAATTTCTTCTTTATATAGAGCCCTGGCTCTTCCTATAGGCATTCTTCCCACAGGTTTTAGTGTTATTATTTATTATTAGTTATTTACATAATGTTCTGGCTTTGGCATCAGACACTTTTCTCCTAGCTTCAGACCTTTTCTTTCATTACCTACTGTGATAATCTGCAAGCACCAGTAATAATGTGCTGCCCTTTTTGTTTCCATATAGACAATTAGTTTTTTGTTAATTGTTTTTTGTAAGGTTGTTTTCTTTGTAGAAAGATGGTTGACATAATAATAATAATACTGTTGGTGATGGTGGTGGTGGTGGTGTTCACTTTCCCTAATGTTCTACTGTTTAAACAAAAAGTTCATCTAAATAAAAGAAATAATTTAGACTGCTGTTTTTATACAACACCAACTCATAAAAAGTTGGGACATCAATTTCTTCCAAAAAAACATTTTGAATACTGATTTGTCTGACCACAATACGTGTTTCCCCTGTGTAATGATACATCACAGATGCCTCCAAGCCACTGCTTCTGGACATGGTTAACATAAGGCATCTATTTTGCAGTAAAGTTTTAAGTGCCATCTGTAAATGTAACTCTGTATTGTAGTGCTGGACAAAGGTTTGCCAAAGTAATCCCTTGTCCACGTGATTATGTCAGCTATTGATGAGTGACAGTTTTTGATGCTGTGCCATCAGAAGAATAAGAGATTAGCAGAGCCTGGATCCAGAGCCTGGATCAACCAGAAGATTGGCGGTTCAAATCCAGGCTCTGCTATGCAGCCACTGTTGGGTCATTGAGCAAGGCCCTTAACCCTGTCTGCTTCAGGGGCGCCGTACGAGGGCTGACCCTGCGCTCTGACCCCAGCTTCCAAACAAGCTGGGATATGCGAAGAAAGAATTTCATTGTACTGTACACCTGTATATGTATATATGACAAATAAAGTACATCTTAATCTTATCTTAGATCTAAGCTTGCGCCCTTGCCCTTCACACATTAAAATTACTTCAGATTACTTGAATCATTTAATAATATTATATACCATAGAGGGAAAAATATACACTGATCAGCCATAACATTAAAACTACCTCCTTGTTTCTACACTCAATGTCCATTTTATCAGCTCCACTTACCATATAGAAGCACTTTGAAGTTCTACAATTACTGACTGTAGTCTATTTGTTTCTCTACAAACCTTTTTAGCCTGCTTTCACCCTGGTCTTCAATGGTCAGGACCGCCACAGGACCACCACAGAGCAGGTATTATTTGGTGGTGGATAATTCTCAGCACCGCAGTGACATTGACATGGTGGTGGTGTGTTAGTGTGTGTTGTGCTGGTATGAGTGGATCAGACACAGCAGCGCTGCTGGAGTTTTTAAATACCGTGTCCACTCACTGTCCACTCTATTAGACACTCCTACCTAGTTGGTCTGTTTCTGATCCACTCATACCAGCACCACACACACTAACACACCACCACCATGTCAGTGTCACTGTAGTGAATGTTCCACCACCCAAATAATACCTACTCTGTAGTGGTCCTGGGAGAGTCCTGACCATTGAAGAACAGCATGAAAGGGGGCTAACAAAGCATGCAGAGAAATAGATGGACTACAGTCAGTAATTGTAGAACTACAAAGTGGAGCCGATAAAATGGACAGTGAGTGTAGAAACAAGGAGGTGGTTTTAATGTTATGGCTGATCAATGTATAAATCCCCTTCAATCTTTCTTTGAGAAACACTGTTTTAACATTTTAATAACATTTCATTACCTTACATTATTATTTAGGTTTTTTAATTCATTGCTAGCCTTATTTGGCCTGACCAAATGAATTAAAGTTAACATATCTTGGGGTTATACCATCTGTAATGAAATAAAAGTCAAGATCAAATTTTTTCTGATGTGAGGTTTTTTTGACCAAGTTCATTTCTGAAAACTCCTCATAGAGTTACAGAAGCAAGTGAGTGTTTTTTAGAAAGAAGAAATGTTTGAATGTCATTATTGTATTTCAAATAGACTGTTTGAACATACATAACGTTAAAATAAAAAAATAAATAAAATAAAATAAACATTTAACTTCGAATGTACATAAACTGTAAAAATACACTATACTGCCTAATTCATGTGGGCACCTGACCATGAGCTATATTATAGTAAAAAAAAGAAGATAGAATAAATAAAGTCAAGATCTATTCCAATAACTACCTGCATTGTTGTGTCTTAGATCACAGAGGCTCAAGCACCACTGAGAAACACCTGAGACAAGACAAAAATACACCAATCCATCACCAGGCAACATTCACTCATACATTCACTCACATCTAAGGGCAGTTTAAACCATTCAGAGCTTCATGTTTTTGAGAGGTGATAGTAAACTAGAGGAACCAGAGAACACAGTATTCAAAGAGAAAGAACATATAAAACTCCTTTCAGACTGAGCTCATACACGAAACAAACTCCAGGTGTCCATGACCATGTGTAATGCTCAGACAAAAGTAAGTGAACATCAATGTAGGTATGTTTATCTATGAAGTATAAACACAGTGGTACTAAATCTAAAATGAGCACCAGAACTACGAGAAACACAGAGTGAGCTAAATACTAATAAGCCATATTAATGCTATTAATGCTAATAGTAAAAAAGATAACCAGAAAGAACCTACTAAAGACAATTACACTAGTGTATAGACACACAGCCATTAAAACTGGGTGGAGAACAGCCAAACTCTGCTACAAAGGTGAGGTTGTGGAGGACAGGTTTATATCTATATAGCTCATACACCATGGCAAGACTGAGCACGGTAACAAGGGACAAGGTATGTAGTTATACTGCACCAGCAAAGTCTCTCCCAGGCAAAGATTTCAAAGCAGATCGGAGTTTCAAGATGTGCTGTTCAAGATCTTTTGTAGAACAGAAAGAAATGGGCAACGTTGAGGACCGGGCACAGTGGTCGGCCAAGAAATCTTAGTGCAGCAAATGAAAGACACAGCATGCCTACTTCCCTTCGAAATCGAAGATGTACAACAGTACCATCAGCTCAAAACTGGCAGAAACCAGTAAGATCCAGGTACACCCATCTACTGTTCTAATAAGTCCGGCTAGAAGTGGTATTCAAGAATTGCGGCCAAATAGCCGTACCTTCAAAACATGGAAACAAGGCTAAGCGACTTAACTATGCACAGAAACATAGGAACCATGGTGCAGAAACAATGCCAGCAGGTGCTCTGGAGTGACAACAAAAGGCAGTTTGTTTGCCGTAGGGCTGGACAGCAGTAAAATAATGATTGTCTGCAGGCAACCTTAAAGCATGGGGGAGATTCCTTGCAAATTTATCCTTTGTTCATTTCCTTTGCATTTTGCTAGGTGACAAAAATAAATTATTAACACTTCTACTTTTAAAAGTATTCTTACTTTGCAGCATTTTTCCACACCTGCCTAAAACTTTTGCACATGCTATAGTTGTACATGACAACCAATTTTTCCAACAAATGTTTACAATGATTTCATTTATATTTAACTATATTAACTATTAATTATATAATTGAGTTTGTTTGATATCATGTAAAAAATCTAAAGAATCAGCCAAGATATCAGCCAAAAATCGTGGACATCCACAAGCCTGGCATGTCCTTGGGAGCAATTTCCAAATGCCTGAAGGTAAAACATTCTGTTCAGTAGAAAATATGCAAGTTCAAAAACCAAGGGACCACACAGCCATCATACAGTTCAGAAAAGAGACATGTTCTTTCTCCTAGAGATTAATATGTTTTGGTAAGAAAAATACAAATCGATCGATGAACAACAGCAAATGACCTTGTTTTCAATCACATATAACATTTAAAGGCAGAACTAAAAAAAACTCTGCAAGCAAGAAGGCCATAGACCTAAGACCTAAGAGAGGAAACGTGTACTGGGATTAAATGTCAGGAATTGTGAAAAATGAGTTTAAATAGATGTGGCTATGGTGTATGTAAATTTTTTATTTTAACTGTGTATGCATATACATGGGCGGCATGGTGGCTTAGTGGGTAGCACTGTCGCCTCACAGCAAGAAGGTCCTGGGTTTGATCCCCAGGTGGCGCGGTCCGGGTCCTTTCTGTGCGGAGTTTGCATGTTCTCCCCGTGTCCGAGTGGGTTTCCTCCGGGTGCTCCGGTTTCCTCCCACAGTCCAAAAACATGCCACCAGGCTTATTGGAAACACTGAATTGTCCTATAGATACCTAGCCGCTAGATGCACAAAGCAGTGCATTGTAGTGCCGGTCTCAAGCCCGGATAAAATAGGGAGGGTTGTGTCAGGAAGGGCATCCGGCGTAAAAATTTTGCCAAATCAATGCGGATCATGATCCGCCGAGAGCCAACCCCGCAACCGAACGGGACAAAGACCGAGGAAGAAGAAGAACTGTGTATGCATATACAGTGTATCACAAAAGTGAGTACACCCCTCACATTTCTGCAGATATTTAAGTATATCTTTTCATGGGACAACACTGACAAAATGACACTTTGACACAATGAAAAGTAGTCTGTGTGCAGCTTATATAAAAGTGTAAATTTATTCTTCCCTCAAAATAACTCAATATACAGCCATTAATGTCTAAACCACCAGCAACAAAACTACACCCCTAAATGTCCAAATTGAGCACTGCTTGTCATTTTCCCTCCAAAATGTCATGTGACTCGTTAGTGTTACTAGGTCTCAGGTGTGCATAGGGAGCAGGTGTGTTCAATTTAGTAGTACAGCTCTCACACTCTCTCATACTGGTCACTGAAAGTTCCAACATGGCACCTCATGGCAAAGAACTCTCTGAGGATCTTAAAAGACGAATTGTTGCGCTACATGAAGATGGCCAAGGCTACAAGAAGATTGCCAACACCCTGAAACTGAGATGCAGCACAGTGGCCAAGATCATCCAGCGTTTTAAAAGAGCAGGGTCCACTCAGAACAGACCTCGTGTTGGTCGTCCAAAGAAGCTGAGTGCACGTGCTCAGCGTCACATCCAACTGCTGTCTTTGAAAGATAGGCGCAGGAGTGCTGTCAGCATTGCTGCAGAGATTGAAAAGGTGGGGGGTCAGCCTGTCAGTGCTCAGACCATACGCCGCACACTACATCAAATTGGTCTGCATGGCTGTCACCCCAGAAGGAAGCCTCTTCTGAAGTCTCTACACAAGAAAGCCTGCAAACAGTTTGCTGAAGACATGTCAACAAAGGACATGGATTACTGGAACCATGTCCTATGGTCTGATGAGACCAAGATTAATTTGTTTGGTTCAGATGGTCTCAAGCATGTGTGGCGGCAATCAGGTGAGGAGTACAAAGATAAGTGTGTCATGCCTACAGTCAAGCATGGTGGTGGGAATGCCATGGTCTGGGGCTGCATGAGTGCAGCAGGTGTTGGGGAGTTACATTTCATTGAGGGACACATTAACTCCAATATGTACTGTGAAATACTGAAGCAGAGCATGATCCCCTCCCTCCGGAAACTGGGTCGCAGGGCAGTGTTCCAGCATGATAATGACCCCAAACACACCTCTAAGACGACCACTGCTTTATTGAAGAGGCTGAGGGTAAAGGTGATGGACTGGCCAAGCATGTCTCCAGACCTAAACCCAATAGAACATCTTTGGGGCATCCTCAAGCGGAAGGTGGAGGAGCGCAAAGTCTCGAAAATCCGCCAGCTCCGTGATGTCGTCATGGAAAAGCATTCCAGTGGCAACCTGTGAAGCTCTGGTAAACTCCATGCCCAGGAGAATTAAGGCAGTTCTGGGAAATAATGGTGGACACACAAAATATTGACACTTCAGGAACTTTCACTAAGGGGTGTACTCACTTTTGTTGCCGGTGGTTTAGACATTAATGGCTGTATATTGAGTTATTTTGAGGGAAGAATAAATTTACACTGTTATATAAGCTGCACACAGACTACTTTTCATTGTGTCAAAGTGTCATTTTGTCAGTGTTGTCCCATGAAAAGATATACTTAAATATCTGCAGAAATGTGAGGGGTGTACTCACTTTTGTGATACACTGTACATATATATTTAGGGGGTAGAGTAAGTCTGTAAAGGACCAAAAAATCAACCAGTCAATGACGTATTTCAGCGTACCAGTGGACCCAACCCATGCCATAAGAACACACCTCACAACAGTATGAGACCACCACCAGCCTTCACAGTGCCTTGTTGACAAGTGGGGTCCATGGCCTTATGGGGTCTGCGTCACACACAAACCCTACCATCAGCCCCAAACAGTTGGAACTGTGACTCATCAGATTGTGCCACATGTTGCCAGTCTTCTAGGGCCCAGATAGCAATCTCACAAGCCCAGGTGAGGCATTATGTCCAGTGTTATTGTGTTAACAGAGGCACTCAGGTGCTTCTTCTACTCCCATATCTCATGGAAGCTAAAGAACACTGCTCTACACCATGAACATGCTTGGTGTTCATGGCCACTTTTTAGGGCACCATACTAGCAGCACATGGGAAATTTTGGTCAATCTTAAAATGATTGCAGCACATTATTGCAACAGATATGTCAGCTGCACATTTATGCTGACAACTGGAGAGGCTAAAGTACACTGAGCTCATTTTCATGTTTATTAAACCAGTTTGAGATAACTTGGACTTTGTGACACGGCTTAGATTGTTTGCAAAGATTGCATGTCTTTATGCCTTCTTTTATGAAAAATGAGAACTGTTTAAATTATTTTTATTTATAATATGATATGGTCTTCTCCCTTCAGAGATCCACGTTTTCTTGAAGAACATTTCAAGTGCTAGCAATTTGCCGAAAGATGGTTAAGAGAAATGAAAAGCCATTCCAGAACATTATAGAATAAATCAATCATTGGAAAATGTTAGCTAATACTACTGGTAGTCTCATTAAAGCCTTTAGATTATTTTTCATAAACAGAGACTAAGGGTGCAGTGTAAAAAAATCAGATTTTATTGACTTTTTAAAATATTGTGTTTATTACCATACTTAAATAGTCACACTTGTTCTTAACTTATATACACAAGCCCTTTAGGCTGTTTACAACTCAGAGAGGCTCATGTCTTTTCTTACTAGTCTTTTTAATTACAAACCCGGATCAGAGCATCATCATTAATGCACCCATCAATTTCCAGTGGACTAAAGGCAACACAAATAAAAAAAAATGAGTGAAGATAGGCAGAGGAAATAGAAAGTCAAGTGGAAGTCAAGCAGCAATGAGGTACTGCTTTTAGACATTGAAGACAGAAGAGGAACCCATAAGTAAAAGGTATTTTAGATATTGTTTTGATGTTTTAGGGAAAACAGCAGCTGAACACCACTTTGATGGAAAAAAATGCAGCTCATTGTTTCTACACACACTGTCCATTTTATCAGCTCCACTGACCATGTAGAAGCACTTTGAAGTTCTACAATTACTGACTGTAATCCATGTTTCTCTGCATGCTTTGTTAGCCCCTTTTCATGCTGTTCTTCAATGGTCAGGACCCCCACAGGACCACCACAGAGCAGGTATTATTTAGGTGGTGGATCATTGCACTGCCGTGACAATGACATGGTGGTGGTGTGTCAGTGTGTGTTGTGCTGGTATGAGTGGATCAGACACAGCAGCACTGCTGGAGTTTTTAAAAACCGTGTCCACTCACTGTCCACTTTATTAGACACTCCTACCTGTGGGGTCCTGACCATTGAAGAACAGAGTAAAAGGAGGTTAAAAAAAGTATGTAGAGAAACAGATGGACTACAGATAGTAATTGTAGAACTACAAAGTGATTTATATGGTAAGTGGAGCTGATAAAATGGACAGTGAGTGTAGAAACAAGGTGGTAGTTTTATTGTTATGGATGATCGGTGTATATTAAAAGTACAATGCTCAAAAAATTAAGGGAACATGTAACTCACACATCGGATTCCAAGGAACAAAGGAGTTGAAAATCTATGCTTGTACAAATTGTGTAATTTGTTAAGAACAAAATGACATAACAATGGTGAATGGAAACCAAAATCATCAACCCACTGAGGCCTGGATTTAAAATCACATTAAAAAAAATCAGTAAATAAAAAATAATATGATGTGACTCAGTAGTATGTATAGCCCCCACATGTCTGTATCCACTACAGACAACATCTGATTTGCTCCTGATTAGATGGTGGATGGTGTCCTGGGGATCTCTTATTAGACCTGGATCAGGGCATCAGTAAGCTCCTGGACAGTCTGTAGTGCTACTTGGAGATGTCGGACACACTGATACATAACGTCCTAGAGGTTTTCAGTTAGATTCAGGTCTGGGGAACATGAGGGCAAGTCAACAGGATCAATGCCTTTGTTAGCCAGAAATTGCCTACACACTCTGGTCACATGAGGCTGGACACTGTCCTGCACCAGGAGGAAACCAGGGCCCATTGCAGCAGCACGTCTGACTGTGGCTCTGAAGATTTCCTCTTGGTAACTAACAGCAGTCACACATGGAGGTTTGTGTGACCGTTTAAGGATATGCCTCCCCAGACCATCACTGATCCACCAGCAAACCGGTCATGCTGAATAAACAGGCATCATAACGTTCACCACACCGTCTCCAGACTCATAACTTGGTCATATACTGTGATGATTTAGTCTTTTCTTATGTTTTATTTCAAGCAGTGTAATAATAACTGCTCTTTTTTAAATTGTCACACACAGTAGTACCTGTATACCTTACATGTGCATCCCTTTCAAATTATTTTAATTAACTACTGAGTGCAGCAGTTGCAAGATGTAGTGGTAAAATCAATTAGGGCAGATAAAAAGTGAAGTACAAGAAGACAGACTAGTCTGATATGTTAAGTACAGAGTATGTTGTTTGTGTGTGTGTGTGATAATATATACCAAGATACAGGGGTTGGACAATGAAACTGAAACACCTGGTTTTAGACCACAATAATTTATTAGTATGGTGTAGGGCAGGGGTATTCAACTAAAATTTAAAGGGGTCCAGTTAGAGAAAATTTCTTGAAGCAAAGGTCCGGAATGTTTAACTATACTGTATATATATATATATACTGTATATACAGTGTATCACAAAAGTGAGTACACCCCTCACATTTCTGCAGATATTTAAGTATATCTTTTCATGGGACAACACTGACAAAATGACACTTTGACACAATGAAAAGTAGTCTGTGTGCAGCTTATATAACAGTGTACATTTATTCTTCCCTCAAAATAACTCAATATACAGCCATTAATGTCTAAACCACCGGCAACAAAAGTGAGTACACCCCTAAGAGACTACACCCCTAAATGTCCAAATTGAGCACTGCTTGTCATTTTCCCTCCAAAATGTCATGTGATTTGTTAGTGTTACTAGGTCTCAGGTGTGCATAGGGAGCAGGTGTGTTCAATTTAGTAGTACAGCTCTCACACTCTCTCATACTGGTCACTGAAAGCTCCAACATGGCACCTCATGGCAAAGAACTCTCTGAGGATCTTAAAAGACGAATTGTTGAGCTACATGAAGATGGCCAAGGCTACAAGAAGATTGCCAACACCCTGAAACTGAGCTGCAGCACAGTGGCCAAGATCATCCAGCATTTTAAAAGAGCAGGGTCCACTCAGAACAGACCTCGCGTTGGTCGTCCAAAGAAGCTGAGTGCACGTGCTCAGCGTCACATCCAACTGCTGTCTTTGAAAGATAGGCGCAGGAGTGCTGTCAGCATTGCTGTAGAGATTGAAAAGGTGGGGGGTCAGCCGGTCAGTGCTCAGACCATACGCCGCACACTACATCAAATTGGTCTACATGGCTGAATAATTTTACAAGAATAATTTTACACTGTTATATAAGCTGCACACAGAGTACTTTTCATTGTGTCAAAGTGTCATTTTGTCAGTGTTGTCCCATGAAAAGATATACTTAAATATCTGCAGAAATGTGAGGGGTGTACTCACTTTTGTGATACACTGTATATACAGTGTATCACAAAAGTGAGTACACCCCTCACATTTCTGCAAATATTTCATTATATCTTTTCATGGGACAACACTATAGACATGAAACTTGGATATAACTTAGAGTAGTCAGTGTACAGCTTGTATAGCAGTGTAGATTTACTGTCTTCTGAAAATAACTCAACACACAGCCATTAATGTCTAAATGGCTGGCAACATAAGTGAGTACACCCCACAGTGAACATGTCCAAATTGTGCCCAAATGTGTCGTTGTCCCTCATGTGTCAAGGTCCCAGGTGTAAATGGGGAGCAGGGCTGTTAAATTTGGTGTTTTGGGTACAATTCTCTCATACTGGCCACTGGATATTCAACATGGCACCTCATGGCAAAGAACTCTCTGAGGATGTGAGAAATAGAATTGTTGCTCTCCACAAAGATGGCCTGGGCTATAAGAAGATTGCTAACACCCTGAAACTGAGCTACAGCATGGTGGCCAAAGTCATACAGCGGTTTTCCAGGACAGGTTCCACTCGGAACAGGCTTCGCCATGGTCGACCAAAGAAGTTGAGTCCACGTGTTCGGCGTCATATCCAGAGGTTGGCTTTAAAAAATAGACACATGAGTGCTGCCAGCATTGCTGCAGAGGTTGAAGACGTGGGAGGTCAGCCTGTCAGTGCTCAAACCATACGCCGCACACTGCATCAACTCGGTCTGCATGGTCGTCATCCCAGAATGAAGCTGACGCACAAGAAAGCCCGCAAACAGTTTGCTGAAGACAAGCAGTCCAAGAACATGGATTACTGGAATGCCCTGTGGTCTGACGAGACCAAGATAAACTTGTTTGGCTCAGATGGTGTCCAGCATGTGTGGCGGCGCCCTGGTGAGAAGTACCAAGACAACTGTATCTTGCCTACAGTCAAGCATGGTGGTGGTAGCATCATGGTCTTGGGCTGCATGAGTGTTGCTGGCACTGGGGAGCTGCAGTTCATTGAGGGAAACATGAATTCCAACATGTACTGTGACATTCTGAAACAGAGCATGATCCCCTCCCTTCGAAAACTGAGCCTCATGGCAGTTTTCCAACAGGATAACGACCCCAAACACAACCTCCAAGATGACAACTGCCTTGCTGAGGAAGCTGAAGGTAAAGGTGATGGACTAAACCCAATTGAGCACCTGTGACGCATCCTCAAGTGGAAGGTGGAGGAGTTCAAGGTGTCTAACATCCACCAGCTCCATGATGTCATCATGGAGGAGTGGAAGAGAATTCCAGTAGCAACCAGTGCAGCTCTGGTGAATTCCATGCCCAGGAGGGTTAAGACAGTGCTGGATGATAATGGTGGTCACACAAAATATTGACACTTTGGGCACAATTTGGACATGTTCACTGTGGGGTGTACTCACTTATGTTGCCAGCCATTTAGACATTAATGGCTGTGTGTTGAGTTATTTTCAGAAGACAGTAAATCTACACTGCTATACAAGTTGTACACTGACTACTCTAACTTATATCCAAGTTTTATTTCTATAGTGTTGTCCCATGAAAAGATATAATGAAATATTTGCAGAAATGTGAGGGGTGTACTCACTTTTGTGATACACTGTATATATATATATATATAATGTAAATATATTGATATTTACATTTACATTTTCAGCATTTAGCAGACGCTTTTATCCAAAGCGACTTACACAATGAGCGGAACACAATGAGCAATTGAGTGTTAAGGGCCTTGCTCAGGGACTCAACAGTGGCAACTTGGTGGTGGCGGGGCTTGAACCGGCAACCTTCTGTTTATTAGTCCAGTACCTTAACCACTATAACATATATACAATATAGTATAATGTAGCGTAGTAGTTGTATCAACATCTGCATGTTATCAATAACTGTCAAATCAAATGTCTGTTTATTTATTAGGATTTTAACGTCATGTTTTACACTTTGGTTACATTTATGACAGAAACGTTAGTTACTCATTACACAAGATTCATCAGGTCACAAGGTTATATCGAACACAGTCATGGACAATTTAGTATCTCCAATACACCTCACTTGCATGTTTTTGGACTGTGGGAGGAAACCGGAGCACCGAAGGAAACCCATGCGGACACGGGGAGAACATGCACACACAGAGAGGACCCGGACCGCACCACCTTATCAAACCTTTCTCTTATCAAATTAAGATAAAATAAAAATAAATTGTGCTCCAGTGGGAAGTAAGAACAGAAATGAGTCTCTCCATCACGGATTAAATGCTGTAATTTCGCTGTACACGTTTCTTTTTTGGAGAGCGCCATTTGTCTCCTGTCTCACTCGTCTTTTTCTCAACTTTCTCCTGCACAGTTGTCTGTATCTCTCCCTTCGTTTTTTCTACATTCGCTATCTTTCTTTTTCTTTCCACCGTCTTTCCACATGTAACTCGCCTCTAACTCTCTCAACTGTCTGCACTGCAGTCGCAGTGTTTACCGGCTGGAATGCACAGACTTGATTGGCTGAGTGGTGTCACGTGATTGGTTCTCATCCACTAAACCGCTACCGTAAAGACTACAAAAGCTGCGCCGGTTAAAATAGAAGCGCTCCGTCAGGTTTCAAATCCTAACTTTCTGTTTTGGCTATAGGTCCGGGTCCGTATGGGACAGCTTCTGGGTCCGGACCCGGACCGCGGTCCGCCTGTTAGTGACCTCTGGTGTAGGGCCTCCTTTTGCGGCCAATACAGCGTCAATTCGTCTTGGAAATGACATATACAAGTCCTGCACAGTGGTCAGAGGGATTTTAAGCCATTCTTCTTGCAGGATAGTGGCCAGGTCACTACGTGATGCTGGTGGAGGAAAACGTTTCCTGACTCTCTTCTCCAAAACACCCCAAAGTGGCTCAATAATATTTAGATCTGGTGACTGTGCAGGCCATGGGAGATGTTCAACTTCACTTTCATGTTCATCAAACCAATCTTTCACCAGTCTTGCTGTGTGTATTGGTGCATTGTCATCCTGATACACGGCACCGCCTTCAGGATACAATGTTTGAATCATTGGATGCACATGGTCCTCCAGAATGGTTCGGTAGTCCTTGGCAGTGACGCGCCCATCTAGCACAAGTATTGGGCCAAGGGAATGCCATGATATGGCAGCCCAAACCATCACTGATCCACCCCCATGCTTCACTCTGGGCATGCAACAGTCTGGGTGGTACGCTTCTTTGGGGCTTCTCCACACCGTAACTCTCCCGGATGTGGGGAAAACAGTAAAGGTGGACTCATCAGAGAACAATACATGTTTCACATTGTCCACAGCCCAAGATTTGCGCTCCTTGCACCATTGAAACCGACGTTTGGCATTGGCACGAGTGACCAAAGGTTTGGCTATAGCAGCCCGGCCGTGTATATTGACCCTGTGGAGCTCCCGACTGACAGTTCTGGTGGAAACAGGAGAGTTGAGGTGCACATTTAATTCTGCCGTGATTTGGGCAGCCGTGGTTTTATGTTTTTTGGATACAATCTGGGTTAGCACCCGAACATCCCTTTCAGACAGCTTCCTCTTGCGTCCACAGTTAATCCTGTTGGATGTGGTTTGTCCTTCTTGGTGGTATGCTGACATTACCCTGGATACCGTGGCTCTTGATACATCACAAAGACTTGCTGTCTTGGTCACAGATGCGCCAGCAAGACATGCACCAACAATTTGTCCTCTTTTGAACTCTGGTATGTCACCCATAATGTTGTGTGCATTGCAATATTTTGAGCAAAACTGTGCTCTTACCCTGCTAATTGAATCTTCACACTCTGCTCTTACTGGTGCAATGTGCAATTAATGAAGATTGGCCACCAGACTGGTCCAATTTAGCCATGAAACCTCCCACACTAAAATGACAGGTGTTTCAGTTTCATTGTCCAACCCCTGTAGATTAGAAGTGTAGTACAAAGGTAGTGAGTGTTGGCAGCACTGGGGGACTGTTTATGTAGTGTTTAGCTCCAGGTTGTTGTGGCTGCTCCAGAGGACAGCATACAGTGAGAAGAGCAGTGGCAAGAGTACACAACCCGGTGGGGCAACTGTACTGATGGTCTGGTCTTTATGTCCAACATGTATAACATCCTAGTGAAAAATGTACTAAATAACTAAATCAAACTGGTAAACCAATTTAGCTTTTTTAACACTGCAATAATAATATTCTATGAAAGGATTTTTGGACAACAAATGTACTGATTATGTTTAATAAAATTCAAACCTAGCATTTTATGACTGGAACATTATACTAACAGTAAAACATGGCAGTGATGGTGTAATTGTGTGAGGTGCTTAACTGCATTAGTTTTCCCTTTAATGAGAGAGGGATACAATCCAGTCTGTTTTAGAACATGTACAAAAAAAGCCAAGGTGTCAGCAGAAGCATGATTCAAAATGCAACTAAGTGTATTTTAAATGCTAAAAACAAACTGAAATAAACTTTTAAACACCTGTTCAGCACAAGTCTGAAAAAAAAAAAAAAAAATGAAAGAAATAAAAAGTCAGAAAACTAGAAACAGACAGATATGTGGATAGAGAGGAAGAGTACTTAATATGTACATAAATAAACATATACAAAAATCATATAGGAATAATTATACAGCTGAACAAAATGCTATGGGCATTTAAATAACTGCTCTTTACAACCTTTGTTGGCAGAAAAGCATCTTAAAACAAACATGTTATAACAAACTCCAATTTTTAGAATGCACTTTCTAAAATCCCACCTGTGGCAGCATGCTCACAGCACTCCATGTCACCTGAATACCAACACTTGCAACTTGTTTCCCATTTGATCTAGATGCTATAGATATAGCCCAGTGTCTTCAGCGTCCTCACACAGCATTGCACTGTACATGCGTTACAGTCTCTTGCTTCAATTCCTAGTATATTCATAAATTATTTCTTTGTTCTGGTTTAGATTTCACCTCTCCACATAAACACAGCCAAGTTTACCACTGCAACTTCAAAATGCCTTTCATTATCTCCCAACTCAAAAATGAATGGTGAATGGGCCACTGCAGTATAAGAACAACAGGAAGAGAATACTGTCCTATTAGCTGTTTGTGGCATTATCAAAAACTTGTTTGAAGAGTATAGGCCACAGACATGGCCAGCAGAATGGACCTGTAAAATGCAAAAGATGTTATGCCTATATACTGAGGATTCTGGACACTTAAGTGCCAAATGCCACAGAAGATCTCAGTTGGTAAGTCACATAGAATAGAATAGAATAGAATAGAATAGAATAGAATAGAATAGAATAGAATAGAATAGAATAGAATAGAATAGAATAGAATAGAATAGAATAGAATAGAATAGAATAGAATAGAATAGAATAGAAACTTTGTCACTGTACACAGTACAACGAAATACTGTGCAGTACTTCTCAACATAAATGAATAGTAGGCCATTTAGGAGTCCAACTTCAAACACTCCACTCATGGGTCTCCACTGGCAAAAACAGTGTGACCCGAACATTGTCTGGTAAAATAGAAAAATCACAAGGATCAACTGCTAGGACCAATGTCTGCACTCCCAGGTGGCTCCACCATTATCAAAAATTCCAAAAACACAGGTAATGACCACATATCTAAGGTATACCACCATCTCACAGAGGTCTTCAGATAATACATAATCATCTATCCCCCACCATACAGACCACTGACCTCTAGCCAGGGGCCACTCTTCCCAGGACCTGGACTAATCCGCTATCTGTCAAAGAACACACAACCTACAACAATATATTCAGGAGGCCCTAAGGTAGGTATTCATTTAACCCTCAACAACTCCTATTTCCTGCTGGATTTTTAATTGTAGAAAAGAGGAATGACAGTCTATGGCAGTGCATAGACTACCCTGGCCTTAATCAGATAACCAGTAAATTCCATTACCCCCTTCCCTTAGTGACAGCCACACTAGAACAATTGTTTGGAGCCTCAGGTGGAGTTTTCAATAAACTCGACCTGAAAAATGCATACAATGTTATACGTAACCAGGAGGAAGACAAATAAAAGGCTGCCTTCTCAACCCCCATGGGACACTATGAGTATCTTGTTATGACCTATTGTTTGCTTGGTGACCCTGCCGTATTTATGTCTTTCACCAACATGGTCCTCTATGACATGTTCCACAAGCTTGTGGTGGCTTACACAGATGACATGTTGGTGTATTCCCACAACCTTGCGGAACAGGTAGGTCATGTGAATTATTGAAATGACTATTGGAACACACTCTATGTGTCACTATATGACAGAACTATATATTAAAGTGTAAACCATCTCTTTTGTATATATACTGTATTTCCAGTCTCCTGAATGGGTGCACATGGAGGAACAGACTGGCCTCAACCTTTTGGAGCTTCAACATTTCTTGGGCTTAACCAACTACTACTGGAGGTTCATAAAGATCATAAAGGAGGTTATTTGACTTCCTGTCATCTGATATACCTAATAAAGCATTTACAGCAGCCATAATTTACTAGCCTAATCTATCACTACTCTTTGTCATAATGGTGGGTGACTCAGATGGTAAAAAGGAAGTACTTTCACAAAAACAAGGTAAATAAGGCCTAAGAAAAACTATATCCAGTACAAAGGAATTATGACATGCGGAATTGGGAACTTCTTGCTATTTAGCTTGCCCTAGATGAGTGGCATTGCTTGGAAAAGCGTTGTTATGACCTATTGTTTGCTTGGTGACCCTGCCGTATTTATGTCTTTCACCAACATGGTCCTCTATGACATGTTCCACAAGCTTGTGGTGGCTTACACAGATGACATGTTTGCGTATTCTTACAACCTTGCGGAACAGGTAGGTCATGTGAATTATTGAAATGACTACTGGAACACACTCTATGTGTTAATGTGTCACTATATGCCAAAACTATATGTTAAAGTTTAAACCATCTCTTCTGTATATATACTGTATTTCCTGTCTCCTGAATGGGTGCACATGGAGGAACAGACTGGCCTCAACCTTTTGGAGCTTCAACATTTCTTGGGCTTAGCCAACTACTACTGGAGGTTTATTCAAAACTTTTGCAGACACCTCTAACCTCCGTCATAAAGGAGGTTATTTGACTTCCTGTCATCTGACATACCTAATAAAGCACTTACAGCAGCCATAATTTACTAGCCTAATCTATCACTTCTCTTTGTCATAATGGTGGGTGACTCAGATGGTAAAAAGGCCGTACTTTCACAAAAACAAGGTAAATAAGGCCTAAGAAAAACTATATCCAGTACAAAGGAATTATGACATGGGGAATTGGGAACTCCTTGCTATTTAGCTTGCCCTAGATGAGTGGCATTGCTTGGAAAAGGCTCTCCATCCATTGGTCGTCATCACAGACCATAAAAATCCAGAATACTGTATGTTAAAAATATCTCTTTGCCAGAAAATTAATTTCATTATTTCTTACAGACCAGCATACAAGAATGTTAAGGTGGATGCTCTATTACGGATCTACCATCCTACACTGATTCTTCAGTCTGCACATCCTCTGGGGCACAGATCATGCCCACATGCGTTTCTCTACACTCTTACTTCTCCAAACTCATCAAGCACAAAGTAGACAACAGATAATACTCAATAAACTCAATAATTAAATGTGTAAACAGTATGTGTTAAAAAATTTACTGAAAACAGTTTAAAACAGCAATCTAATAGCTTATTATTTAATAAAGCAAATTAATGTAATAAAACAGATTGCATGTTGGCCCAGAGTGCAAACGTCTCATATGTTTAGATGTACCTGAGTGATTATTTAATTACATATGCTAATATTTGCATCACGCAAGAGATCCTACATTTTACTACATGAGCTTGTTGGACGTCCCATTTCAAAAACAAAGGGTAATAAAATAGGGTGACCCCTATGTGATCTTTTCAGCTGAAATAACAGCAACTCTTCTGAAAAGAGGCTTCAAAGAAAGGGTATTTCCTTAATATAATTGATTTATTACACCTGTTAAAAATTGTTGTGGCTAAAACACATACATTTTATAATTAAAAGGGATTTTCCAACACTTTTGTTCATATAGTTTTTGTGGAGTGCAGTAACAATGACATGGTGGTGGTGTGTTAGTGTGTGTTGTGCTGGTATGAGTGGATCAGACACAGCAGCACTGATGGAGTTTTTAAACACCTCACTGTCACTGCTGGACTGAGAATAGTCCACCAACCAAAAATATATACAGCCAACAGAATCCTGTGGGCAGTGTCCTGTGACCACTGATGAAGGTCTAGAAGATGACCAACTCAAACAGCAGCAATAGATGAGTTATCGTCTCCGACTTTACATCTACAAGGTGGACCAATTAGGTAGGAGTGTCTAATAGAGTGGACAGTGAGTGGACACGGTATTTAAAAACTCCAGTAGTGCTGCTGTGTCTTATCCACTCATACCAGCACAACACACACTAATACACCACCGCCATGTCAGTGTCACTGCAGTGCTGAGAATGATCCACCACCCAAATAATACCTGCTCTGTGGTGGTCCTAGGAGAGTACTGACCACTGAAGAACAGTATGAAAGGGGGCTAACAAAGCATGTAGAGAAACAGATGGACTACAGTCAGTAATTGTAGAACTACAAAGTGCTTCTAAATAATAAGTGGAGCTGATGAAATGGATAGTCATTGTAGAAACAAGGAGGTGGTATTAATATTATGGCTGATCAGTGTATTTAACCAACCAGCCAGCTACCAAAAGAGAGATCCAACTATCTGTTCATCCATCCATCCACCCATTCATCCATCCACCCATAACCAATAATCCAACTGTTCGTTCATTCTTCCAACCAAAAAACAGACTATTTATCCTCTACATTAACCAACCAATGATATATTTATGCATCCATCAACTAATTAATTGTTTTTCTAAAATTTTTGTACAATCAGGTAGAAATGTTATATAAAAGTGCTGAGTCAATTAAGAACTTGATGGTAGGTTTGCTTTTCTATCATACAACTCAGGAGCACAACTTTATTATGCCAAAGGACCAAAACAGTTTTAGTTATGTTGACAATTCGTTGAAATCCTACTCACCCCAGAGTTTTTTCCAGTCGACTTGCTGGTGAGCCCACAATTTCACCCAAAGTGCAGAACATCTGGCCAAGAAAATCCTGTAAAAGCAGTGGGAAGGTGGACAAATATATGGGAAGGTGTGGTGGTAAGTGTGGATGAGATACAGAGAAAAAAACGTTCCCCACTGACTTTACCTAGCTACAATAAGAAATTAAAAGGCTTTAGACATACGTTGGACTCTGAATGCTTCCAGTAGAGAGGGCAGGCAGCCAAGTTAACAACAGAGAACAGCATGTAACAGAAAACATAAGACACAAAAACGATGGCCATACCAAGACCTGAGGACACAATCGCTGTAAAACTGATAAAATTCAAATCAGAATGAAGAAGGATGAAGTTCAAAAGTGTAGGTGAGGGCTTGAAATGCACTTAACATGCATCTGTCAAGATGGCAGTAATGAGATGCAGAGAAAACCATGCAAACAGAAAATTATCCATGTATACATTTAGCTAATCTACCACTGATTGCTACAAATGATTTATGCTTTTTTATTCCATTTTAATGTCATTTTAATTTGCTTTTAAAACAATGGTAGATTTGAGAGAGACTTATACAGTCTCACTATTATCAGTACTCTTGGGTAAAGATGGGTAAGATTTAAAAATATGCTATTTCTTATGTTAATAAGTATTAAAATTTGGTTTGTGTATCATACATACATAGTGATCATCCATGATATTTACTGTTAGTTCAATAGTATGAAAGTAAAAAAATAGCTGGGGCTGTGGTAAACCTAAAAGGAATTTAATTAATCGTTTATGCATGAACAGTGAGGAATGTAACAGGCTGCCATGGAGGTCAGCGGTGTAGCTTGGCCTTTATTTAACTGACAACAGTTCAAATAAAATAGCTTCAATGTTTTTGCTGACTAACTTGCTCACATTTTGTAAATATAAAGAAATTTAGAATTAGATGCTTGTAACACACTTAAAAAGGCAAAAACAGAGTGAAATGTTTTTATAATATTCAAATTAGACCATTCTGAAACATTCCACAATAAGCAGGTGAGTTGGTATTTAAGACCGACATATGCTGATGCAAGGCAACATGTTTTCCTAAGAGGTTTGTCATTATTTCAGCAGGATGATGCTAGGCTTAATTTTGCATGCACTACAACAGAATGGCTTCACAGACACAGAGTGCTTGTGCTTCATGATCTGTATTCTATGTAAAACATCATGAAGACAATCAGACAATGATGACCAAAGACTGTTGTATTATATAAGAATGGGCAAAAGTTACACTTGCAAAACTGCAACAATTAGTGTCCTTAGTTCCCAATCGATAAAAAAGTGTAATGATGTCCCAACTGTTTGTCAGTGAGTGCAGGCATCAGATTCTAAATTTGTAATTGTATTTACAAAATACAGTGAAGCTGGTCAGTGAAAACGCTGAACATTTTTTTATTGTGCTTTTTGATTTGAATACAGGCTCAAAAAAATTAACAAATCAATTATAATATTTAAGTAAAGACATAAATTATATTTAATAGGCATTTTACCCATCTTAACTGAGTTGACTATTATTTGATCTTTATTCATTATAACAGAACCATATATATATATATATATATATATATATATATATATATATATATATATATATATCAGAATCAGAATCAGAATCAGATTTATTGGCCAGGTATGTGGATACACACAAGGAATTTGTGTATATATATATATATATATATATATATATATATATATATATATTAGAGTCACACACTCTAATATTTCGTTGGACTGCCTTTAGCTTTGATTACGGCACGCATTCGCTGTGGCAACGATTCCACAAGCTTTTGCAATGTCACAACATTTATTTCTGTCCAGAGTTGCATTAATTTTTCCCCAAGATCTTGTATTGATGATGGGAGATTTGGACCATTGCGCAAAGTCTTCTCCAGCACATCCCAAAGATTCTCAATGGGGTTCAGGTCTGGACTCTGTGGTGGCCAATCCATGTGTAAAAATGATGACTCATGCTCCCTGAACCACTCTTTCACAATTTGAGCCCGATGAATCCTGGCATTGTCATCTTGGAATATGCCCGTGCCAGCAGGGAAGAAAAAATCTATTGATGGAATAACCTGGTCGTTCAGTATATTCAAGTAGTCAGCTGACCTCATTCTTTGGGCACATAACGTTGCTGAACCTAGACCTGACCAACTGCAGCAACCCCAGATCATAGCACTGCCCCCACGGTAGGCACTAGGCATGATGGGTGCATCACTTCAGCCGCCTCTCTTCTTACCCTGATGCGCCCATCACTCTGGAATAGGGTAAATCTGGACTCATCAGACCACATGACCTTCTTCCATTGCTCCAATCTTTATGCTCCCTAGCAAATTGAAGCCGTTTTTGCCAGTTAGCCTCACTGACAAAAGGTTTTCTTAAGGCTACACAGCTGTTTAGTCCCAATCCCTTGAGTTCCCTTCGCATTGTGCGTGTAGAAATGCTCTTACTTTCACTATTAAACATATCTCCGAGCGCCGATCACAATCATTCAAGATTTTTTTCCCACCACATTCCTTCCTCGAAGATGATGTTTCCCCACTGTCCTTCCACTTTTTAATAATGCGTTGGACAGTTCTAAACCCGATTTTAGTAGTTTCAGCAATCTCCTTAGATGTTTTCTCTGCATGCCAATAATTTGACCCTTCTGCAACAAGACCAATGAAAAGTAGTCTGTGTGCAGCTTATATAACAGTGTAAATTTATTCTTCCCTCAAAATAACTCAATATACAGCCATTAATGTCTAAACCACCGGCAACAAAAGTGAGTACACCCCTAAGAGACTACACCCCTAAATGTCCAAATTGAGCACTGCTTGTCATTTTCCCTCCAAAATGTCATGTGATTTGTTAGTGTTACTAGGTCTCAGGTGTGCATAGGGAGCAGGTGTGTTCAATTTAGTAGTACAGCTCTCACACTCTCTCATACTGGTCACTGAAAGTTCCAACATGGCACCTCATGGCAAAGAACTCTCTGAGGATCTTAAAAGACGAATTGTTGCGCTACATGAAGATGGCCAAGGCTACAAGAAGATTGCCAACACCCTGAAACTGAGCTGCAGCACAGTGGCCAAGATCATCCAGCGTTTTATAAGAGCAGGGTCCACTCAGAACAGACCTCGCGTTGGTCGTCCAAAGAAGCTGAGTGCACGTGCTCAGCGTCACACCCAACTGCTGTCTTTGAAAGATAGGCGCAGGAGTGCTGTCAGTATTGCTGCAGAGATTGAAAAGGTGGGGGGTCAGCCTGTCAGTGCTCGGACCATACGCCGCACACTACATCAAATTGGTCTGCATGGCTGTCACCCCAGAAGGAAGCCTCTTCTGAAGTCTCTACACAAGAAAGCCCGCAAACAGTTTGCTGAAGACATGTCAACAAAGGACATGGATTACTGGAACCATGTCCTATGGTCTGATGAGACCAAGATTAATTTGTTTGGTTCAGATGGTCTCAAGCATGTGTGGCGGCAATCAGGTGAGGAGTACAAAGATAAGTGTGTCATGCCTACAGTCAAGCATGGTGGTGGGAATGCCATGGTCTGGGGCTGCATGAGTGCAGCAGGTGTTGGGGAGTGACATTTCATTGAGGGACACATGAACTCCAATATGTACTGTGAAATACTGAAGCAGAGCATGATCCCCTCCCTCCGGAAACTGGGTCGCAGGGCAGTGTTCCAGCATGATAATGACCCCAAACACACCTCTAAGACGACCACTGCTTTATTGAAGAGGCTGAGGGTAAAGGTGATGGACTGGCCAAGCATGTCTCCAGACCTAAACCCAATAGAACATCTTTGGGGCATCCTCAAGCGGAAGGTGGAGGAGCGCAAAGTCTCGAATATCCGCCAGCTCCGTGATGTCGTCATGGAGGAGTGGAAAAGCATTCCAGTGGCAACCTGTGAAGCTCTGGTAAACTCCATGCCCAGGAGAGTTAAGGCAGTTCTGGGAAATAATGGTGGCCACACAAAATATTGACACTTAAGGAACTTTCACTAAGGGGTGTACTCACTTTTGTTGCCGGTGGTTTAGACATTAATGGCTGTATATTGAGTTATTTTGAGGGAAGAATAAATTTACACTGTTATATAAGCTGCACACAGACTACTTTTCATTGTGTCAAAGTGTCATTTTGTCAGTGTTGTCCCATGAAAAGATATACTTAAATATCTGCAGAAATGTGAGGGGTGTACTCACTTTTGTGATACACTGTATATATATATATGTATATGTATATGTATATGTATATGTATATGTATATATATATATATATATATATCCTTACAAAGGGATCCTTAAAAAGTTTCTGCACTTTTACATTTTTGTTGGAAACAGTGAGGGCAGAAGAAAGAGTAATTGGTTGTGTCTGAAAGTGCCATCTGATTTCCACCTTTTTGGACCACTTAAAGAAGCTTGTAACACATGTAAAAATGTGATGATGATGTAAAACCAGCGGTGCATCAGTGGCTATTGTTTTTGAAATTCTTAATATAGTTTTTTAAAAGTGCGGAAACTTTTTGAAGAACCCTTGTTTATATATATCCTTGCCAATTTAACAAAGATATTCTAACATAGCTTAGACAAAATTATTGGTACTCCTTAAAAGTTAAAAAATGATTGAATTATTAACATCGTATTATAGCTCACTCATACAGCTAAATTAAAATAGCAGGAAACACAGAAAGTGGTTCGAGTAGAGAAGAAATGATAAGAGAAGTAGATTAGAAAAGATGAAGCCAAGCAGGCGCAATGTACTGCTTACAAATCTCTAAAAAGTTTGAAGCTCCCATGACCATGATGGCTAATATAATATTAAGAAGTTTGAAGTCTTTTTGTTTTTGACAAAGAACCAACAATACATTTAAAACAGTTCCAGCAGAAAAATTTAAATACAAAATATATAATTAATCGTACCAATATTTTTGTCCATGCTTTTTTTGTTTGTTCGGTCATGAATCAAAAGTTAAATTTCTATTCAATTCCGTGAAAGAGTATTAATATTTTGGCCACATTTGTATATGTATTGATAAGGACAGTTCAGAAAATCTAAAGTATGTGAACACCCTTTCTAACTAGTTAATTTGGCTATATCAGTACAGTGCCAGAAGAATGGGTTTTCCTAAATAGCTCAGTTACTTTTATCCCTTGGACCTAACTGCTTTTAAATCTCCACCTTTCTGCATCTGCCCAGGTGAAATAACATATCATACTTCACCAAGTGAGGTCCTTAAAGAAAAAAAAAATCACTAATGCTCTTTTGGCTGAACAGAAACTGCAATAATGTTTTAAAATGTAGCAGAGAGTTTTCCTAGAGGAATAAAAGCTGTTATAGCAGCAATAAATGTTTAAATGATGGATGTTCACAAACTTTTTCTTATGCCCCGTATTTTCATACCAAGTACTGTATTTGAGTTATTTATAATGTTTAATATCAGGGATCCAATGGTTCAGGTCAGTTATACTCACATGTTTTGATAGGTCTGGACTTTTAGAGTCAACATCATATCTGAAATATAAAAACAAATAAAAATAGATTAAAAGATAAATAAACACCACATATACATATACTGAAAACTACATATTCTTTATCTTATTTTCATTATTTGTCTCATAAAGGATTATAGTAGTCATGAATACATCACACATATGTATTATTAAATATTTAATAAATTCATTGGCCGTGTGCTTTAATTGACATTTTAATGAAGCATGTGGTCTTTCTTCTAGCACAAAGACATCAGACAGTGCATCATGACAGAAAAGACCTCTATCTGTATATTAAAGAGTGCTAAAAGAGCACACCTTTAGTAAAATTTCAAAGCTGCTTTTAAGTCTTTTAAGTGAGCAATGAGCCAGTATCTTTATAAGAAGATAAAAATAAAATTAGAGGGCACTACGGTTAGCATCTCAGCTGAGCATCAGTATCTGTATTTTTCTGCCTGCTTACATCAACCTGCACTAAGCCTTTTTCAATTTATTTTGAATTTAAAGCAAATTTGTAGGTTGATAATATTAAAGTGATATTTACAGTCAGTGTTTAAGCTCGGAAATGACATATGAATTCTTGGACCTCAGTAACTATTTTGGTTGTTAGTAAAATGCAATCATTTCCGAGGCTAAACAAGCCTGTGTCTATTGGATAGTACAATTGTACTTCAGTCATCTGGTAAAATGTCTTGTACAAATCAACATTATTTAAAATAGCCTTAGACAAAAGGCAGAAGATATAATGACCTTAGGCAGTGTCAGGTAAAATAGTCTTAGACTAAAGTTTATAAAGTAAAAAGGCTTTTGACAAAACAAAGTCAGTGTTAGGGTGCTTAACCTAATACTTTATTGTCCATTACCTGATGCCACTTTGTTCAAGGTCAGTTTCCCAATGGTGATTTTTAAAGCCATTTTACCTGATGCTTTTATGAGGTTTTTATAAAATATTGTTTTGTCCAAGGTCATTTTGCCTGATGTTGTTTTGACTGATGTAGTTTTATGCTTTTTTAAATAATGTTATTTTGGTCAATGTTCTTGTGCCTGATTATTGATGCCCAGTGTGTGAGAGCTTTAAAAATGTTTATCCTGAGACAAAATTGTGTAATGTGATTATTGATGCTAGTTTTTCCTGAGAACTGAGGCTGAGTTGTAGGACTGTACACAGTACAAAGATCAGTCATTTGAAACAGTAGTTTCTTAGCAAGACAAACTGTACACAATACAAATAAAAATAAAAGACTTACAAGTCAAATCGAAGGTTCTGCTTTTCCTCAAAGAAGTAGTCAAGGATGAACTTTCTGACAAAGTCTGGGTTTAATGTGTTGTCAATCACCTCCGTTCTACCAAACTGAAGAAGGAATAGGGTCAGCCAGGAGGTCAAGATATTGATTACACATTCATAATACAGTAATGGAAGTAGTCAAAGAGGCAAAACAAAAAGAGAAAATAAAAATAAAACACGATATTGAAAAGTGATACAAATGGAAATCCCAGGCAACGTATTATTTCTCACAATTATTAGGCAAAATAATTTCTTATTACTTCTCCTTCACTATTCCTAAGACTCTTCTCACACTTGATTTGCTGAGAAAGACTGGCCAAGGGCAGATTACAACTCAATTTCGCTAGGCTAATTACAGCCTTGAGATCACTCAGCAAGCTGAAGAGCACCGGAGATTGATGACAATTATACCTGCTTAATTAGGGACTCTTTCACCTAATACTGGCCCTTAATTCCTGCAGAAACTCAGCATGGAGCACATGGCTCAATTATTTAGCCACACTAGAAACAAATAATTGGAATTGCTCCTACTACAGCACTAAAAATTACAGAAACCTACTTTAATCTAATGGGACTTCCTTCGCACATGGTTTTACACTATATGTTGTGTTGATCATAAATTATTCTGTTCCAGACACATATTAGATTTAGTGTCAATAAGCAATAAACCCACAATCAGACTTTGTCATTCTAAATTAGTTTAAGAAATAGCATTAGAGGTTTAAAGTTGCTGAAACAGTCCAAAGTAAATTTTCATGCAGCAGTGATTATTGAGCCTACAACAACAAATATGATTCATATTGATCCCTGACAGTAAGTCAGTTCACATTTCAGAAATATTGAAGTTCTAATGTGTCGATTACCTTCGTCCGCTTTATCTTGCAACAGGATGCGTAGATCAGCCTGTCATAATCCAAAACGGACTAGATATCCCAGGATCTGTAGCACTAATGAGCGCTAATGCACTGCACCCAATTTTGGTACTATTTAAGAGAAGACTAGAGACCAGTGCAGTGCAGAGTCCTTGACTATACTCAGTTGGTAAGGTAGTCAGCCTTGTGTGTTTCCTTGCACATTCTGGAAAGATTACAGTTCAATTTTTGCCATTCTCTGCTAGATTAAACAGTTCAGCTACTTTTGTGTATTTTTGAAAGCCATCATGTAGACACTGATTCTTTTGGCTTAATGGTTTGGCAAACCGTCTCAAAGTAGCTTTTACTCTCGTGTTGTGTTGTGTGTGATGCTCATTCACTTTTTAAATAAAAACCTGCACTCCTGTCCATTAACCTATGCATGAATACCCTTACATAATGCTGTGCCAAAACACTATTGACATCTCCATTTCAGGCTCCAGATCAAACCAGCCTGACAAGAGGCCTCTCTACTCACAGACCAATTTATCACCCTCTCAATTTGAGAAGACAACCTCCTAAGGGCTCAATCAACCATCAAATTCTTTCTGAAAGCATCCACATATATCTATGTTTAGCTGTATTTTCCTAATTGTGTGGTGGTTTCACTTTTAAACTTGTGTTATACATCTCGGGGTGCTAAGAAACGATAAGAATTAGCTTCTGCAGGAGAGTCTAAAACACATCATTAAAAAGCTTAGCGTGGCTTAATGAACTAAAAGAATGACATAAGAACACTAGACTTCTCAAAATTATTACTGGTCATAAGTTCTCTCTACTACTGAACAATACGCCATGTTAAGCTTTGTTCACGTCAAGCATTGTTCATACAGCCTGAGTCGCTTTTACCATGTCATATCAAACAGTTTGTCTCATTGCAGGCACTTTAAAAAGGTCAGCAGCAAACTGGGTCAAAATTCAATCAGGCAAAAATCTTGAGCCCAAAGCAGCAAAAGTGTGTGGTGCACATTGCTCGGGAAAACGCAGTGGCAAGCTAAACGGCACTGTTACACTCCGTAGGAAACAATGGCAAAATCAGCGCAAAAGCGGTTTTGCCGCTTCTTGTAAATCTGCCCTAAATGTTGCAAATGATTGCAAATGTGCAATCCAGTCTCCCAAAAGAACAGTTAATTGCTTAATTAAGTCTTCTTACTATTCCATTTTGTTTGGTTTCCCATGGCTCTAGAAACAACTCCAACATCTTTTGGTCAAGATAACTGGATGGCTACCCATTTCAGCGTGGCTCAACAAAAAATGGAACATCCCAACAATGTCAGTCCCTGTCCTATTGCTAGGGATTACAGTCAGTTCTTTGCAGAGTTTAACAGACATAAGGCCGCTCAACTTCCCCCTCCCTATCTCTCTCCTTAGACTCGCAGCGCCTGGACCCCTGCAGGAATCCACCTCTCTGCCAATTATCCATAATTTCTCCATCTACTCTCCTTGTTGATGGTGCACCTGCATATGTCGTTGGAGCCCAACTGGATTCCCGCAGAGAAGAAAGAATGCTCCAGTATTTGTTGGATTGGAAGGGATACGGTCTGGAGGAGCTCTTGTGCCAAGCCAAAGATGTCCTAGCCAAAGATATACCCCCATCTGAAATATTCCACTGTCACCGCCCTAAATGCCTGACTCCCAGAGCCAGAGGAGGAACCACCCAAACAGATTTTTATATCAGCTGAGTACTAAGACCTAACGCACATCCATGCCTCATCTGACCCAGTTCCATGCATTTACTCCTCACACAGCACTGCACTTTAAATATGCTTTTGTTCTGCCAGTTTCCTCATTTCATATCCTTGTATTGATTAGATCATTCCCATAGTACTCCTAATTTTAGTACTTACTGTAGCCTTTTGCCAAATGTATGCCAAATTTCCTCAGCTGTCCCAGAAAGTACAGTCACTGCTTCTTAGTCTTGTCTGCACACATACACTTTCCACATGTACACTTTCTCATCCTCACCAGTGATCAGTTCAGTGACTGTAGTATCATCAGCAAATTTAATGATGCTAGTGTTGTTCTGGGAGGTCATGCAGTAATATGTGATTAGCGTGTAAGTAGCACACAGCCCTGGGGATCCCTGTGCTTAGAGTTCTTGTGCTGGATGTGTGTTTGCCAACTCTGACTGACTGGTGTCTGTCTGTTAGGAAATTCAGCATCCAGTTACAAAGAAAGAGTGCCAGTCCAAGGGTGAGGAGCTTTTTAGAAAATTTGTGTCGGTTGACTGTGTTTAATGATGAGCTGTAGTTGATGAACAACATCCTGACATATGTGTTTGCCCTGTCGGTGTGTGAATGGCAGTGTTAACTGCATCGTCAGTGGACCGATTCTGACAGAGGATCAAATGTGTTTTGTTTTCATGACCATCCTCTCGAAGCACCTCATAATCGGATTGAGTGCAACAGGATGATAGTCATTCAGGCAGGTCACTTCGGAGTGGAACTATGGTGGTGAATTTAAAGCAGGTGCGCACAGAAGCTTGCACAAGAGACAGATTGAATATGTCTGCAGCCAGTTCTAATGAGCAAACCCTGAGTGAACACCCAGAAAGGTTCACTGGGTCCGCTGCTTTCTGTGGGTTTGTTCTCCTCACAGCCTTATGCACCACACAGTGAGTGAAGCATCCTCTCTTAAAGAAGCAGCTCAAAACATATCCCTGTTGTACCCACAAAGCTGTCTTAAATCACCAGTTCAGTTTCCTTATTCCACACTTTAACCATTTTTCTTACAGGGGTGGCTTGTTTGTAAGCTGGATAGAGGAACATGGAGAAGTGGTTGGACTGTCTGAAGTGTGGCCCAGGCATTGCCTTGTAGGTGCCCCTACGATACTGTACACTTGGTTGAGAATGTTCCGCTCACATCCTGATGGTACTTGTGGAGAACAGTCCAGAGGTGGAGTGGTTGAAATTGCCGGCAACGATGAACATGGAGTCCAGTTATACAGTCTCTTGTTTGCTGATCATGTCATGCAGCAGCCCCAGTGCCATCACAGAGTTCACTTGTGGCAGAATAAAACACAAAAATACTGCACTGAAGTCCCTTAATAGATAAATATCTGCATTTTACTAACAACAGTTCTATGTCTGTTGAACAATGTTTTTCAGCAGTTTGTAGATTGTTTTTGTAGATCCAGATGCCGCCACCTCTGTTCTACCCTGAGGCTGATGTACGGTAACAACGGTGGGCGGAATGTGTTTGTAGTTGGATTGCTGTTTAAGAGCCAGGTCTCTGTAAGGATAAGAGCACAGCATTCTCTGATCTCATGCTGAATTGTAATCCTAGAGCTCAAGTCGTCCAATCTGTTTTTGAGTAGGTGAACATTATCTAGCAGCAGGCTAGGTAGCAGATGAGATGAGTGTTCTAGCCTTTAGCTTAGCATATAGCCTATCTTTCCTGTCATGCTTCCGTCTTGGCCTCTTTGTCCTCAGGCTGTGTCAATTACCCAAGATGCTGGGCCTTGCTGGCTGAAGTTAGTGAAGTCAGAACATAGCAGAAAGTCGAGGTCAGAAAGACGAAGGGCAAGTATGTGGTGAACTTTACCTATATCCAGGAGTGCCTCTCCACTGTATCTAACTGTTGCATATTGGAACTGTCAGTTTAAGATAAATACTAAAGCAAAAAGAAATAATAAACAGCATTGGTGTCTGGAGGATGGGAGCCATATTGCCAACGATAAGAAAAAAACTGATTGATCCATAAGGTTAAAAGTCCACCAATGTGGCTAAATCAAAGCAACTCTGTAAAGAGGAATGGGCCAAAATCATTTAGGCCAAAAGAGTAAGGTACTAACAGGTACAGTGGGGCCAAAAAGTATTTAGTCAGCCACTGATTGTGCAAGTTCTCCTACTTAGAAAGATGAGAGACGTCTGTAATTTTCATCATAGGTACACTTCAACTATGAGAGACAAAATGAGAAAAAAAAATCCAGGAAATCACATTGTAGGATTTTTTAAGAATTTATTTGTTAATTATGGTGGAAAATAAGTATTTGGTCACCCACAAACAAGCAAGATTTCTGGCTCTCACAGACCTGTAACTTCTTCTTTAAGAAGCTCTTCTGTCCTCCACTCGTTACCTGTATTAATGGCACCTGTTTGACCTCGTTATCTGTATAAAAGACACCTGTCCACAGCCTCAAACAGTCAGACTCCAAACTCAACCATGGCCAAGACCAAAGAGCTGTCGAAGGACACCAGGAAGAAAATTGTAGACCTGCACCAGGCTGGGAAGAGTGAATCTACAATAGGCAAGCAGTTTGGTGTGAATAAATCAACTGTGGGAGCAATTGTAAGAAAATGGAAGACATACAAGACCATTGATAATCTCCCTCGATCTGAGGCCCCACGCAAGATCTCATCCCGTGGGGTCAAAATTATCATGAGAACAGTGAGCAAAAATCCCAGAACTACACGGAGGTACCTGATGAATTACCTGCAGAGAGCTGGGACCAAAGTAACAAAGGCTACCATCAGTAACACACTACGCCGAGAGGGACTCAAATCCTGCAGTGCAAGGCGTGTCCCCCTGCTTAAGCCAGTACATGTCCAGGCCCGTCTGAAGTTTGCCAGAGAGCATATGGATGATCCAGAAGAGGATTGGGAGAATATCATGTGGTCAGATGAAACCAAAATGGAACTTTTTGGTAAAAACTCAACTCGTCGTGTTTGGAGGAAGAAGAATGCTGAGTTGCATCCCAAGAACACCATACCTACTGTGAAGCATGGGGGTGGAAACATCATGCTTTGGGGCTGTTTTTCTGCAAAGGGGACAGGACGACTGATCCGTGTTAAGGGAAGAATGAATGGGGCCATGTATCGTGAGATTTTTCCATCAGTGAGAGCATTGAAGATGGAACGTGGCTGGGTCTTCCAGCATGACAATGATCCCAAACACACCACTCGGGCAACGAAGGAGTGGCTCCGTAAAAAGCATTTCAAGGTCCTGGAGTGGCCTAACCAGTCTCCAGACCTCAACCCCATAGAGAATTTGTGGAGTCCGTGTTGCCCAGCGACAGCCCCAAAACATCACTGCTCTGGTGGAGATCTGCATGGAGGAATGGGCCAAAATACCAGCTACAGTGTGTGCAAACCTGGTGAAGACTTAGAGGAAACGTTTGACCTCTGTCATTGCCAACAAAGGTTATGTTACAAAGTATTGAGTTGAACTTTTGTTATTGACCAAATACTTATTTTCCACCATAATTTACAAATAAATTCTTTAAAAATCCTACAATGTGATTTCCTGGATTTTTTTTTCTCATTTTGTCTCTCATAGTTGAAATGTACCTATGATGAAAATTACAGACCTCTCTCATCTTTCGAAGTAGGAGAACTTGCACAATCAGTGGCTGACTAAATACTTTTTGGCCCCACTGTATAACCCTGGGTGTCTAACAAATAAAGACTTAAAAAAATAAACAGGTAAATACTATGTTAAACTATGTTAAACACTGTACTCGGTGAGCTACAAACCTCTTCTATGAGAAGGCACTCTTGATTATTTCTTAAATTTCAGTACAGTCTTGTCATTGCATTCAAACTCATTAAACTGTAATTACTTATACAAATGTATAGAGCCAGAAAAATAAAGGCATCAAGCTGAATAACACTGGAGTAAATCAGTTTCTTTTAATTATGGTGTGAGATGAGTGTAAAGGTAGTGGGCATGTAGCAATGCAAAACTTTTACACTGGACAGGGTTGCAATCTATCACAGAGCAACACATCCACACATTTACTGACTTACATCTAGGAAAAAAATAGTAGAGTTGCCAGTCTACCTTCTGTCTGTTTTGAGCTAGAGGGAAATTCAAATATCCAAAGGAAAGCTGCACAGACGCATGGAGAACATGCAAAATCATGACACTGTCCTAGGGCTCAAATTCCACAAATTTAAAGCAGTATAAAGAAATAAAGAAAGGTAATAGAATAAGGAGTTTATTAGGTACCCACACACTGTGGGCTAATTTATTGGAAAGCGGAGATGAAACATATCCAAGGGCAGGAACGCAAATAAACCCCAAGCAAAAGAGCTAAGCACAGACATTTCTCACTTTGGGTGTTCAAAACACACACACACACAATTCCCAAAGCAATCACAAAGTGTCAAAGGCAATGTTTCTGCTCCAGAACACCGCCACTTTTTACATTAGTTTCAGATTAAGAACTTTGGCAGATTTGGAATAGAATCAGTTGATTTGGCCAAAAAACATGGTGGGATATTTTTGTAAAATGCATTGGTTCAAAACAAATAATAATACTAATAATAATAATAATTAAATTTGATGCATATGTACTTGGTCAAAGTCCCCTGGTCAAATTCTATGTTTTGTTTGTTTAAATGTAAAAAAGAAAAAAAAACCTTTAGTGTACAATTGATTTATGATTCTGATTTATAATATATATATATATATACGTAAATATGTATGTACGTCAAATTCTGGGAACGACATCTCGCTGTGTCCCTTTTTAGGAGAACTATTATGTAACGTGGGGGTCTACGGCTACACAAATGGGCGGACACAAACGCAGAGATGTAAAAACTAACAAAGGATATTTATTAATAACAAAAGACAAGACCAACAAAGCAGGGCTAAACAAAACTAAACACAGCTAACTAAACATAAACTAAGCACACGGCTAGTAACATAAACTAAGTACACGGCTAGTAACACAAACTAAGTACACGGCTAGTAACACAAGCTAAACACAAAGCTAAACACAGAGACCAAAACAGAGTTCCACACCATAACCCAGTTCAGAAGAATAGTTCTCAGAGTCTTTCGAGAAGCTGCCTCCCTTTATTAGGAGCAGCTGGAGCTAATTAGCCCAGAAGATCCAATCAGGAATGAGGCGTGGCAGGAGACAGTGTGCTCATGGATAGGGGGGCGTGGCACCTCAGGAGCACAAGAGCACACAGAGGCTGTCAGCGTTACAGTCTGTGTGTGTGTGTATGTGTCTGCCCTGCGATGGACTGGCGCCCCGTCCAGCGTGTAACTGTGTGCCTTGCACCCATTGAAAAGCTGGAATAGGCTCCAGCACCCCTCCCCCCGATCCTAATTGGATAAGCGGTTAAGAAACTGAGTGAGCCTATAAATACTGTATATATATATATATACTGTATATATATATATATATATATATATATATATATATATATATATATATACAGTATATATATACTGTATATATACAGTGTATCACAAAAGTGAGTACACCCCTCACATTTCTGCAAATATTTTATTATATCTTTTCATGGGACAACACTATAGAAATAAAACTTGGATATAACTTAGAGTAGTCAGTGTACAACTTGTATAGCAGTGTAGATTTACTGTCTTCTGAAAATAACTCAACACACAGCCATTAATGTCTAAATGGCTGGCAACATAAGTGAGTACACCCCACAGTGAAGATGTCCAAATTGTGCCCAAATGTGTCGTTGTCCCTCCCTGGTGTCATGTGTCAAGGTCCCAGGTGTAAATGGGGAGCAGGGCTGTTAAATTTGGTGTTTTGGGTACAATTCTCTCATACTGGCCACTGGATATTCAACATGGCACCTCATGGCAAAGAACTCTCTGAGGATGTGAGAAATAGAATTGTTGCTCTCCACAAAGATGGCCTGGGCTATAAGAAGATTGCTAACACCCTGAAACTGAGCTACAGCATGGTGGCCAAGGTCATACAGCGGTTTTCCAGGACAGGTTCCACTCGGAACAGGCTTCGCCAGGGTCGACCAAAGAAGTTGAGTCCACGTAGTCGGCAACATATACAGAGGTTGGCTTTAAAAAGTAGACACGAGTGCTGCCAGCATTGCTGCAGAGGTTGAAGACGTGGGAGGTCAGCCTGTCAGTGCTCAGACCATACGCCGCACACTGCATCAACTCGGTCTGCATGGTCGTCATCCCAGAAGGAAGCTGATGCACAAGAAAGCCAGCAAACAGTTTGCTGAAAACAAGCAGTCCAAGAACATGGATTACTGGAATGCCCTGTGGTCTGACGAGACCAAGATAAACCTGTTTGGCTCAGATGGTGTCCAGCATGTGTGGCGGCGCCCTGGTGAGAAGTACCAAGACAACTGTATCTTGCCTACAGTCAAGCATGGTGGTGGTAGCATCATGGTCTTGGGCTGCATGAGTGTTGCTGGCACTGGGGAGCTGCAGTTCATTGAGGGAAACATGAATTCCAACATGTACTGTGACATTCTGAAACAGAGCATGATCCCCTCCCTTCGAAAACTGGGCCTCATGGCAGTTTTCCAACAGGATAACAACCCCAAACACAACCTCCAAGATGACAACTGCCTTGCTGAGGAAGCTGAAGGTAAAGGTGATGGACTAAACCCAATTGAGCACCTGTGGCGCATCCTCAAGTGGAAGGTGGAGGAGTTCAAGGTGTCTAACATCCACCAGCTCCGTGATGTCATCATGGAGGAGTGGAAGAGGATTCCAGTAGCAACCTGTGCAGCTCTGGTGAATTCCATGCCCAGGAGGGTTACGGCAGTGCTGGATAATAATGGTGGTCACACAAAATATTGACACTTTGGGCACAATTTGGACATGTTCACTGTGGGGTGTACTCACTTATGTTGCCAGCCATTTAGACATTAATGGCTGTGTGTTGAGTTATTTTCAGAAGACAGTAAATCTATACTGCTATGCAAGTTGTACACTGACTACTCTAAGTTATATCCAAGTTTCATGTCTATAGTGTTGTCCCATGAAAAGATATAATGAAATATTTGCAGAAATGTGAGGGGTGTACTCACTTTTGTGATACACTGTATATATATATATATATATATATATACAGTATATATATATATATATATACAGTATATATAGGCTCACTCAGTTTCTTAACCGCTTATCCAATTAGGATCGGGGGGAGGGGTGCTGGAGCCTATTCCAGCTTTTCAATGGGTGCAAGGCACACAGTTACACCCTGGACGGGGCGCCAGTCCATCGCAGGGCAGACACACACACACATACACACACACAGACTGTAATGCTGACAGCCTCTGTGTGCTCTTGTGCTCCTGAGGTGCCACGCCCCCCTCTCCATGAGCACACTGTCTCCTGCCACGCCCCATTCCTGATTGGATCTTCTGGGCTAATTAGCTCCAGCTGCTCCTAATAAAGGGAGGCAGCTTCTCGAAAGACTCTGAGAACTATTCTTCTGAACTGGGTTATGGTGTGGAACTCTGTTTTGGTCTCTGTGTTTAGCTTTGTGTTTAGCTTGTGTTACTAGCCGTGTACTTAGTTTGTGTTACTAGCCGTGTACTTAGTTTATGTTACTAGCCGTGTGCTTAGTTTATGTTTAGTTAGCTGTGTTTAGTTTTGTTTAGCCCTGCTTTGTTGGTCTTGTCTTTTGTTATTAATAAATATCCTTTGTTAGTTTTTACATCTCTGCGTTTGTGTCCGCCCATTTGTCTAGCCGTAGACCCCCACGTTACACAGACATATACACACCCATTCACCTATAGGGCAATTAAGTGTCTCCAATTAACCTGACTGCATGTTTTTGGACTGTGGGAGGAAATCGGAGCTCCCGGAAAAAATCCACGCAGACACGGGGAGAAGATGCAAACTTCGCACAGAAAGGACCCGGACCGCCCTGCCTGGGGATTGAATCTTCTTGCTGTGAGGCGACAGTGCTACCCACCGAGCCACTGTGCCGTCCTGATTTATATTCGATTTATAATTAATTATTCATAATATATGTGAGTTTATCAAACTGGGTAAAACATAAAAGGTAAAAAAGTAATGACCTATTTAATATTTTATGTATACTTAACAATATGTTTAATTCAGCAAATTGTGCCCAAAAATCACAAGAATTATCAGTTTGTTTCTTCTTAAGTATATGTTAACCTATTTTTTTTTATTCATCCAGGGTATTCAAACTTTAACCAACTACCTTTCAACAAAGAGCTGTGTTTCTTTTGGCATTTCCTCAATTTCTGTATAAACTATTAAATTAAATGTAGTTTGCACAAACTATTACAAACAAGCACATATGCACACATTGGCTTTCTGTTTATAAATGTGCCTCATTTACTGAAGAAGCCACAGAAAGCTATACTTTAGTGGCAAATAGAGGTATATGAATGTTAACCATGCCCTGAACAAAACTAATTTCAATGGACATTATGAGAAATCTTAGATAAAACAAGCTGAAAATAGTTAATATGTAATTATTTACATATAAAGGGAAACAATTATTGACGCTACTTTTTAGAAGTGTGCTTCAGTTTTGTGATTATTTGAGAATTTGTTAAACATTCTTGCTTGATACACCACTTTGATGCTTTAAATAGTGCCCTTCAAGATGTGCAAGTTACCCATGCTGTCAGCACTAACACCGCACACTATGACAGATGCTGACTTTTAAACTTGAGTTGGTAGGAACTAAGAACTTCAGTTAGTAACGATCAAAATATTTTTCTTTGCATCAGTCCACCTCAGATGAGCCCCTGGAAGTGCTTACTAACAAGAGTTGCTATATTCATCAAAACAGCATCTCAGGTTTCTCATCTAAGAAACATGGTTTTTAAATTATACATAAAATAATTATTGTAATATTACAATAGCACTGCCTATGGATATCTTATAGCACCAGTGTATATATACAAAAATCATTAATTTAATAATGTAATGGATTAAATATCTTTGTACTGTTTTCAATGAAATAGTTATAAAACAGTTCACAAAACACTGCCTTTTCTTTGCATTTATCTCTTTTCTGTACTGGTTTTGAAATAAGAGTTAATCAGTTTGTTTAAAAAAGTACACATAATAATTGTGTAATATTCATCCAGGTAGACACAATTTATTTCTATTATTCGGACCTGAATTATACTTAGACATTTTTGCAGAAATTGCAGAAGTCATTTTAAAAAGGTTTACAAATATTATCTTTGTCTCTGTTATATACAAAAGCTAAACTGTCTCCACCTGTCAGGTTTTCACAACAGACATACTGTACGTGTTAAACTATTTGACATGTCTGTCCAACTTTCTATAATCCTTGACAGTTCTGACAGGATGTTGGGTAATTGCTGAGGTATTGCCCTGGTATCAGGGGTGATTGCATGGAAAACTCTGCAGCTAAAATTTCTGGGTATAACAAGAAGATTCTCAGAAAACAGAGGCTAGTGATTGTCAGACTGGTGGAAAACAACGGCTCATCTGCATATTTAAAGTCAGTAGAGCTGCACTGTGCAGTGACTAGAAATAGCATTAATCATCTCTTGCTATTCTGAGTGTGTACATGTGCATCATTAAACAGCAAAAGTGCTTATGCCCCTGACTGAAAAAAAAGAAATAACATAACTTAAACAAGGCTGCTCTCCAAAAAAGAAGATACAGTTTTTGCCTTTTTGTTCTTTTTGCTTTTTGTTGTTGTTTTTGGGATCAAACAATTTTTTTCAAGCTTTAATTAACTGTTTTAAGGCATGGGATTTTTTCTTGTGTACCAAGTTTTCTTTTTAACTGAGAAACAGTCACCTACATCATACATTTAGGTACCTGGGCTTGGAGTACTTTGAAAAATTGTCACTTAAAACAGTCCACCACAAAGTTATGAAATTCAAACTGAAACTTTAGGACGCAAGGAGAAAGCCATACATCAACGCACAAATGCCACCAAGTTCTCAGGGCAAGAATCAAATAGACTCCGATTTCAGATAAACCAATAAACATAAATTGTGGACAAATAAGTCCACATTTCAGTTTGTTTCATGGAAAAAACAAAGACAAAAAGGACTATCTAGACTGTTATACAAACCCTATTATTAGAATAGTTCGTACACTTTGTAAAAATGCAATAAAAACTGAACTAATTTGTTCATTCACTTCAACTTTTATTTATCAGACACATCGACAAAGAAAAGATTTTTAGTGTTTTTAATGACAAATTTATAAACTGATGCCTGCAACACACTCAAAACAGCTGGGGACTCATGTTTACCACTGAGTCATATTATCATTTCTATTAATTATACGATAAAGCAACTTAGGCAGTACGAACATCGCGTAACGTAAACATAGTGATCCTGTGTCGTCCTTTTAGTACATTAAAGCATATTAAGCTTTTTTTACAATAAGAGTTTTAGAAAAAGTTAAACCACCACACCGTGAGGAAAATATAGCTTGACATAGATATACACCACTGACAGGTGAAGTGAATAACATTGATTATCTCTTCATCACAGCACCTGTTAGTGGGTGGGAAATATTAGGCACAAGTTAACATTTTATCCTCAACGTTGATTTTTTAGAAGCAGGAAAAATGGGCAAGCATAAGGATTTGAGAGAGTTTGACAAGGGCCAAATTGTGATGGCTGGGTCAGACTGGGTCAGAGCATCTCCAAAATTGCAGCTCTTGTGGGGTGTCATGACCCTGTCCCGCGACATGGTCATGGGCGGCCAAGGCTCATTGATGCACGTGGGGAGCGAAGGCTGGCCTGTGTGGTCCGATCCAACAGACGAGCTACTGTAGCTCAGACTGCTGAAGAAGTTAATGCTGGTTCTGATAGAAAGTTGTCAGAATACACAGTGCATAACAGTTTGTTGCGTATGAGGCTGCATAGCTGCACACCAGTCAGTTAGGAAGGTGGTCATAATGTTATGCCAGATCGGTGTATGTGGATTCTTTCACAGTGGATTTTATGATTATTTTACACAAATGCATATTCGTTTGACAGCAACACTCAAGCCAGGCTCTGAGCAAAGCGGCAATTTGCGCGGAGGCTCGCGGTGAGTGAAGCATAAAATGCTTCTCATGTAAATGCGCCCTAACTTTAAAAAATACAGCCCAAAGACTTGATGGTCACACACATTCAGCCGCGGTTCCTGTGGGTCATGCACGCAGCAAGTAGTGCTGAGGGAAATCATATGAACGCTTATATGAATGGAAACATTGTAGAAATTAAAAAGGATCATTTATAAACATAGTTTTAAAAATGATGCATTGACTCAAAATATTTTTGACATCATCGACCTAGACGACCAATCGCGACAGTCCTATTGATGACGCTTTAAAAAAAGGTTAAGCCACAAATCAATGTGCCTCACTCCATAAGAAACAATGGCACAGACAACGCAAAAGTGGTTTTGCTCCATATCATGGGAACGCAGCCTAATAAAGAGGCCAGTATTTTTAAACAGATTTAAAAAAGCCCCAACACCATCTGCACCAGATACACTTATAACTAAACAACACACACTGTGATGTCTTTACCATGTTTGTCATTGCATTGCTGAGAATGGTCCACCACCCAATGTAACATCTAACATCTTGTTTGTGGGGGTCCACTAAGGGTCCTTTGACTGATAAGGGGGTGACAAAGTGTACACAGTAACAGGTGGGCCACAATCAATAATTGTATACCCCCAAAGTTTATGTGTATGGCGGATGTAACGTAATTAAAGAATAAAAGTACCAGTTAGCTGTACCTAGTAAAGCCTAAATGTACATACTAAAATGTACACACTACTCAAAAGCATAAATTTTACAGTAAATAATTTGTTAATCTATTTCCCTTTCACCCATTTATGTCCTCTTGGACTCTTAAGCACAAATAGCTATGGCTTTATTTGGAATTAAACTAGATATAAAGCTCACTCAGGGAGCACAGCTATTGTTATTTTAGTGGCAAGCTGTCAGTGCCCACACAGACATAGATGCCCTGCAGGTGAACAACCCAGTCTCTGTCTCTCCACCTCACAATCCATGGCTTATTGATGCGAGAACACAAGCACCTGTCATGCCATATCAGTATGTACAAATCTGATACATGTTGTATTATGATGATTCTCACCAAATCTTGAATTAGATCTTAAATATACCAAATTTTGATAAATATTCTGAGCATTTTAACTGGTTATTTTTTATTGTTATTAATAAGGTAATAATAATAGGTAAACAATATACTCACAATTAAACAATAGTTAAACAATAAGCTCACAATTTTAATTTAATTCCCAGTACTGAGTTTAGGATTTGATATTTATTTCTTCTCCTAAAAATAATCACTTCTTTCTGATCAGGGTTACAGTCAGTCTGGCAGTACATGAAACAACACTGGCCGCAAGGACACCACAAACCTATCAACTCACTTTCTAATTTAGAGCAGCCAATTCCCCTTCTAAATGTTTTGGGAGACATGACGAATCGAATGTACCAAGAGAACACCCATGCAGAAGCATAGACAGTTTTTGGCATAAACAATGCAAAAAGTGCAAAATTAAAGAAAAATATTCTTTATTTAGTGCCAATTAAAAAAAAAAGAGAATGCAATGACAGCCTAAATTGCTTGCACCGTTGCACCCAAGCACTATGTCTGGGGTGCGTTTCCTGAAAACGATTGATCTTAGCAATTTACAGACAACGTACCACTTCCGGTGGTACGCACGCTGAGACGCTAGCCTAGTAGTTTGTTTGTAGCCTTTAGCTAAATAACTTTTTATATACGTATGTTTTAAACATATAATTTATACGTTAATCTTCCGTGTGTTGTTGATTTAGTTTTATTTTGTTTATCGTAAAAAAGCGCTTGTGTTTACTAACGTAAATTCGTGCTGTGTTGGAAACTAGGAAACTTCTGCTACCGGCATCCGAACGAAGCCCGGTTTTGTTTGTTTTTGTACTTCAGCGCATAAACATCATAATTATCCAGAATTAAAACCGTTTTCGGTCCGCACGAAGCGCGTTTGTGTTTGGTTGTGTTCTGTATTTCAGCTCTTAAAACACCTCTGTTTTGTGAGGAGTTATAACCGTTTCTGTTCGTAGGAAGCGCGTTTATTTGTTTTGTACACCAGCGCATAACACCGTTTTCCTTTAGAATTACAGCCGCTTTTGTCCGAACGAAGCACGTTTGTGTTGGTTTGGTTGGTGGTTTTTGTATTCCAGCTCATCATCGCCTGTTTCATCCGGAATTAAAGCCGTTCTTCTGTGACTACCAGCAGAAGCGCCGGTGAATCCAACATAAACATCATCTCCAACTCATCTTGTAAAGCTAAGTATATTTCTTTGTTGTTATGGCCCCAGCAGGAGCGCTGTATCCATGTTCCGAGTGTAATATGTTCAGTTATTCCTTCTCCGTGTTTAGTGATAACTTTACATGTGATAAGTGTAGATTAGTGGTTAGTCTAACGGAGAAGATCTCAGTGTTAGAAGGGCGCATTCGGGCGTTAGAACAGACTACTACTAGTGAGGGCTTAGATTCAGCTGTAGCAGTCCCGAATGCCAGCAGTTCAGGTACAGAACCCCAGACTCCGGCATTAGAGCCCTCACAGCGGGGCGACTGGGTGACGTCTCGGCGACATAGTCGTAGGGAAAAGCACCGACCATCTCAGTTGCACGTGTCCAACAGGTTTTCCCCACTCAGTGAGCCACCCGCTGAGAAGCCTGTTAATGTAAGTGCTCTGGTTATAGGAGATTCTCAGCTCCGACACGTGCGTATTGCAACCCCCATAGAGACACCAGCAACCATAGTCACTTGTATTCCGGGGGCCAGGGCGCCTGACATCAGAGCAAACCTGAAAGTGCTGGCTAATGCTAATCGTAGATTTTCGAAGATTGTTATCCACGTCGGCACTAATGATGTTCGTTTACGGCAGTCTGAGGTTACTAAGAGTAATGTTAAAGAGGTGTGTGAGTTAGCTAGGTCGATGTCTGAGGCAGTAGTGTGCTCTGGCCCCTTACCGATTCGACCCAGTGGCGAAACCTACAGCAGGTTGTTGTCGCTGAACCGCTGGATGTCTAAATGGTGCTCAGAAAACTGCATCGATTTTGTAGATAACTGGTCCACCTTTGAGGGAAGGCCTGGTCTTTTGAAGCGGGATGGTGTCCACCCCACGTGGGAGGGTGCTGCTCGCATTTCTTGCAGCATAGGTGACAGGCTTTACCACCGCGTTAGTGTAGCGGCAGATAGTGTTAAATGACTATCCAGAGCCAAGACCAGGCAGCAGACTAACAGGCCTAACCGACTGTCTGCGAGTCGCCATCGGACGTCACCCGGAATCCTTAGGTCACAAACCATTGAGACTGTGTCTGTTTACCGTGGCAGGTGTAAGCCAAAACAAAATCAAAAAGTATGTCATAATAACTTAATTAAAATTAATCTAAATGAGCATCATGAAAACCCTAGTAAAGTTAAACTAAAGTTAGGACTTCTAAACATCAGGTCACTTGCATGCAAAACAGTAATTGTAAATGAAATAATTACAGATAATTGTCTTAGTGCCCTGTGTTTAACCGAGACCTGGGCTAGACCTGATGAGTATCTAAGTTTAAATGAAGCATCTCCTCCGGGTTACAGTTATGAACATAAGCCACGTCTTAGCGGTCGTGGTGGAGGAATAGCCGCAATTTATGATAAAGACATAGGTCTTACTGTAAAATCATCTCCCATAACAAACTCGTTTGAAGTTCTTATCTCTGACATAACCAATAAATGTTCATCTGATAAAAATAGTATGTTTAAACTGGTTACTGTTTATCGACCCCCTGGTCCTTACTCAGAATTTCTTAACGAATTTGCCGATTTTCTTTCTAAATTAGTCTTATCAACTAAGAAAGCTTTAATTGTTGGTGACTTTAATATTCATTATGAGGATAAGTGTAATCCACTCAAAATTGCGTTTGATTCTATTTTAGAATCCTTAGGCATCACCCAAAATGTAACAGGACCCACTCACCGCTGTAAACATACCTTAGATTTAATACTTACTTATGGTATAAACATAGACAACCTGGAAATTATACCACAGAATGACTTAATCTCTGATCACTCCCTACTAATATATGAAGTGTCCCTGTCCAATAATATACAGCAACCAAATCGTTTTAAATGTAAGCGCACTATTACATCTGCAACTGCAGCAGCGTTCATAAACTGCCTACCAGAATTACCAAATATATCAGCATCAGAACCTAAAGAACTAGATCAGGCAACTCAAAACCTAGAGACCGTACTGCGCACAACCTTAGATAACGTAGCCCCACTCAAAACTAAACTGATTAGGGAGAAAAAACTTGCTCCTTGGTACAATGACCACACATGCGCACTTAAACAAGCAGCACGGAAATTAGAACGTAAGTGGCGTCACACTACACTGGAGGTGTATAAGATTGCTTGGAAAGATGCTCTAACTGAGTATAAACATGCACTTATAAAAGCTAAATCTTTATATTATTCATCCCTAATAGAGAAAAATAAAAACAATCCTAGATTCCTTTTTGAGACAGTGTCCAAATTAACTAAAAACGTCAATGAAACTGAATCTAATATACCGCCCGACTGTACCAGTGATGATTTTTTAAAATTCTTTAATGACAAGATAGAAAAAATACGACTTCAGAGTCAGAGTGTGTCACTTGCCAATGTTAAGTATGGACTCACTCCGAGCAGCATTGGTGATAATAGTAACGAGTTAATCCAACTAAATTCCTTTAATCCAATCTCCCAAAATGAACTAACTGTGTTGATTAAATCATCGAAGTCATCATCGTGTATACTCGATCCTGTTCCAACTCGTTTACTTAAAGATTTACTCCCAGCTATTGTAGAGCCCCTGCTTACATTAATCAATGCATCCCTTAGCCTTGGGTATGTACCTAAATTGTTTAAAAGTGCTGTTATTAAACCCCTGATTAAAAAACCTAATCTTGATCCACATGTTTTATCTAATTATAGGCCAATTTCAAACCTTCCTTTTGTCTCAAAGATATTAGAAAAAGTCGTTTCCAAACAGCTATGTTCTTATTTGAATGAAAATTGTATTCATGAAAAATTTCAATCAGGATTTAGACCCAACCATAGTACCGAAACCGCATTAATTAGAGTAGTTAACGAGTTGTTAATGTCTTCTGATAATGGATGTGTCTCTTTTCTTGTTCTATTAGATCTTAGTGCAGCGTTTGATACGGTCGATCATAACATTTTACTGGAGAGGCTAGAAAATACAGTAGGTGTTAAAGGACTCGCACTCTCTTGGTTTCAATCATATTTGACTGACCGCTCTCAATTCGTTTATGTAAATAATAAATGCTCAGAAACTACAAAAGTAAAGTGTGGTGTTCCACAGGGGTCGGTACTTGGACCGCTATTATTTACACTCTATATGCTTCCACTAGGTGAAATTATTCATAAACATGGCATAAACTTTCACTGCTATGCAGATGACACACAGCTGTATATATCAGCCAAACCAAATGATACTGACACAATCAGTAAGATAGAAGATTGTGTAAACGACATAAAAAACTGGATGTCGTGTAATTTTCTTTTACTTAATTCAGATAAAACTGAGGTTTTACTTGTTGGCTCTAAAGCTGCAAGAGACAAGTTGTCTAACCTGGTGCTAAACTTAAACACGTTCTCTGTTACTCCCAGCCCAGATGTAAAAAACTTAGGTGTCACAATAGATTCAGATCTCTCCTTTGATACACACATTAATAATATTACTAGAGTTGCTTTCTATCATTTGCGTAATATCTCTAAAATAAGAAATATACTATCTGTTAATGACGCCGAAAAACTGATCCATGCGTTTATAACTTCTCGGTTAGATTATTGTAATGCTCTTCTAACTGGATGCTCTGGTAGATCCTTAAACAAACTCCAGTTAGTTCAAAATGCAGCAGCTCGAGTGCTAACTAGAACTAAAAAATTTGATCATATCACTCCTGTTCTATCATCTCTACACTGGCTGCCAGTTAAATTTCGCATTGATTACAAAATACTTTTACTAACCTATAAAGCGCTACATGGTCTGGCTCCACAGTATCTGAGTGAGCTTATTAATTACTACAACCCAGCACGTCCACTTCGTTCACAAGATGCAGGGTTACTTATAGTTCCTAAAATTAAAAAGACCAAAGCTGGTGGAAGAGCATTTTCTTACAAAGCTCCACAACTCTGGAATAATCTTCCTGCCTCTGTTCGGTATTCGGACACAGTCTCAATGTTTAAGTCTAAACTGAAAACATATTTATTTTCTCAGGCTTTTGATTAGTATAGACAAAGGCGCAGAGCTTGGGGGTTCTTGGTCATAGAAACTTGTGGTGATCAGGGATGTTGGGTCGCTGTCGTTCTGCCTCTCTTGTCCAATCACTCTGGTTTGGGTAGGAGAGGTGGGCGCTGATGTCCTGTGAAAGCCTTCATGACCTTGTTACCTGCTCGCTCTCCCTTTTAGTTATGCTGTAATAATTAGGGCTGCCGGAGTCTAAAACTCTCTGTAAAACTGTTTGTCAACTAGCATTGTACATTATTAACTACATTCTCTGTTGTTTTACCCCGAGGGCATTCTGATGGAAACCTGTTTACCCGCCGAGGTTAAGGATTAAAGTCGAGACTGCCGGGACAACGATGCTGCTCCTGTCAGATGTGACGGGTCTGGAGTAATTGCAACGACAAGAAATCACTACAGACTTTATTGAAGACTAGAGCGGATAACAACTCTATTATTATTTAATTGTTTATTTATCTATTTATTACCACTGTATGACTTTTAGATCATTCAATTCTGTGTTTGTATGATTTGTGTAAATCGTGTATTTATTTAAAGTATCCTCCAGACCACCCAAGAAGGATGGGCCCTGTTGAGTCTGGTTCCTCTCAAGGTTTCTTCCTGTAATTTTCAGGGAGTTTTTCCTTGCCACAGTCGCCCTCGGCTTGCTCAACAGGGGTTTTTGTATCTGTTGGTCCTGGATTTTGTAAAGCTGCTTTGAGACAATGTATATTGTAAAAAGCGCTATATAAATAAAGTTGACTTGACTTGACTTGACTTTAAGAACGACGTTATTTAAGAACACCAATTTTGCTATTGTTTCCCAAAAGCCCTCTTAAGTCTCTCTCTATCTCTCTCTCTCTATATATATATATATACAGTATATATATACAACCCCTGGCAAAAATTATGGAATCACCACTCTTGGAAGATGTTCTGTCAATTGTTTAATTTTGTAGAAAAAAAAGAAATCACAGACATGCCACAAAACTATCATTTTTCAAAATGTCAACCTTCTGGCATTAAGAAACAATAAAAAAAAGAAACAAATATAATAGTTGTGGTCAGTCACAATTGCTTTTTTTAGATCAAGTAGAGGAAAAAAATATGGAATCACTCAAATCTGAGGAAAAAATTATGGAATCACTCTGTAATTTGCAGTTTAAAAACAAAACATCTGCAGCAGATTAGATTTGCTAATTATTCTTCAGTTTAAAAAGAGTGCTCACACCTCGGAGAGCTGTTGCACAAAGCAGATTGTCATGAATCATGGTTCCAACACAAGATATGTCAGTTGAAACAAATGAGAGGATTATAAAACTCCTTCAAGAAGATAAATCATTGTGGAATGTCGCAAAAGATGTTGGTTGTTCCCAGTAAGCTGTGTTTAAAATCTGGACCAAGTACAAACAAAATGGGAAGGTTGTAAAAGGGAAGCATACTGGTAGACCAAGTAAGACATCAAAGCATCAAGATAGAAAACAAAGCAATATGTCTTGAAAACAGAAAATGCACAACAAAACAAATGAGAAACAAGTGGCCGGAAAGTGGAGTCAATGTCTGTGACTGAACTGTAAGAAATCACCTAAAATAAATGGGATTTACAAACAGAAAAGCCAAACAAAAGCCACCATTAACACCTAAAAAGAAAAGAACAAGGTTAAAGTAGGCTAAAGAAAAGCAATCGTGGACTGTGGGTGACTGGATAAAAGTGATCTTCAGTGATGAATCGCGAATCTGCATTGGGCAAGGTGATGATGCTGGAACTTTTGTTTGGTGTCTGTCCAATGAAATTTATGAAGATAACTGCCTAAAGAAAACATGTTAATTTTCACAGTTGTTGATGATATGGGCCTGCATGTCGGGTAAAGGCACAGGGGAGATGGTCTTCAATAAATGCCAAAGTCCACATTGAAATTTTGGACGCTTTTCTTATTCCATCAGTTGAAAGGATGTTTGGTGATGATGACTTCATTTTTCAAGATGATAATGCATCTTGCCATAGGGCAAAGGACGTGAAAACTTTCCTTCAAGAAAACATATAATGTCAATGGCATGGCCTGCAAATAGTCCGGATCTCAATCCATTTGAAAATCTCTGGTGGAAATTGAAGAAAATGGTCAATGACAAGGTTCCAACCTGCAAAGCTGATCTGGCAACAGCAAGAGACAGTTGAAGGCAGATTGATGAAGAATACTGTTTGTCATTAGTTAACTCCATGCTTCATAAAGTTTAAACCATTATAAAAGCCAGAGGTGGTGCAACAAAGTAATAATGGTGCAGTGTTTTCTAATGATTCCATAATTTTTTCCTCAGATTTGAGTGATTCCATATTTTTTTCCTCTACTTGATCTAAAAAAAAGCAATTGTGACTGACCACAACTATTATATTTGTTTCTTTTTTTATTGTTTCTTAATGCCAGAGGGTTGACAGTTTGAGAAATGATAGTTTTGTGGCATGTCTGTGATTTCTTTTTTTTCTACAAAATTAAACAATTGAAAGAACATCTTCCAAGAGTGGTGATTCCATAATTTTTGCCAGGGGTTGTATATATATACAGGGGTTGGACAATGAAACTGAAACACCTGTCATTTTAGTGACATACCAGAGTTCAAAAGAGGACAAATTGTTGGTGCACGTCTTGCTGGCGCACCTGTGACCAAGACAGCAAGTCTTTGTGATGTATCAAGAGCCACGGTATCCAGGGTAATGTCAGCATACCACCAAGAAGGACAAACCACATCCAACAGGATTAACTGTGGACGCAAGAGGAAGCTGTCTGAAAGGGATGTTCGGGTGCTAACCCGGATTGTATCCAAAAAACATAAAACCACGGCTGCCCAAATCACGGCAGAATTAAATGTGCACCTCAACTCTCCTGTTTCCACCAGAACTGTCTGTCGGGAGCTCCACAGGGTCAATATACACGGCCGGGCTGCTATAGCCAAACCTTTGGTCACTCGTGCCAATGCCAAACGTCGGTTTCAATGGTGCAAGGAGCGCAAATCTTGGGCTGTGGACAATGTGAAACATGTATTGTTCTCTGATGAGTCCACCTTTACTGTTTTCCCCACATCCGGGAGAGTTACGGTGTGGAGAAGCCCCAAAGAAGCGTACCACCCAGACTGTTGCATGCCCAGAGTGAAGCATGGGGGTGGATCAGTGATGGTTTGGGCTGCCATATCATGGCATTCCCTTGGCCCAATACTTGTGCTAGATGGGCGCGTCACTGCCAAGGACTACCGAACCATTCTGGAGGACCATGTGCATCCAATGGTTCAAACATTGTATCCTGAAGGCGGTGCCGTGTATCAGGATGACAATGCACCAATACACACAGCAAGACTGGTGAAAGATTGGTTTGATGAACATGAAAGTGAAGTTGAACATCTCCCATGGCCTGCACAGTCACCAGATCTAAATATTATTGAGCCACTTTGGGGTGTTTTGGAGAAGCGAGTCAGGAAACGTTTTCCTCCACCAGCATCACGTAGTGACCTGGCCACTATCCTGCAAGAAGAATGGCTTAAAATCCCTCTGACCACTGTGCAGGACTTGTATATGTCATTTCCAAGACGAATTGACGCTGTATTGGCCGCAAAAGGAGGCCCTACACCATACTAATAAATTATTGTGGTCTAAAACCAGGTGTTTCAGTTTCATTGTCCAACCCCTGTATATATATATATATATATATATATATATATATATATATATATATATATATCATGGGAGGTGTGCAAGGAGGAAACCCTTGCTGTCAAAAAAAACATCAGGGCAAGACTAAAGTTTCCAGAGAACACCTAGACAAAGACCAGAACTTCTGGAACAATGTGCTTTGGACAGATGAATCAAAAGTAAAAATTATTTGGGCACAGTAACAAAGACATTTTTGGTGCAAAACAAACACATCATTTGAGCACATGAACACATGGAGCACATGGAGGTGGAATCCACAAGAAAATCTTCACTGTATCAGAGGGTGCTTGAAAAAAATATAAGACCATCTGACCAAAAACTGAAGCTGAAGCGAAGGTGGACCATGCAACATGACAACGACCCACAACTTTCCAGTAAATCCACCAAGGAATGGCTCAAAGAAAGAAATGTAGAGTTCTGGAATGGCAAAGTCAAAGCCCGGATCTTAATCCTATTGAGATGCTGTGGGGTGATTTGAAATGGGCTGTGTATGCAAGAAACCCCTCAAACCTCACACAGCTGAAAAAACTTTCTCCCAGTCGATGTCAGAGACAGGTAAATGGTTATAGAAAACATCTAATTTAGGTTATTTCAGCCAAAGGGGGAAATACCAGCTAACTTTTTCCTCACAATAAATTTCCATTTTTGTTCATTATGTTTTACAACTTGTGTTTTAAAGTATTTTTTCAGTTTTATTTGTTTAGTTATATAAGCTATACAAATATTTCATTGGACCACCTTTAGCTTTGATTACAGCACGCATTCACTGTGGCATCGTTTCCACAAGCTTCTGCAATATCACAACATTTATTTCTGTCCAGAGTTGCATTAATTTTTCCCCAAGATCTTGTATTGATGATGGGAGATTTGGACTACTGCGCAAAGTCTTCTCTAGCACATCCCAAAGATTCTCAATGGGGTTCAGGTCTAGACTCTGTGGTGGCCAATCCATGTGTGAAAATGATGACTCATGCCATGCCCATGCCAGCAGGGAAGAAAAAATCCATTGATGGAATAACCTGGTCGTTCAGTATATTCAGGTAGTCAGCTGACCTCATTCTTTGGGCACATAACGTTGCTGAACCTAGACCTGACCAACTGCAGCAACCCCAGATCATAGCACTGCCCCCACAGGCTTCTACAGTAGGCACTAGGCATTATGGGTGCATCACTTCAGCCGCCTCTCTTCTTACCCTGATGCGCCCATCACTCTGGAACAGGGTAAATCTGGACTCATCACACCACATGACCTTCTTCCATTGCTCCAGAGTCCAATCTTTATGCTCTCTAGCAAATTGAAGTAGTTTTTGCCGGTTAGCCTCACTGACAAGTGGTTTTCTTAAGGCTACACAGCTGTTTAGTCCCAATCCCTCGAGTTCCCTTCGCATTGTGTGTGTGGAAATGCTCTTACTTTCACTATTAAACATATCTCCGAGTTCTACTGTAGTTTTTCTACCATTTGATTTCACCAAATGTTTAAGTGATTGCCGATCACGATCATTTAAGATTTTTTTCCCACCACATTCTCTCCTCGAAGATGATGTTTCCCCACTGTCCTTCCGCTTTTTAATAATGCGTTGGACCATGGGCGGATCTACCGGGGTGGCATAGGGTGGCACATGCCACCCTAAAAGAAAGCCTTGCCACCCCTGCTGCCACCCCAGTTGGAGGCAACGAATTAAAAGAAAAGTTATGGCCAATTTGACATTTACGAGCACGAATCTCCAATGTCCGACTGCAGTGAACGCAGCACGAGATAACGTCAGAGCGGCGCGAAACGTCAGATTGGCGCGAAACGTCAGATTGGCGCGAAGCGAGGGAGCCAGGAGTCGCGAGGAAAGGAGACACGGGAGGAAAAAGGTAAAAACTGAGTAACTATCTATCAAGAAATTTAATTATAATGAAACCGCAGTGCTAGTATAGTTGCGATGCTGATTTTGAGATGTTAAAAATCAGGTTGAAGAACGTTATTTCGCTAACTATACACAGACATCCCAAGTTGCAAAAACTAATTTCAGGGAGGTACCCCCGGACCACGACCCCGACCCCCTAAGCCCCAAAAAAAACCAGCTAAAAAACTTTTCGCACACACCAAAGGATATGGGTGATAACAGAATTTTTAGAAGCTGCTAACTGAGCTACTAAGTTAACTGTTCGTGTCACAAACACATTAATGTGTACTACATAGTGCACTAGATTGTGTGAAAGATTACGGATTTATGTTCCCTACATAGTGCACTAGACAGTATATTAGACAATTGATTTATGTTCCCTACACAGTGCACTAGACAGTATATTAGACAATTGATTTATGTTCCCTACAGAGTGCACTAGACTGTATATTAGACAATTGATTTATGTTCCCTACACAGTGCACTAGACAGTATATTAGACAATTGATTTATGTTCCCTACACAGTGCACTAGACTGTATATTAGACAATTGATTTATGTTCCCTACAGTGCACTAGACAGTATATTAGACAATTGATTTATGTTCCCTACACAGTGCACTAGACTGTATATTAGACGATTGATTTATGTTCCCTACATAGTGCACTAGACTATATTAGACAATTGATTTATGTTCCCTACATAGTGCACTAGACAGTATATTAGACAATTGATTTATGTTCCCTACACAGTGCACTAGACTGTATATTAGACAATTGATTTATGTTCCCTACACAGTGCACTAGATTGTAAATTAGACGATTGATTTATGTTCCCTACATAGTGCGCTAGATTGTATATCAGATAATTTAATACGCGATGGGAAAAAAGGTCTGTGTCGCCTGCATGCACATGTGTGAGTGTGTGTGTGTGTGCGCGCGCGCGCTCTTGGCCGCTCGTTCTAGATTCCGGGAGATTTTATCTGACTTGGGGGCATCAGGGAGCCGCTATGTACAGGGGTTGGACAAAATAACTAAAACACCTGTCATTTTAGTGTGGGAGGTTTCATGGCTAAATTGGACCAGTCTGGTGGCCAATCTTCATTAATTGCACATTGCACCAGTAAGAGCAGAGTGTGAAGGTTCAATTAGCAGGGTAAGAGCACAGTTTTGCTCAAAATATTGCAATGCACACAACATTATGGGTGACATACCAGAGTTCAAAAGAGGACAAATTGTTGGTGCACGTCTTGCTGGCGCATCTGTGACCAAGACAGCAAGTCTTTGTGATGTATCAAGAGCCACGGTATCCAGGGTAATGTCAGCAAGAACGTTATTTCGCTAACTATACACAGACATCCCAAGTTGCAAAAACTAATTTCAGGGAGGTACCCCCGGACCACGACCCCGACCCCCTAAGCCCCAAAAAAAACCAGCTAAAAAACTTTTCGCACACACCAAAGGATATGGGTGATAACAGAATTTTTAGAAGCTGCTAACTGAGCTACTAAGTTAACTGTTCGTGTCACAAACACATTAATGTGTACTACATAGTGCACTAGATTGTGTGAAAGATTACGGATTTATGTTCCCTACATAGTGCACTAGACAGTATATTAGACAATTGATTTATGTTCCCTACACAGTGCACTAGACAGTATATTAGACAATTGATTTATGTTCCCTACAGAGTGCACTAGACTGTATATTAGACAATTGATTTATGTTCCCTACACAGTGCACTAGACAGTATATTAGACAATTGATTTATGTTCCCTACACAGTGCACTAGACTGTATATTAGACAATTGATTTATGTTCCCTACAGTGCACTAGACAGTATATTAGACAATTGATTTATGTTCCCTACACAGTGCACTAGACTGTATATTAGACGATTGATTTATGTTCCCTACATAGTGCACTAGACTATATTAGACAATTGATTTATGTTCCCTACATAGTGCACTAGACAGTATATTAGACAATTGATTTATGTTCCCTACACAGTGCACTAGACTGTATATTAGACAATTGATTTATGTTCCCTACACAGTGCACTAGATTGTAAATTAGACGATTGATTTATGTTCCCTACATAGTGCGCTAGATTGTATATCAGATAATTTAATACGCGATGGGAAAAAAGGTCTGTGTCGCCTGCATGCACATGTGTGAGTGTGTGTGTGTGTGCGCGCGCGCGCTCTTGGCCGCTCGTTCTAGATTCCGGGAGATTTTATCTGACTTGGGGGCATCAGGGAGCCGCTATGTACAGGGGTTGGACAAAATAACTAAAACACCTGTCATTTTAGTGTGGGAGGTTTCATGGCTAAATTGGACCAGTCTGGTGGCCAATCTTCATTAATTGCACATTGCACCAGTAAGAGCAGAGTGTGAAGGTTCAATTAGCAGGGTAAGAGCACAGTTTTGCTCAAAATATTGCAATGCACACAACATTATGGGTGACATACCAGAGTTCAAAAGAGGACAAATTGTTGGTGCACGTCTTGCTGGCGCATCTGTGACCAAGACAGCAAGTCTTTGTGATGTATCAAGAGCCACGGTATCCAGGGTAATGTCAGCATACCACCAAGAAGGACAAACCACATCCAACAGGATTAACTGTGGACGCAAGAGGAAGCTGTCTGAAAGGGATGTTCGGGTGCTAACCCGGATTGTATCCAAAAAACATAAAACCACGGCTGCCCAAATCACGGCAGAATTAAATGTGCACCTCAACTCTCCTGTTTCCACCAGAACTGTCCGTCGGGAGTTCCACAGGGTCAATATACACGGCCGGGCTGCTATAGCCAAACCTTTGGTCACTCGTGCCAATGCCAAACGTCGGTTTCAATGGTGCAAGGAGCACAAATCTTGGGCTGTGGACAATGTGAAACATGTATTGTTCTCTGATGAGTCCACCTTTACTGTTTTCCCCACATCCGGGAGCGTTACGGTGTGGAGAAGCCCCAAAGAAGCGTACCACCCAGACTGTTGCATGCCCAGAGTGAAGCATGGGGGTGGATCAGTGATGGTTTGGGCTGCCATATCATGGCATTCCCTTGGCCCAATACTTGTGCTAGATGGGCGCGTCACTGCCAAGGACTACCGAACCATTCTGGAGGACCATGTGCATCCAATGGCGGTGCCGTGTATCAGGATGACAATGCACCAATACACACAGCAAGACTGGTGAAAGATTGGTTTGATGAACATGAAAGTGAAGTTGAACATCTCCCATGGCCTGCACAGTCACCAGATCTAAATATTATTGAGCCACTTTGGGGTGTTTTGGAGAAGCGAGTCAGGAAACGTTTTCCTCCACCAGCATCACGTAGTGACCTGGCCACTATCCTGCAAGAAGAATGGCTTAAAATCCCTCTGACCACTGTGCAGGACTTGTATATGTCATTTCCAAGACGAATTGACGCTGTATTGGCCGCAAAAGGAGGCCCTACACCATACTAATAAATTATTGTGGTCTAAAACCAGGTGTTTCAGTTATTATGTCCAACCCCTGTATATGCGGGAGACTCCCGAAACTTTCTGGAGATTTGGGATGTCTGTAAACATGTAATGTTAGCTAGGTCTGACGTTAGTTATGTGTAAAGTAGGCTATAAAAGCTAATATTGATTCAACGTCTGTCAAGGAAAACATTGTAAAGTTACTTTGAATCTTACAGAAATGAAGAGGAAGGGTAGTATACATAGTTTTTTCTCACCAAAGAGAGAGGCGACAGAAATAGAAAATGAACAACTGAGCAAGGTAAACAGTGAAGATGAGGTGGAAGGAGAGAGAGAAGAGAAGGATAAGGTGGAAGGAGAGAGAGGAGGGCAACAGAAACGTGACAGAGATAGAATAGGCCAAGGCAACCAGGGACAGGAGGAAGTAGGAGAATACCATAGCGGTGAAGATATGGAGGAGGGAGAAAGCGAGAGACAAGATAACACACAGGGCTCAGACAGTGAAAGGGAAAGGAGAGTGCCTGAGCCATCACCAACGATCTCGGTATGGAAATTGTTGCTGCATAGTTTACTAAGTTACATATGAATAAGAACAACAAATGACAAAAACGGACATTTTGCTGTAAGGTGTATTTAAGAGACATTGCTTAGACTTCTTCAAATAAATATAAATATTCATGTTTGCTTAAATATGAATAATTGGGGAAACTTGTAAGTGTGAAAGTGTGATGAGATGGGGACAGAGTTTTAATATTTTGTGTACAATGTATTTTAGATCTATTGCTAAGGTTAAATTCCAAAATTACACAAATAAACCTAAAAATACTCTCCAGGCTAAAATGTTAGTGTGTGCTAACATAGTCTGATAGTTATAACTAATCAATGACAGTTCCAAATTGATTATGTTTTTACTAGTTGTTATATTGTATTATTAGTTCAGATGTAATGCAGTTTGAATCTTTCCTCCCCTCCATCTTCTAGACGTATCCAAGTCCAGGTGTGAGGTGCCAGTGCAGCCAATGCGAGAGAGTTTCCCTAAGACCCTCCAGGGAGGAGCCAGGAGAAGCTTCCGCAGCGACTGGTACAAATCTCATCCCTGGTTAGAATACTCGCAATCGAAAGATGCAGTTTACTGTTTTGCTTGTAGGCATTTTTCCCTCCCCGATGCTCCAAGGACTGTTTTCACCTCATTCGAGGGTTATTGTAACTGGAAAAAGGCTACAATGAAAGACAGTGGTTTCTGTTCTCATGCCAGATCTGAAGGCCATGTAAATGCAATGTTTGCATGGACAGAGAACAAGAAAATTATGGATAAAAATACCTCAATGTATGCACTAATGGATGAGCAAAAAAAGAAGCAGGTGGCTGAAAATCAATACTACATTAAAACATTAGCTGAAATTTTAGTTCTAACAGCCACAGAAAACATAGCACAGCGGGGTCACAGAGAGTCTCTCGACTCAGAAAAAAAGGGTGTTTTTCTGTCTATGTTAGACTTGCTGGGTAACCATAACCCTATCATTAAAAAAAGACTTGAACAATAAGTTAAAAATGCAAAATACACCAGTAAAACAATACAGAATGAAATACTTGAGTGCTTGGCTGCAATGGTCAAAAAGGAAATCATCCAGGAAATTAAAACGAGCAAGCAGTTTTCAGTTATTGTTGATGAAACTAAAGATGTTAAGAAAAAAGAGCAAATATCATTTGTTCTGAGATATTTTTACAACGGTGTGGTTCATGAGAGCTTTCTGGAGTTTGAAGTGGCAGAACACCTGGATGCTGCCAGCTTAAGTGACAAGATTATATGCTTCCTTGAGAAGCATGGGCTGGAGTACAAGAAAAACCTTGTAGGCCAGGGCTATGATGGCGCGGCAGTGATGCGCGGGGCACATGCAGGTGTTCAAGCAAAAATAAAAGAAGTAGCCAAACATGCCTTTTATGTTCACTGTAGTGCACACTGCTTGAACTTAGTTATAGTAGACGCTGTAAAAAGTGTGGCAGATGCAGGAAACTTCTTCTCATTATTGGAACGACTGTATGTATTCATGTCTGAGTCTTATGTACATAACAAATGGCTGGAAGTGCAGCGGGAGATGTTTGATGGTGCACCAAGGGAACTCCAACAGCTAAGTGATACACGTTGGGCCTGTAGGCACATAGCATGTCACAATGTTATGGACAGGTTGCCTGCAATAGTACAGGTGCTTGAAGAGATCGCATCTGAGAACCATCCACAAAGAGCTGTTGAAGCAAGAGGGATATTGGCTCAAATTGATCTGAATTTTGCTGGATCTCTTGTTCTGTTCAAAAAGGTCCTGAGTGACTCCAAATTTTTATCAGACATGCTCCAGTCTAAAACAGTGGACTATGCCAAGGCTGTTGAACTTATTGAAGCACTTAAAGAGACACTGGTCCAGTACCGTAGTCAAGCCTCTTTTGAGGAAATGTGGAGTGAAACACTAGATTTATGTCAGCGAAGTAACATTGATACAACTCAGCGAAAACCAAACAGGCCAAGACAGACAACAAAGGTGCTTCAGGATACTGTCATCCACTCCACCTTGGGACAGCATGTAGTTCCAGATAGCAAACACACATTTTGTGTCTCTGTGTACTATCCAGTTCTGGATAACATGATTGGAGAAATAGGAAGAAGATTTTCTAACACAAATTGTAAAATTATGCAGGGTGTCCAGGCACTAAATCCGTCAAGTCCAACTTTTTTGAGGGAGGAGGCTGTTCTGTTATTGGCTGAAGCTTATGATTCAAATATTGAGGATCTCAAACACGAGTTACATCAGGCAAAAAGAGTACTAGGCAGAAAAAAGGGGGAAAAGGAGAGTCCTACCACTTTAATGGAGTTCACTCAGTTTTTGGACCCATACCAGGATGTTTTTTATGAGTTGTTCAGGTTGTGTAAAATAGCAGTTGTTTTACCTGTGAGCAGTGCATCCTGTGAACGAAGTTTTTCATCTCTCAGGCTCATAAAGACTTATTTGCGGTCTACTATGACAGAAAAGAGACTATCAAGTTTGGCTGTACTCAGAATTGAATCAAAACGCACAAAAAGCATTAGACCTAGATAAATTTGTTAAGCGTTTTGCTGAGCAACATGGAAATCGCCGCATTCAGCTGTTATAGTGTTGTTGTTATTGTTGTTGTTTTTAATGTCTCTTTTGTATATACAGTACAAATCTGTTCAAGCTACTGAGGGACAAATGGGGAGAATGTGTGTTTCGAGTAAAAAATAAAAGCAATGTCCAGTACCTTGTTTGAGTGCCATGACCCATTTATTTCCACAGTGTATTTATGCTCACCTTAGTACAGCTCAGCCCATAGATCTTCATGGGTTTTTCTTTGGATAGTTGCTTCTTGTACAAATGCTGGCTGCAATGCTGCCACTCTGACCCTTTTGAAGTGTGTACATACTATTTCTCATCAAACTGATTAAATTCAGTATAAATACGTCTGCCATATGATGCCACCCCTCAAAAATTCCTGCCCCCCTCTCGCCACCCCATAAATATTTTTCTAGATCCAGGTTATACCTGTTGCCACTGTCATCAGGCGCTTAACCCCCCACTGATGGAACGACTGAGCCAAAATGTGAATCCAGAGAAGATTAACCAGGACAAGCTGCTCACCTGTGACATGACCATGGTGCCACCATCACATCACTGAAGCAGCTTTCCCAGTCTGAAGCTTATGCTTTTTGCCAGCCAGAGGTGCTTGCTGCCCTCGCTTAGTCACAGTGCCCAATGTGACAGCAACTAGGTTAGTCTTGGCGCCCAGTGTGATAGCAACTAGGTTGGTCATGGCACCAAGTGTGACAGTAACTCTGTTGGCAGGGCGCCTGTTGTGACAGCGACTCGGTTGGCCATGGTGCTCAGTTTGACTCCAACTCAGTTGGTCACTGTGCCAGGTATAATGCCACAGAGTCTGATGTGATGGCAACCTAGTTGGTCCTGGTGGCCAGGCTGGCATGTTTGGTCACAGAGTCTGATGTGATAACAACTTTGTCACAAAGACTTGTAGTTTTGCAGCTACCATGAACAACCTGTTTTTGAGATTTGCACATGGGTGATACAGCAGAGTAGCGTCTCTGTTTTTTAAGCTGCTGCCAGTCTCTAAGTTACCCTGTTTTGATTTCATTTAACATGAAAAATGTTCAGTAGGACTGAGGGTCACTGAAATTCCTTTACACCAAAGCATTAGGGCAGTGTTAGCTAAGTGCTTGAGGTACTGGACTAGTAGTCTGTAGATTGGTTCGAACCCCAAAATTGCCACTGTTGTGCTCCTGAGCATGGCCCTTCACCCTTACCTGCTTAAACTCTATTTAGTCATAATTGTAAGTTGCTTTGGATAAAAGTGTTTAATAAATGCCATAACTGTAAATATCATTCATTTTATCATTTTCATTTATTTTCTTTATTCATTCATTGTCTGTTTTACTACCTGTTTATCCTTTTCAGGGTCACGGTGGGTCAGGATTTAAATTTGCTGATGCAATGTCAGGCTAAAACCATCAAAAACTTTCAAGTAGCTTGAAGGGGTTTCAAAAAAAGAGTGGTACCATTTAAAAAATATACATTTCAAACAACAAGACCTTCTTGTCACCACCCAGCCATGAAAACATTTATTAAAATTGGAAAACAAGCTGGCTGTCTAATCCTTATAGCAATGCTTTGAGAAATATGGAGGAAATATTATATACAGAATATTAAAGGCACTAGATACAGAGTGGGGTGTGTGTATCCTCTTAGGGAAGAATTTCTCTGCCATGATTTGACAGTACAGAGGCGTGTTGCAAGAATAGAATAGCTTGACTACATGCGGTTAGACAGGCTTTGACTAATTGTGTCTTGCTGAAACATGCTGAGCTGAAACCACTGCCACAGTTCAGCACATCAAAAACCCATAATTGAAAGTTGGTTTGTTCTTTTATGTTCAGTTGCAGAACAACGTGTGTTAATACTTAGAAGGGAATTTACATGTCTTTGTTGGACAGGTTTTTGATTATTTAGACATTTACAATTCTCCCCCATTACATGCTGGCTAAAAATAACTACAGGCTAACACATACAACAGCCAATGACAGACTTCTACATATAGAGCCACAACATGCACAGAGGAACATAGAAGAATGTCTTCGCTCTATGTACTGGTTGCTCAACCAGACAGTAGAAATCAGAGTTGCGGCAGCAACAAGGAGATTCCTCACCCAGCATTTCCTCTCTTAATGTAAAATCCCTTTTGAGTTTCCCTTCTAGCCCATGTTTTATGTCTGTGAGTCCATCCCTTGTTTTTAATTTGTCCTCTGTTCATTATAATCACATGTTTTTTATTATCTGGCTAATTAGTGTGTATATAAGCACATGTAGTGTTTTATTTTTATTTTTTTATTTTACCTAGTATTGCTGTTATCGTATGCTTACAAAGCATTCCAAACTATCTGTGTGCATTTGGACTTACCTCTCTCCATTGCTTAGTTTCCACTCCTTGTGTATACAGGACACACACTGTGGGGGGGGGGGGGGGGGATAATTCACATGTAAATAATTCTTTACCATTCCAAATCAACAGAATTTTGACATTTAAAATGCATCCACACACTTGATATCACTCCTGCTGTTCTTTGTATCTATGTACAGCTCCTGAGTTGAGTGTCATATCAGACATTGACAGTAATACTGACAGATCACACTGCTCTCTCGCTAAGATCTGCGTCTTTAAAGAGCCTCACCGGCGTTTATTTTCTTATAGTTTAGGAAGGCTTCATTTAACTTTAAAGAGCACACAGAGAGCAGTTCATCATCATTATGAACATTGCCTCTTCATGTAAACACAGCATTTATTTTCAGCCATAAAGAAATAAAGAAAACAATTTAAATAACCATCTAACAAGGCCATGCATATTACTAGATGCAATAGTAAGCAACTAGTGAAATATTCCTGTCCTTAACCCTTTAGAACACCTTTGGGAGGAACTGGCCCAACTACTGCATGGCAGGCCTTAGCCTACAATAACAGAACCTGACAAATGGTCTTTAGACTAAATGGACACAAATTCCCTCATTCCAAAATCTTTTTAAGGCTGTTAACTTCATAGTTATACACATAGTTATAAGATGGGATGTCCAGCATGTGATGTTATATTGTCATAATGTGTGATGAATAAGGATTTAACAAGGCTAAAATGTAAAACAATAAATGAATACATAAATGTTCTAGCAACATTGTGTTTAGTTTAAACAAGACCCTTAAACAAGACCCATTTAACTTACCAGACACATTATGAAAACACAAAAACGCAAACATATTGTTCACCGTATTTTCTGCAATTTCCCTCTGGGATCAATAAAGTATTCTGATTCTGATTTTCATAAATGTATTCCTAGCCTTCTTCTCAGATGCACATTTACCAGGATATTAACCAACAATGCACCAGTTTGGCATTGTGTAACTCCTTTTACAATTATGATCTGTGTAAATACTTTGACACCAAGTTGCGGCTTTTATATCTGACTGACCATCTGTTAGCAATGTGATATATAACACACCTAAATCCAAATCTGTGGAATTTAATTTTGAAATTGAAATTTGTAGTTCTTCTGTTTTGGATTAGATTTACAGTGGGGCCAAAAAGTATTTAGTCAGCCACTGATTGTGCAAGTTCTCCTACTTAGAAAGATGAGAGAGGTCTGTAATTTTCATCATAGGTACACTTCAACTATGAGAGACAAAATGAGAAAAAAAAAATCCAGGAAATCACATTGTAGGATTTTTAAAGAATTCATTTGTAAATTATGGTGGAAAATAAGTATTTGGTCAATAACAAAAGTTCAACTCAATACTTTGTAACATAACCTTTGTTGGCAATGACAGAGGTCAAACGTTTCCTGTAAGTCTTCACCAGGTTTGCACACACTGTAGCTGGTATTTTGGCCCATTCCTCCATGCAGATCTCCTCTAGAGCAGTGATGTTTTGGGGCTGTCGCTGGGCAACACGGACTTTCAACTCCCTCCACAAATTTTCTATGGGGTTGAGGTCTGGAGACTGGCTAGGCCACTCCAGGACCTTGAAATGCTTTTTACGGAGCCACTCCTTCGTTGCCCGAGCAGTGTGTTTGGGATCATTGTCATGCTGGAAGACCCAGCCACGTTCCATCTTCAATGCTCTCACTGATGGAAGGAGGTTTTGGCTTAAAATCTCACGATACATGGCCCCGTTCATTCTTCCCTTAACACGGATCAGTCGTCCTGTCCCCTTTGCAGAAAAACAGCCCCAAAGCATGATGTTTCCACCCCCATGCTTCACAGTAGGTATGGTGTTCTTGGGGATGCAACTCAGCATTCTTCTTCCTCCAAACACGATGAGTTGAGTTTTTACCAAAAAGTTCCATTTTGGTTTCATCTGACCACATGATATTCTCCCAATCCTCTTCTGGATCATCCATATGCTCTCTGGCAAACTTCAGACGGGCCTGGACATGTACTGGCTTAAGCAGGGGGACACGCCTGGCACTGCAGGATTTGAGTCCCTCTCGGCGTAGTGTGTTACTGATGGTAGCCTTTGTTACTTTGGTCCCAGCTCCCTGCAGGTCATTCATCAGGTCCCTCCGTGTAGTTCTGGGATTTTTGCTCACCGTTCTCATGATAAAAAAGCCAGAAATCTTGCTTGTTTGTGGGTGACCAAATACTTATTTTCCACCATAATTAACAAATAAATTCTTTAAATTTATTTTTCTCATTTTGTCTCTCATAGTTGAAGTGTACCTATGATGAAAATTACAGACGTCTCTCATCTTTCTAAGTAGGAGAACTTGCACAATCAGTGGCTGACTAAATACTTTTTGGCCCCACTGTATATCACAAGCTGCATAATTGGATATGACCAGTGTAACCAATTTACATTAAGTTTTAGCATCAGGCTAAATACACAATGTTACACTTGCTCACTGCAATAATCATTACACTCTTTCAGCAACATTACTGTACAAATTCAAATCTGATTTATTTCTGAAAACACCCATTGCACATAATTCTTCCTCCTGGTGTCTTTTTAGTGTCTTAATGTTAAAATCACTTGGCTTTGTTTTCTCCCACCTGGTAACCAATTAACTTATTTTCACACGTAAACAAATACAGTATTTATCTGGAAGATGTGCAAGTTCTTCACAAATCTTTCAATTTACTTAGCTTTGTGAAATTGGAAAGCTTTCAAATGACAAGTCTCAAATGTGGTCTGTATCTGTACAGTAATGTTATTGAAATTTTAACACTGCTCAAGTTGAAGTTGACAATACATATAGCTCTGTAATGTCATGTACAAACTACACTGCCTGGCCAAAAAAAAGGTCACTCATATTTCGTTGGACCACCTTTGTACAACGCATTCGCTGTGGCATCGTTTCCACAAGCTTCTGCAATGTCACAACATTTATTTCTGTCCAGAGTTGCATAAATTTTTCCCCAAGATCTTGTATTGATGATGGGAGATTTGGATCACTGCGCAAAGTCTTCTCCAGCACATCCCAAAGATTCTCAATGGGGTTCAGGTCTGGACTCTGTGGTGGCCAATCCATGTGTGAAAATGATGTCTCATGCTCCCTGAACCACTCTTTCACAATTTGAGCCCGATGAATCCTGGCATTGTCATCTTGGAATATGCCCGTGCCATCAGGAAAGAAAATAGATGGAATAACCTGGTCATTCAGTATATTCAGGTAGTCAGCTGACCTCATTCTTTGGGCACATAACATTGCTGAACCTAGACCTGACCAACTGCAGCAACCCCAGATCATAGCACTGCCCCCCACAGGCTTCTACGGTAGGCACTAGGCATGATGGGTGCATCACTTCAGCCGCCTCTCTTCTTACCCTGATGCGCCCATTACTCTGGAATAGGGTAAATCTGGACTCATCACACCACATGACCTTCTTCCATTGCTCCAGAGTCCAATCTTTATGCTCTCTAGCAAATTTTCTCTAGTCGTTTTTGCTGGTTAGCCTCACTGACAAGTGGTTTTCTTAAGGCTACACAGCTGATTAGTCCCAATCCCTTGAGTTCCCTTCGCATTGTGTGTGTGGAAATGCTCTTACTTTCACTATTGAACATATCCCTGAGTTCTACTGTAGTTTTTCTACCATCTGATTTCACCAAACGTTTAAGTGATCGCCGATCACGATCATTCAAGATTTTTTTCCCACCACATTCCTTCCTTGAAGATGATGTTTCCCCACTGTCCTTCCACTTTTTAATAATGTGTTGGACAGTTCTTAACCCGATTTTAGTAGTTTCAGCAATCTCCTTAGATGTTTTCTCTGCTTGATGCATGACAATAATTTGACCCTTCTGAAACAGATTAATATCTTTTCCAAGACCACAGGATGTGTCTTTCGACATGGTTGTTTAACAAATGAGAAGCTACTCACTGCATCAGTTAGGGTTAAATAACTTGTTTCCAGCTGAAACATAATCACCCACTCAGTAATTATCCAATGGGAGGTTCTTACCTATTTGCTTAGTTAAATCCAGATGGTGACCTTTTTTTGCCCAGGCAGTGTATTATTTAATTTAAGTTGGTCAGGTTAAATTTAAAGCAAAGCAAAGAGAGTTTCATGGAGTGTTACTTTTTTAACTTATTATAGAAGATAGTAAATCTTTCACCTGATCTATTTTTTTTTTTTGTGAAATGCATGTAAATTAACACAGCAGTGTCATTGCCAGTAAAGATAATTCAGTGTTTACACAGGTTTTAAGTGTGAATGCTATATCGGAATATATTTACACAATATATTTATATTTATTATATTTACACCAATTCTAAATTTCATTCTGCTTGCTGAAATGTCACATTGAAAGGAGTATGTACCCCCTAAATACTTTAAACTTCACTGTGTGACATACATTTTAAATATGGTAAAAGTAAAAAAAAATTAAGTATTGAGATAAAAAGTATACACACTTTTTCTAATGTTAATATTTCTATATATTCATGTGCTTTGCATTAGCATCTAAATGTGGAATCAGGACACACTGCAAAATATCAATGTTAATGTATAGCTTCTATAAAAGCAGCACAAAGTAGGACTTACTTGGGTCTGATTTGGAGAATGTGTCTTTGTCTAGAAGATTCCTAGGGAGGAAAGACAAACAAAAGATTGTTAATGTGACAGTGAAATATAAGCCACTGCTTATTTCTGAAATTTGCAGGATAATTGAATTGAGTCTGTTGACAAATGACAACTTACTGCAGTTGCACACAGAACGTGCTTTTTAGTAATGAGTATTTGAAGACTGGTGCAATATCTTTTGTAAAGAAACTAAGATAATATCTAAATTCAGACATTTGAGAAATGCTATTAAAAATAAGCAGTTTTTATTCAATAACATCACAATGACAGGATCAAGGTGACAGTAAAACAGTTTAGATTACATCACACCAGAAAATTAATGATCTTTTATATAAACAGTAATTTTAAAAGATAATATTGTGATTCCATTTCATGAATACAGTTATTATGTAACCCAAAGCTACAGTCTGTAACTTTAAGCTCAAACTGGGTATTTGGATACAGTATATGTGCAGAACACAGTTCAAAAGCAAACATACGTGTATGTAAACAATGAGCTTGTTGCACATCACATTCCATATACAGCTATAAAAGCCTCCCTGTTCTCTAAAAGCTTGCCACAAGATTTTGATGTGAAAATTTGTGTCCATTAGGTCAAAAGAACATTTAAGAGGTCAGGCACCCCAGGACAAGAAGCTCGGTCTAAACTCAACAGTGCAATTTATTGATGGGCTGTCCACATACTTTTGGCCATACAGTGCAGGTTAGTGTACACTATATGGACAAAAGTATTGGGACACCTCTTATATATTTATTTTTATTTCATGTGTTTTGGTCACACCAATTTCTAACAGGTGTAATAAATCAATTATTTAAATAAAATAATGTGTTTTCAACCTTGCTGCAATAATTTAGGGAAGACCCTTTCCTGTTCCAGCATGACTGTGCCCCTGTGCACAAAGCAAGGTATATAAAGACATAAAGAAAAGCTTGGTCTAAAGAACCTGCACATATTCCTGACAACAGCACCACTGAACAGCTTTGGAATGAATTAACACTAGAAGTCCCAGAGAGGGGTCATTTAGCATTTCTACCTTTGGAACCCAGAGACGGGTCGAATGACCTGAAGGATTTTAGCTAACATCCTATAATCACCGTCTTTTGTTCTGCAAATAAGGCCATTACTGTCGCACCACAGGAGGTTGTTGTTTTCCATTGAGTTTAGCCATTTAGTTTCTAGTTAGTTCTATTCAGTTTATTGTATTTGATAATATAAAGACTATACATATTGTATTTAGTTTAGTTTTATTTGAGCAAAAAAGCACTGAAACAATGAATCATTTTTTATATATTTTAAATAGAGAATTAGAAATTTTAGAGCAAGGTACAGCTGTGTGAAATTTCAGTGTGAAAAATATACAAAAGAACAACTGTTATTTGTTTCCATGCTTTTTATTTTTGTTATAAAAATAATAAAAAAAATACAAGGAATAAAACAATTCCACACATATTTACAGTAGGCTGCAGTGGGGGGCTGCGTGTGTGTGTGTGAGTGGCATGTCCTTCTTGTGTGACTAGCATTTCAGCACTCACTCAGCAGTCTGTCTGCACTGTCGGAACATACCTGGCACTGCCTGGGTATGTCCCTGGTACATTTGCCACACGTGTATTTGTAGCAGTCAACACATCTCTCAGTTGCACAATTGTTCGTGCATCGATGGTTGACCTGACACTTCGCCCTTTTGCCAGGGCTGGGTGTGGAAGGTTGTTGCCGAAGGAGTTTCTCCTTGCGTGCCTTCTTTTCACTCACATGAGAGTCACCTAACTCTTTTGCAAGCTCAACCAGGAAGTCCACCCGTCTCTCCTGCACCCCAGTGCATGCCTGATAAAGAACATGCGCATTCAGTGCTGCCATGTCAATCATGTTGTAGAACACGGCGACTGGCCATCTCCGTGTTCCTGCACGCACGCTGTACTCCCGCACCATTTGGTCCATTACATCCACACCGCACTTTGTGTGGTTGTATTGTGTGACCGTGTTTGGCTTCCTTTTGTTGGTATCCTCAGTCTCAACCACGCTGTGCATGCTGCTGAGAATGTAGACGGCCTTCTTTCGTTTGGGTGCATACACTGTCAGTGTGGCACCAGTGGTTGAAAACACCTGAGTGGTGAATTCAGTGCGGTCCATCTGTCTAGCGGATTGAGGAATTTCCCGGCGACTCTTGTTGACTGTGCCGAGGATAGTGGTTTTCCGGCTAAGCAGTCGTTGTGCAAGTGACAATGATGTAAAGAAATTGTCCGTGGTTACAGTTCTGCCCTTGTCCATGAATGGTTCCATCAGCCTCATCACTACAGTTTCGGACAGTCTCTCCCTGCTGGGACGACTGGGGTCCTTGCCAAGATATGGGAGGACATTACAGATGTACTTTGATTTCAAGTCGCAAGCCACCCAAAACTTGATGCCAAACTTGTCTGGTTTTGTTGCAATGTATTGCAGAAAACAGCAGCGAGTCTTTGACGGGAAAAGCTGTTCATCAATAGTGATGTGTCGACCAGGGTTGTAGGATGCGATGCAGTTGGTGACAAACGATCTCCACACATCGGAGATTGCAGCAAACTTATCGGTCTCCGCTCGCTCACTGCGTGTGAACATGTCATCAAAGCGTAGGTGTTGCATGATGTCTTGGAAGCGGTTTCGGGCCATAGTTGCAATGATCCTTGGGTTTGCCAGGTTTGCTGACCAGCTGTCACGTAGTGATGGAACCTTGGTCACCCCCTGACTGAAATAAATGCCATTAGTTCCGGGAGATCCATGAACCAATCCACCTGCTCTGTGTGACGTGCATGTTGAGTAGTCCATTCTTGAATGCTACGAAGCATGTCAAGAGTGATAAAACAGAGGAAGCTCTGAAGGCGACTCCGGACACTTCGTCTGGCCTTAGCCCTTGGCTCTCCATCTGTAGGGTACGGTTCTATTGGGGTGAAATGGAGACGTTTCCCCACTTGTACTTCACGCCACACTGTGCCATCTTTTGCGGTCTCTGTCGGCTCACTCGCCAACCGAGCTCTCTTTTTTGGTAGAGGAGGAGTCTCCTCATCTGCAAGATAAATAATTTCAAATTAACATTTTGTTTTGGTTCTAAATAAAAAAGATAGTCAGGAAATAAAAATAGGTAATTTGAAAAATCTAACCTGAAGACAGCTCAGAGTCCGAATCCGGTTGAAGGACTATGTCTTCTCCATCTGAGTCACAAGGGTTGGTGTTGCTCAGGATCAGTTCCAATGCCTGTTGAGTGGTGAGCCTTCTCTGCATTTTGTTTCTTTTGAACAAAATAGGTGAAGCAGTCACCTATTTATCCCCCACAGCACAAAAGGCTGCATGCAAATTTGCTAAGGTGTTAGCAACCTTATGCATATCCCCTGCACAACAATGCAGCTGGGGGGTGGGCAGACACACTCAGGAGCAGCTTACATTCTTTTGCTTACACTCATAATATAAACTCATATTACACTCAAAAACATAAATAAATTATTTTAGAAAAACTTGAAAACTTGAAACAGATTGTATGTTTTGCAAACTATATGTACAATATAACCAGTTGATTTCACAACTGTTAAGAGTATGTTAGAAATTGATTTTTTAGGTAAAATTTATTGATTTATATGGTAAAACTTTTTGACTTATAACTACTTAAAAAGCTGACTTTTGGATGGAAAAAGCCATTACATAATGTCTGGCTAATTCTCTGTACAGAACATTTAGGAACAGGGAACTGAAACTGATCTTTGTGAGTTTTTAGTCCTTTTCAAGTATTAGACAGACGTTAGTGTGAATTCAGCTCTACTCCCCCCTGCAGATTCCTCAGGCAATGGCCACATTTACAAATGAAAGGATGCTAATTGGAGCCATCAGAGTCGTCAGTTCGGACTAAGGGTCATTTGACCCTCTTTCGGGACTTCAGGGGGGAGCTCGAAATTTCTGGGACTTCTAGTGTTAAAACATCAGTAAAGGCTTTTATATAGAAGTGTTTTTGAAATGGGATGTCCAACAAGCTCATGGTCAGGTGTCAACATACTTTTGGCCAAGTAGTGTATGATATACTGTGGGGCAGATTGAACAACAGAGTTTGTAAAACTAGGGTAACCCCACCACAATAAACACCCAACCCCTGATTTCACTTGTTCTGAAAAAAGATACAGGAAACTTGATGCTTTTCCTTGCCTCAACCTGTCACCGCATCCCAACCTCTAAATCAGAAGTGACATATCTGTTAAAGCCGCACAAAGGCTGTGTGTCAGTTACAGAGAACCTGTTATCTTCAGCTCCCATTTAACGGTATGTGGTGTTCCTGCAAAATCTTCCCCAACAGCTTGCCACTAAAAACAACAGTTTTTTGTTTGTTTGTTCATTTGTGTTTTCTTCCTAATAATTATGATGAGATATGACCAGATTGGAAGAAAAGGGAGAAATGCATAAATAGAATTTAAAAATATCCAAAATTGTTTGAGCTTGAGCCCTGAAGCCATAGCCCTCTATGGCTTGTAGTTTAACAAATCATTATTAGATCTTCCAAAGTTAGAACCCCTTCTGAGACTAAGATAATCTGCCCAATGCTGTTGCTAAAGTTGCAGTTTTAAAAACGATATGACAGCTGGCTCATCTTGACGCTGGAGCTAGTTCTTACTCTTTCCTACTGGTAAATATTGTAAAACGTGTAAGTTCATAATGACTAATCCACAAGAAAATTTCCTTCAGTCCATTATCCTTGCCAGACATTTTGTTGTATCAAGCTGACCTTGAAGTAAGATTAAAGAAGCCTGTTTAATTTAGATAGTGTTGTCTTTGTTTTATTTATGTACTAAGTGAGCCTAATTTGAATTATAATAAAATTTACACATCAGAGAGCTTTTGGACTTTTAAAAAACACATCTATTAAGACAAAATGCAAGTACTAGTACAACAGTGAATGCAGTTACTTGTAAATTGGTGAGTGAATGCCTTTAATCTGCACTAATGAATTAATGCCTTGAGCTAAAAAAATCTATCATTGGTAATGCTTCATAAAATGTAGGTACTACATTACATATGCACTGGCAGTCTCTAGTTCTATGCATTATGCTAACATTCAAACACAAAAGATTTTTTTGTAGCTACACATGAGGGCATTCCTTTTATTATCCATTAGGTGCCATTGTCAGAGAAACATCAACCATTATTTAAATAGGGGCCTGCAGGTCCTTGTATATCATGTCTATTGAAAATCAACGTGTCTTGTCTTGAGTTTTGGCTCTGTATCTAGCGAGCACAGCGTTGAGGCGCTCATTAAGACCGCTTAAGGAGTCTTAATTCCAGCCATTTTGAAACCTAAACTGTGCAGGGATTAATATGATTTTCTCCTGACAAAAGCTTAAGGTGCCAAAAAATACAGACAAGGACTCTATATTATCGTTGATGTGCATGGCATGGAGGTCTGAAAAGAATCGATTTACACTGAAGATGTAATGTGAGTAAACAGATGCTATAGTAGTATGTTGCACATACTAACTTTTCATTTTATTTCATAAATAATATATTTTATCTAAAAGCATATCTGAACAAGATTACATGTACACACTTAGGCAAAGTTAAAAGTATAAAATATCCACTGTTTAAAGAATACTACATTTGCATTTTAATGCTGTCAATAAAATGTATGACGCTCTTTATGATGCTCTGGCTGACTTTTTTTTATCTGATTATTTTCATTTTGTTAATAATCAATATTAAACAAGGTTTTGGATATGGTACTAGCTTCTATTTTAAATACAACTTGAATATTTTGATACAGTATAAAACAAACAATACATGGTATGTGGACACCCCTCACATCCACATCAGCCACATTCATTGCTAACAGGTGTATTAAACCAGAAATAAATGATATGCTTCCAACAGTTTGGAAGAGATTATTTGCATCTCCATTAAGCATTCTTCTTCTGAATGCCTTCTCGTCCAACATCACAGCCTGACCATACAAATACTTTTGTACACAAATGCCCACAGACATACTCCAAAATCCAGAGGCTGTTCTAAATACTAAGTTGGTACTGACTATATATTAATGCCCAGGGTTTTGAGATCGGAATCCCTGCTGGAAAGGTGTCCACATACTTTTGGTCATATTATGTATTTAAATATGTTTATAAAAAAGCATTTGTAATAAAGCACTCACTGAAAAGAATGAGGAATAAATGTAGAATATACAACCCCAAATCAGAAAAATGTAGGACAGTATGAAAATGTACCACAGCTTGACAGTAAAGAATATACCACTTTGTAATGTTGCCATTCCTTTTCACAACACTTGTTTTGGGTTTTAAGATACCAAGCAATAAAATGTTACTAGTGTTTCAGGAGTTATTTTGTCCCATTCTTTCTGCCAATACGAGTTTAGGTCAGGTGGGTTACAAGACATTTTCTGTCTTATGAAGTATAGCAATCAGCTAGGGGTGAATCAATGCTCATCTTAGATGTTTACCTGTGTGATCCTGACATTTGCACAAATTAGAAAAGAAGACAAGGCCAATTATATTTCATTAACTAATCAATAAAATTCTCAGTGTTTTTCATAATTTTTCCACTTACTGACAGAATTCTCTATCACAGTTTGCAGTTTGTTTATTATAGTTGTATAATTGTAACAGTACACACCAATCAGCCATAACATTAAAACCACCTCGTTTCTACACTCACTGTTTATTTTATAAGCTCCACCTAGCATAAAGGAGCACTTTGTAGTTCTACAATTACTGACTGTAGTCCATCTATTTCTCTACATGCTTTGTTAGCCCCCTTTCACCCTGTTCTTCAATGATCAGGACTCTCCCAGGACCACCACAGAGCAGGTATTATTTAGCTGGTGGATCATTCTCAGCACTGCAATGACAATGACATGGTGGTGTGTTAGTGTGTGTTTTGCTGGTATGAGTGGATCAGACACAGCAGCGCTGCTTAAGTTTTTAAATACCGTGTCCACTCACTGTCCACTCTATTAGACACTCCTACCAGTTGGTCCAAATTGTAGATGGAAAGTCAAAGACGATCGCTCATCTATTGCTGCTGTTTGAGTTGGTCATCTTTGAGATCTTCATCAGTGATCACAGGTCACTGCCCACGGGGCGCTGTTGGCTGGATATATTTTTGTTTGGTGGACTATTCTCAGTCCAGCAGGGACAGTGAGGTGTTTAAAAACTTCAGCAGCGCTGCTGTGTCTGATCCACTCATACCAGCACCACACACACTAACACACCACCACCATGTCAGTGTCACTGCAGTGCTGAGAATGATCCACCACCCAAATAATACCTACTCTGTAGTGGTCCTGGGAGAGTCCTGACCATTGAAGAACAGGGTGAAAGGGGGCTAACAAAGCATGCAGAGAAACAGATGGACGACAGTCAGTAATTGTACAACCACAAAGTGCTTCTATGTGGTAAGTGGAGCTGATACAATAGACAGTAAGTGTAGAAACAAGGAGGTGTTATGGCTGATCGGTGTATGATATATGGCCAAAGATATATGGATCCTCACACCCCTTTACTTAAGGTTGCTGTCAACTCCTAAAATCCATAAAGACTTGGTTTGATGAGTTCGGTGTGAAGAACATTCAGTGGTCTGCACAGAGCCTTAACAGCAACCACACTGAACACTTTTTTGATTATTTGGAATGTTGATTGTTAGACAGGACTTTTTGTCCAACATTAGAACTTGACTTCACAAATTCTCTTTTGACTTAATTGGTACAAATACCACAAGCACACCTTAAAAACTTGTAGAAAGCCTTGCCAAAAGAGTAATCATCAATTTCTGGGCTGTCAAAAAAAACCTGACAATTTAGTTTAAATGAACAAAAGCTAAAACAACACTAACTAAATAATACATTTCTATGTGTTTGTCTTATAAAAAATTAATTAATTTGTCTTATAATAAAATTAATGTATTCATTGCCTGTTTTACCACTTCCATTAAAGGTTGCGGTGGGTACAATTTACTGGACAAAAGGGTAGAAAACACCATGAACAGGTAGCCAGTCTATCACAGGGTAAAACACACACACACCCACATTCATACACACATTCACACATGCACATTTACACATAGGATAATTTTAGTAGCTCTAATTAACCTGACTGGATGTCTCTGGACTGTGGAAAGAAACAGAGCTCCCGGAGAACACCCACTCAGACACGGTAACATACAAACTCCACACAGAAAGGACCTTCTTGTTCTGAGATGACAGTGTTACCCACTGAGCCACCGTGCCACCCCTGTAAAACATATCATTAAAAAATTCTAAGAAATTCTAAGACATCCAATTTTTGTATATTCAACCTGGACCTTTTTATTTGTAGTCACTGAGCCATTTTCATATAAGTATAAATAAATAATTCAAAAATTCTAAATTGTTTAAAGTAAAAAATATTTTTTTGTTTAATATTGATTTATTAGTAGTACGTCTAGTAGTAGTAGAAGTAATATGTTGTGTTTGGGTAGTGCGCTAGCCCAACACTGTTTACATCCAAGTTAAAATCTCAGCTGAGCTATTGGCTGGCCAGGCATCTAGACAAACAATATCTGCTAAGACTAAAAAAAAAAAATCCAGAATCTTGAATACTTTGCCAATACTGATACTGGTTTAAAAACAAACTTTAAAAGTAATGTAATTCTTAGTGCAAGGTCAGACTTGAGTGCAGAAAAAAAAAGATCAACCTTGAGAAATTGAACCATACCAATCCATAGGGTCAAGCTGTATTGATATTAATTATCTCACTGGATACATACTTTGACAGTTTGTCAAACAAACAAAAACATGTGTGGGTTTTCTAAAAACAACAAACATCAGACTGTTAATGTCAGGCAATTCCACCTTCACAGCTACTGTTGGTATACTCAGTTCCCAAACAACTACAGAATGTTTATGAAGAAATGTGATGTAACACAGTGGTAAACATACCCCTGACAGATAGAAATCCAAAGGGGTTAAAGCAGGACAGTGTAGTGGCCACTTGATTGGACCCCTACGACTATTCCACTTTTGGGGCAACTGCACATCAAAGTCTCTGACAACGCCTTCGTAATGAGGTGGGGTGCCATCTTGTTGAAAGAAATCATGAAATGTTCAATTCTCTAACAACAATGAAGGAAAAACATCTTCATCCATCAACCTAGTGTAATGGTCTGCTCTTAATGTTCCGTCACTAAAGAAAAGGTCCCATAATTTGGGTGCCTTATACTCTACACTATACCATGACATACATGTTAAACTGATCATTTGAGGAAGGGTTTGTGTCTGACCAATATCAGACCAATATAAATATGTTTGTTCACCTTACTATTCATAAAGAAATTTGCTTTATCATGGAACGGCAACTGATGAGGGTGTGTGTGTGAGGGTTTATCTGAAGTTGCTTCGGTATGTCATCCTTTCTGCTATTCAAAGGTGTGGGTCATCCTTGGTCAGATGTAGCAGCACCTTAATTTTGTAAGTGTGTCATTAATGGTTAGACCAAATTTGCTGAAATGAGGCAAGACTAATCCTACATTCCAAAGACAGTCTACAAGTGCTAAGTTGCGATCGTCCATCTTTCATTTATTAGCGACAGAACCTGTTTCTCAGAAGTTCAGTCATTGTACAGCGCCCCTGGAGCAGACAGGGTTAGGGCCCTGCTCAAGGGCCCAACAGTGGCTGCATGGCAGAGCTTGGATTCGAACTCTCAAATTGATAGTCCAAAGTTCTACCTACTAGGTTACCACTGTCCAATTAGTTAAAACACCAAATGTTTTGTGTATCATATGTAACAGTTAGAGCTGTTACTCTTGCCTTTAATTAATTGAGGACTGTGGCAGCCACCATAGTGTGGAGAAGCAGCCCCCTCCCTTTTTCCCTGCACATCAGGTGTAAGTTATTAGCACCTGTGGGTATATAGGTATGGCAGCAGGCTTGGCGTTTGAGCTCGTGATCTCACCGTTATGGGGCTTGTCCTCCAGGGCTTTGCTGCTGGGGGATGTTTTGCATGAAGGTGTTTTCTGGATACGGGTGTCGCTTTCTTTCTTCTCCAGTTCGCCATGCCGTTAGTTATTAGCGCCAGCATATACCTAGTATGCTGGTTTTGGAGCTGCTGTTGGGTGCTGTCGAGGGCAGTACTGGCTTTAAGGTGTGCATGTTGGCGTGCCGGATAATGGGTGGGTTTAAGAATTGGTGTTGGTAGGTACTTCATTCATCGTTTTATATGTGTATTTATTAGTGGTGGGGATAAAGTTTCTTTCCTTCCACTGTATAATGTGAAGCCTTTTAGTTCATTATGATTTAAAAGTGTGTTCTGCGTTGGCGCATCATCTGGCTGGTCTAGGTGGCGTTCCAGGTGCAAAGGACGGAGCCTTCTATTGAAGCACTGCTGTTTTGCCTATACCAGGCATGTCCAAAGTCCGGCCCATGGGCCAATCACGGCCCGAGGTCGGATTTTATATGGCCCGCGTCTTCTGTCTTGAATTGCATTACTTGTGGCCCGCCAGCACAGTCAAACAAAAAAAACAATAAATTATACTAATTCAAGATGTAATTCCCCTTTTTACCATATTTTATTGTTTAAAATAATGTCATCAGGGACTGTTGGCCCTCGGACACTTTCACATTATCAAATCTGGCCCGCCTAAAAAAAAGTTTGGACACCACTGGCCTATACCGAATACTTCATTTGGGGTCTACCTGCTGCTTACTGTAACTACATAGCCAATCTGTGTGGTTTATTGGTTCATACCAATTTGTTATTTATCTGCTGCTTTGATTGTTCTTTTTTTCTTTATTATTATTATTGTAAAATGGGTATATTGGCTGTAGCACCCTTGCTCTTGCACCTTTTTCTTGCACCTAGATTGCAGTATTGTCTGCAATCTATCTTCTGAGGTTTTGTATCCGGTGCGTTTCAGAAGTGCTGGAAAGTTCGGAGTCTGTTTTCTTATGGATAAGAATAGAGCTTTTGTACAGTGGTAGAATCTACACAGCCAGTATACCTGCCTGTTTTCTCTTTTTTATAATTTTTTATTTATAGTACCTGAATGATGAGGCCCTGCTGTGTGTTGTTAGATATATAGATTTCAAATTCATAAATTGTCTTATCATTGTGTATTGTTTTCTAAAATATTCAGTAAAAATAATTTGAACTGAATCTCATGTCTCTTAAACTTCTTAACGTACCTGTGTGCTTGTGGGTTTTACTTGCACTACATTTCCTGGGGTGAAATTCTTTAGGTGGCGTTGTCGTACAAAATAGAATAAAAACCAATTAGATTAACCGAACTGTCCCTTAGCGGTCGGTTGTGCCCGCCTGAGCCACTCCCGGCCACACAAAGCTTTCTAAAATTGTTTTTACAAACATACATATGTATTCAAACAGCTAATTTAGTGAAAAGTTTTATAATGTAATTTAATAAATTCCCAATAAGTGGTTATGACTGACTAGCTACTGACATCAGCACCTATGTAAATTAAGCTAGTTTGACAAAAGTATATCAAACACTGGTGTCAGCATGGAGCAGATGTGGCACATTTTATTTTTTCCTGTTAATTCAGCCAGTGTTATGGCACATTTCGGCCAACACAACAGAAAAAGCCTTACAACTGGATCCATTCTAAGCATTAGCTGAAGCAGTTGGTGGGGTGAGGTTTATTATTATTTTTGGCTTGTTCTGAATTTCCTTTCTTTAGTCTTTTCCAAGAATCTGATCACTGCAGGCACCTGTAGCAGCTTACCATTTACGACAGCTATCCAATACATGTAAAATACAGGTACCTTGAAGGTCTTTATTGTTGTATAGGTGTAGTTCTGTATTTGTACTGTTATTTGAATTATGATCTTCGTGTTTTTTGTTTTTTCGCATTTTCGAGTACTTTCATTGCTTTATAAGGCTACTATAAATTTCCTTTGGGATCAACAAAGTATGTATCTATCTGTCTTAAACTTTTACTCTTTCCCTTTGCTAACCTTTTTTGAACGGGTTTGTATACAGTCTGAGCAATTGAGGGTTAGAGCCTTGCTCAAGGGCCCAACAGCAGCAACCTTGCAGTAATGGGGCTTGAACCAGTGACCTTCTGATTACTAGCCCAGTACCTTAACCACTAGGCTACAGCCATTTTCATTTGTCACTTTGTTTGTTTTTGTTGGTTTTTGTTAGTTTTGTTATCACTTTAATTTTCCCTTTACCCCATTTTGTACCACCATGCGCTTAAGAACCCATCATAACCCAAGCTCCAGTTCTGCCCCTAATTTGGGGGTTTTCTTTGGCTGCAGCACACAACCCTACTGGTGGTGGTGGTACACCACACTGGTGTACTGAGTCAGTCTCCCTTTAGGGCACTCTTTATCAAAACACCTGCCTCAGGAGAGTCCTGCGCCTTTTTTTTTTCTTTCGAGACAACAGAAAACCTCTGTGCAAGAGCTACTGTTGTTAAAACAAAAGAAACATAACTCTTCTTAAAAACAGAATAGAATTTAGCTTAATTTAGTGTGAGTTTGTGTGTAAGTGAGCAGTTTTGTCTGGGGAATTCAGGGCTCATGTTCCATTTACTAATAAAACCTTTAAAACATAAAACCAAACTGATCAGATATTCAGTTTGCTCTACTGAATCAAAACAACTCAAGCCGCTCACCGACTGAATAGAGCAGCACGATAAAGCACAGCACTCATCCTCCTCAAGCCCAGAGTTACAGGTGAGTGTGAAAATATAGCATCAAACTCACACGCATTAGCACACACACATGGTGTTTGATTCTTTTTTTTCTCTATTTCTGCCAGTGGGTTCCTACCGCTGAGGTGATGAGCATTCTCTCTGTTTCTGTACAGTGACCACCTACAGTTACACACAGTAAATAAAAAAGAATGGTGACTCCACAGTCAGCTGAGCTGTAAATCACCTTGGGCTTAACAGAAAAAAGATCTTGTTGGTTGTTGCTTCCCACATGGTCAAAGAAAATGCAGAAGCATCAGCTTTCTTCTTGCACAGCAGCCTCCATGTCCTTGTCATTGCAAAGATTACATTGTACACAGAGGAGGAAAGAGTACTAAAACATTGTACTCAAGTAAAAGAACTAATACTTTGATGAATTTTTAAGTAAGTACGAGTAAAGTTACTAGTCTAAAAATCTACTCAAGTAAAAAGTAACTCATTTAAAATTTACTCAGAGTAAACGTTACTTAGTTACTTTTTTTAACAGGAGAGGGTGACAAGTGGATATAAATCTCACAATAGTTGTTTTTTATTCAAATATAATAGAAAAAACATGTTGATACAACATTTAAAACATTTATTGGATGTGTAATGTGTCATTTTAGTACAGACCATCCCACAAAACTTTTTCAAACTGTATAACCACTAGTGATGGGTCGTTTTTTTGTGAACAGATCTTATCGGCGGTAATTCACCCGTTCCACTTAGCAGAAACAAACACAGACACATCTCTGCACAAGAAAGGATTTTTCTGAAACTAAATGCAATGCAACCAAAGTATGTCTCTTCCCTGTAGTTTTTTCACGTATTACCGAGCGGAATGTAATGAAATGTAAGCCCAGTTTGGCTACAAGTTATACAACAGATGATTTATTGCAATTATTTTAAACTATTTTTGTTATTAAATATATACTTGTTGTCAATTTGTATACTTTTGACAACAATCTTTTTTTCTCATTTAAGTGTTGTTTGAATTAGATGATTGTTTATCATTGATATTAATATCGGGGCTGTATTATAGTACAGACGCGATTTTTTTAGCGTTTATTTTACTCAGTAGCGGATGCTATTTAAAATGTAGTGAATTACAATTCCTAATACAAAACATAATTAAGTAAAAGTAAAATTACTGGTTGTAAAATCTACTTTAAAAAGTACAAGTACACAAAAATACTACTCAATTACAGTAACGCGAGTAAATGTAATTCGTTACTTTCCATCTCTGATTGTACATTGTAGAATTATATTACATAACATTAAATTAATAATATTGTTGCTGTATATATTTTTACCTAGCAGATTTTGTTACAGGGTGGGTAAAACTGTCACTTCACAGCAAGAAGGTCCTAGGTTTGATTTCTAGGTCGAGCAGTCCTTTTTAATATAAATTGCCATGCTATATCCAAAGAGATGAATGGCATACACATCTTTTACATGTAATTTTTTTTTGTCATCATTTATTTATTTATTAATTATTTTTTGAGTAACCACTTTTTCCTGGTCAGGGTTACGCAAAAATGCACCTTAACAGGATGGCAGTTTTTTTATTGATTGGTTATTATTAACATTATTATCTCGCTATGACATGGATTTTAATCTCGTCACTTTGCTTCATAAATCTTTGGCACAGACTACATTAATAATGGACTGGTGGTGTGTTTTTAAAGCAGTTCCTCCAATGTTTCAGTAATCTGACCTAACTGGAAGTGTGACTGTCATTTTAGCTAGACGGTTTAAACCCTGATTCTGTTTTAATTAATTTGACAGCCTGCACATCCTCTTGGCAACACATCTGTGTTTATCTGCAATTATGCTTGTAAGTGACTGTGAGCTATATTGACTAAATAAAACGCTGCAGTGAAAAGCTGTGCTTTGTTGTCTTTATCAGACTTGTTTTTGAAGCTTTGTTTCTGGTTCTTTGATCGCACCACAACAAGCTCAAGCAAATCTGATTCTAATTCTAATGCAATTCTAATGAGCAGAAACAGGATGTCATTTCTTACCAGGAGTTGTCATGACATTTTAAGATAAGAGATTCACTATATGGTCAAAAATATGAAGACACCATTCTATTTCAGCTTCGACTCTATCTGCCTAAAATTAAACATACATCCATGCAATGTACAGGGTGAGTCAAAAGTCGCAGGACACTCTTTTGTTTCAGAAACGAAAGGGAAAATGACATATCTGAATACCCCAGCAAGTAATGGGTGAGCCTATCTTTTAGGCTATGTCCGGAACATGGCCGCCATCTTGAAAGCTGCCATATTGGATTAAGGGCAAGTTTTTCCAATGGGAAGGTGGTCATGTAGCATATCAAAGAAGACCAGTATTCTTTGCCACAATCAGATTTGCAATATCTCTTGTGGTTCAAAAGTTATCAACACAGAAAGTTCAAAACTTTTGTTGTTCGTTACAGGTAACTGAAGATGGAATTGACTAAAGAAGAGAGGATTGAGGTGATTCTGATGTCCAAGGAACGCAGCTGCTGTATTATAGCCGCAGATTTCAACAACCGACACCCAGAAAGAACACCAATTTCACACAGCACTGTTGAATCCCTCATAGTCAAATTCCGAGAAACCGGGACTGTGGACAACAAGCCACATAGTGGTCGTCCAAAGAAATATTAACAATGGTTTTGGCAGCCTTTGCGAAAAGTCCACGACGCAGCACACGACGTCTCGCATCAGAATGTGGAGTCAGCCAGTCATCCCTTGTATGGATTCTTCATACCAATTAGTGGCACCCCTTCAGGATCCAGCTGCAGCAGAAACTATCAGAGGATTCCCTGGTCATTGGATTGGCTGTCGTGGTCCTGTGGAATGGCCGCCCAGATCACCCGACCTCACATCACTCAACTTTTATCTCTGGGGTCATCTCAAACAAATTGTGTATGCTGAGAAAATCCGCAACAAACACCACCTTCAGCATCGCATCGTGGAGGCTTGTGACAGCATTTCTCCAGAGATTCTTACGCGGGTTCATAACGATTGGATCCAGCGCCTTCAGCTCTGTGTTCAGCACCAGGGACAACACAGTGAACACGGTAAATAGCTGTGCATCACACGGAACGTTCCCGGTTGATGTTGCAACTTTCTGTGTTGATAACTTTTGGACCACATGAGATATTGCAAATCTGATTGTGGCAATCGATTTCTGAGAAAATTTCGGTCTTCTTTGATATGCTACATGACCACCTTCCCATTGAAAAAACTTGCCCTTGATCCAATATGGCGGCTTTTAAGATGGCGGCCATGTTCCGGACATAGCCTAAAAGATAGGCCCCCTCACCAATTACTTGCTGGGGTATTCAGATATTTCATTTTCCCTTTCGTTTCTGAAATAAAAGAGTGTCTTTTGACTCACCCTGTACATAAACAAACACAGGTGGAATAATATGTTATTTTACAAAGCTTAGTGACTTTCAATATGACACTCTTACACAAAGCCACAGTTTACTCAAACCCTCCATTCACATAATGCGTGGCAAAACCGGTTTGTGCTTACTATGCTGTTGTTTCCTATGGAGTGAGACAATTCCTCTGCATTATCTTGAGCATCCCACAATGCGCAAATTTACAACTTTAAATCTATTTAAAGCTTGCCGCTTGCCGCTATTTTTACAGCTTGCCGCTGCATTTAAAGTTGAGTTTGCCGCTGGCCTTTTTAAAAAATCGCCAATGATACTTTTTTAGATGATGTGGTCAAAGGCAAAGCACAGACATGGTGGGCAAGAACAAATTCTTACTGTTTCACAAAACAGTTTCATTTTATTTTAAATTGTTTGAAGGTTTTGGGCTTGGTTCTGTAGATCCAGATGAAAATAAACCAAAGAACTTATAGGAAACCTAAACAGTCATGGAGTGAACAAGCCAAAGTTCTCAGACAGTTACCTGAAGCTAGGTCACCATAGCCTATACACCTGCTGTGTGGCTCCATCACACCAGCTGTGTCATCCAAAAATTGTGTACTTTTTTGAGGCAACAGTCTAAGAAAGCTTTTGTCCGCATGGCAATGTTTTAGGCAGAAATCAAGAAATATGACAAAATGGTTTGCCAGGTTTGGTGTAAAAGAAACTGACTGTTCTGCACAGAGCCCAGATCTCAACCTTATTCAACACATTAGGGATGATTTGGAACACTGACTGCAAGTCCCCTAACAAGTACTCAACCCCAACAATGCTTTGGTAGCTGTATAAAATTAAGTTTCAACACTTTTAAAGTAATGAGTTTCAGAATACACAATAGCATCTACATTTGAAAATCTAGTGTCCATATACTTTTGGCAATGTAATGTACCTATAAAGACCTATAAATAGTGTAAGGTTTTAGTGAAGTGAAATTAGTTTAAGACAAATTTAAGACAGATTTATAGGCAATGTTTTTAATGTTTTTTTTTTCACATTTTAATGTGCTTCTAATAGAAAAGTACACAGGAATCCATGTAGAATAAAGTATGAGCCTTCATTTAGTCTCAAGACAATGTTAATATTCAGGTTTGAGTTCCAGAAGTCACGCCATGAGGATCTACTTCGATCTGTCACAGTAATTCAATAACCCAATAGATTCATGCTGCTAGTTTGAGGTGATTTGTTTGCAGGCCAACATTTGAAGAAAGCCTGACATGCCTGAGGCAGCATGGAAGAATCAAAACAATTGACTTTTAAACCTCTGTAATCAGTGACTGCTGGGCCAACATATAATCTAAGCTCCAAGATCAACAATACTGCTAAAATGACCTTTTAGATTAAATGCATGTTGATTTATTTTACAACCACAGCCTGTTGTTATCATATGCTTGGCATTAGTATTTAATTTACTAATCAACTATCTAATTTACAAACTGCAGTGCCTGCCTTACTGTGCTCTATATAATTTAAAAAGAGTCTAGGGAGCTTCCTAAAATTGTTAGTGACATTAAAAAAAACCTCTGAAAAGAAAAAAAGCTACAGATACATATCAAACACCTAAAACAAAACTGTCAGTACTATTGATTTGTTACTCCATGAAAGCATGTGAAACTACAAATGGTTCCAGTAGAGCACCCCACAAGATTTCACAATGTGCTTTCAGGAGAATTAAGTATGGAAAGAGAAAAGACAGCAGTCATGCTAAAAAAGAGCTGCAGAATTACCTAAAAAACAGGAATAATAGTTACAGAAACCAAAAAGCAAAAAACTTTGCTGATATCATTTCCATGTCACCACCTCACACAAAACATGTGGCATCCAATTGTTTGCCTTTTTTGCTGTGCAAGGTACTCTCAAAAGTCTTTGCAGCCCTAAAAAAATTTAATAACATAGCTGTGTATTGGATATTTCCTGCTATGAATATATTCATAATTAGCCATAAATAGCCAACTCTGAATATAGCCATTTCATAGTGACTACAAAGTCTTTAACAAAAACAAACACATTTACATACACAACATTAAACATTGTCAAGATTAAGCCTGTGATTCTTCTGTGGGTGGCAAGCTTTTGGTTCTCACTTTTACTAAACAGTTCAAACCCACTTCACTTTATCTACATATACTTTTTGTACACAGTACACACACTCACAACAGTTAAAGGGCAGCACATTAAGTGCAGCAGCTCCATTACAACATCGCTATTCTAATCCTGTGTGGAGATAAGTACAGTTGTGTGGGTACACCAGCACAGATAGGAGAGAATGTGATGGCAGAAAGATGGAACTTTGTGTGGGCTTTCTGGCTAAGAGCAGCAAATGCACTAGATGGCAGTGAAAAAATAGAAGCAAGTCTTAAACGGTATAGATAAAAAAAGATTCCGATTTACGAATACCCACTTACTGCTACAACTTCTAATCTACTAAGTATTGAATCATGTTCACTATAAAGTCCACTTAAACTCATCTTATAATGACTACTACAATGTTGTCAAGAAAACTTTTATAAACTGAACCCATGCAGCTCCTTAAAATTAGAAAGGTGTTGTTTAGGTGTTGATAAATTCAGTAATTAAAGTTTTTAATTAATTCATGTTTTCTATGGTGAGAGCCACATAGTGTGTCCTGGGGACATGGGTCTATCCTTGCCATCAATCACTGTCTGTGACATGGTTTAGCCATTTCTATTTGGGTTTCCTCTGGGTATGCATGTACCCTCCCACCTTCCAAAACATGCAAATGGTAGACTGGCAATTCTAAATTGCCAACTGGTGTGAGTAAGTATGTTGATGTGTGTGTAACTCTGAAATAAAGTGGTACCTGGTCTAAAATGTATTTTAATCCTGGACTCCAGGTTCCAGGTTGTGTATATAATAAGGATGATAGTGAAAATTAATAAATACCTAACTTACTAAAAGCTTCAGGGCTTGTCAATCACTTTAATTTATCTCTGGTAATTTCAAATTTGCTTATTCAATATTTTACAGAATTACAGACATGCTAAAATTGTACATTTAGGTCAAACTTACAGATTTTATTTGAGCCAGCTAATGTATGAGCTAAGCCATAAACTATCAATGGCTTTGACTATTTAGTGTATCCACACTAAATAGTATGTACACCGATCAGCCATAACATTAAAACCACCTCCTGGTTTCTACACTCACTGTCCTTTTTATCAGCTTCACTTACAATATAGAAAAACTTTGTAGTTCTACTATTACTGACTGTAGTCCATCTATTTCTCTACATACTGTTTTAGCCTGCTTTCACCCTGTTCTTCAATGGTCAAGACTCCCACAGGACCACTACAGAGCAGGTATTATTTGGGTGGTGGATCATTCTCAGCACTGCAGTGACAATGACATGGTGGTGGTGTGTTAGTGTGTGTTGTGCTGGTATGAATGGATCAGACACAGCAGCGCTGCTGGAGTTCTTAAATGCCGTGTCCACTCACTGTCCACTCTATTAGACACTCCTACCTAGTTGGTCCACCTTGTGGATGTAGTCAGAGACAATCGCTCAGCTATTGCTGCTGTATAAGTTTGTCATCTTCTAGGCCTTTCATCAGTGGTCACAGGATGCTGTCCACGGGGCGCTGTTGGCTGGATGTTTTTGGTTGGTGGACTATTCTCAGTCCAGCAGTCACAGTGAGGTGTTTAAAAACTCCAGCACCGCTGCTGTGTCTGATCCACTCATACCAGCACAACACACACTAACACACCACCACCATGTCAGTGTCACTGCAGTGCTGAGAATGATCCACCACCCAAATAATACCCACTCTGTAGTGGTCCGTTGGGGGTCCTGACCATTGAAGAACAGGGTGAAAGCAGGCTAGAAAAGTGTGTAGAGAAACTGATGGACTACAGTCAGTAATTGTAGAACTACAAAGTGCTTCTATATAATAAGTGGAGCTGATAAAATGGACAGTGAGTGTAGAAACAAGGAGCAACAGTTGCACAAAAAGCATTGGAATGCACTTTATTTCAACACCCCATTTTAAGCTTTTCTGCTAAAATCTGTATACATGTATTGTAACAAATCAAAACACGTATGGATGTGCTTTGGTTAGGTTTTTGGATATGATTTGTGGTAGTGCACAGAGCAAAGCCCTAAACGCTCAATTGCTTGCACTATAATCATCCACTATAATTTAGATAGAAGCATCTGCTAAATGCCATAAATGTAAATGATCCCAAGGTCATTATAGTCACAGTGAATTATGAAAGCATCATGATACAGAGCTGCTTCTTTACAAACATTACTGTGGTATTTAATGTTTTGAAAGAAAACATGACAAGAGATAAACTGGGACATATTAAAAGCAGAATTCATAATTCTTCAAGTAATGAAATTTGAAAGATTATGAACAACGCATCAACAAAACAACAACCCATAAACCCTACACTGCTTTTTAAAAGTGTGACCCTTATAACTGTGGGAAAAAATGTCAAAAAACACATACAAAAAAAAAGGTAGTGGGTAGTGCTGTCGCCTCACAGTAGGAAGGGCCTGGGTTCAATCAGAATCAAGATTTTACACAAAGTCTGTAGCAAACAGTCCATTTCATGGGCTAGCTAAACATGCTAATCAAAAAAATTGAGATGCAGTCAAAAATGTGCAAAATCTCCAAACCATTGTAAAAAAATCAATAAATAAATAAATGTTACATGACAATCCACATCTGAAGAGTTTAACATGGAGTCAGACTCCATAGTGACAAAAACAGCTTCACTATTTGTGATTTTAATGTATATTGGGTTTAATTTATATTGGTTTAATTTAATTATTTTAATGCAGAACATGCTTTCCTGTATAGTTCAGCCCAGGGCACTATCCTATCCCTGGGATTTAGTGAAAGAGCCTCATAAAAACTAGGCAAGAAGAAAAATAACATCATAAAAATTAATGCCAACACACGTTATGTTTGACAGGAGAGATCTGTAGAAGACAGACCCCAACAATTCAATAGCACAAGGACCTTTTTTGCAAGATCACGTGCCTTGTGTGATAAACCCTGTAAGTTACGGTCACATCATTAAACAACATGACAAGGAATAAATCAAATCTAAAATGAGATCAGAACCAATACAGCCTTAAGACGTAGATATATTTGGGGTTTCTACTGGCTGTGAATATGCTTATAGGAGCTTTGTTGACTAGGAACAGTACTGTTATCCATTACACAGTTAATTACAGTGGGCTTGAATTGCTTCGACAGTGCAAGTGCTGCTGCATCACTGCACCACTTCTGCAATTGTTCCTATAAATTGTAATGTATTGTAGAATACTCTGAAAATAAAGAAATTGAGTATGGTTGCATAGTACTTTCAAGTACTGTATATGCAGATCACACATGCTGTGCCGTACCATTTCTGCCATGGCCTTTATGCATCAAGACTTCCTCTGACTCCTTGAATCTTTTCAGAATATTATAAACCTAAATTCTTCGCAATTTTGTGCTGAGAAACATTGTGTTTGAACTGACTGTGCCAAATTTAATAAGAGAATTGTCAGTGGTGAACCACAACCCATCCTTGCTTGCAAAGACTAAGATTCAGGAAAAGCTACTTTTATACTTAATCCTAATAGCATCACCTGTTACTGACTAATTGTTGAATAACCATTTTACCAGTATAACATTATTCTCATTAATTAATAAAGAAATTAAGTGTATAAGAAGGCACTTCCCACACAGGGTTTTACCTGGATGCATTAATGTATTCATTCATTTATTTATCTTTAGTGATTGTTTAAACCAGGGAGCAAGGTGGAAATACATTCTGGGCAGAGTGACAGTCCATTGCAGGGGTTTACTCTTTTACTCATTTACACTAATTTGCATTTTGGGCTCATTTAATGTAGCCAATCCATTGCTTTTGGAGTGTGGGAAAATCTGAGCATCGATTCAGAGCACTGATTAAAATTTGAGCATTTCCAGTTCGACTTCAACCCTTCTATCTGAGATTGTTTTCAACCATTACCGAACCATCTTCTAGTCCAATTAAGTGTGTAAGTCTCTTCATTATTAATGCAAACAGTCCTGCTTTCAATTAGATTTAAGTCAATAGGCCAAATCTGAGTCGTGCTGTTCACAAAGCAGGATCCCTGTGGGTTTTAAGATCATAACCCCCAGTCGTTTCGGTGGAGTTGTTCCTCCACTGTTCAAAATCCTCAAAGATTTAGAGGATTTAAGATGTGGATGCTCTTCTTCTCACTGAGCTTCTGCCCATACAAACACTACTTTCTATTTCTGACAAAATGTGATCAATAAGAGTTTGATGCATATGGGATTATGCTCTTTTGGGCCCTTATTTTCATAAATCTTTTTTAATCCAAACACCCAAGCTGGATCAGTTATGGTGCAGTTTTACAATTCAGGCTAGTCTGTACCCTGAGGGGCCCATGTGTTATTGGAAAAAAAGGTATTATTATACACTATATTATACATAAACTATTCCCTAGCAACTTGATTACTAAAAATCATTAATGCCCATTTTTTTAATCAAAGCCTAATTTAATTCATAATAACTATATACAGCTCACTGTGTTTCACACAGACGACTTTTACAGTTGCATAACGCCCTTACGCTGTGGGCAGGTGATGTGAGAAAAGAAAAAGAAGAGAGAAAAAAAAAACACAATAAGAAAACAACAATAAGAACAGAAAAAACACAACCTCTGTACAGAGTGTCCATTGTAAAACCAAACTAGCACAGAGTCAATATTTAGCATCTCAGTAGAAAGCATCCAGGCTAAGCATTTAGTGTAGATCCACAGAGCGGACCCAACACAAGCAAACGCTGACGTTAGCATTTAGTGTAAATCAGTGTGATTGCTTGTTGAGATAAAAGCTAGTAAGGCATGTACATTAGTTATGGCTCTATATGTAATGGCTAGTTAAGAAAGTAAATGTGATGCTAGCTAAGTTAGCCAAGCTTTGCTCAAGAACATAAAAAACATGAACAGAATATGATAGTCAAATTTGTGAAAGCCTGAGCTTCATACATGTTATCTTTATGATCATAGCTACACACACAAAAGAAAATACACCCCTCACACACACGTACTTAGATACACCCCTCACAGTGATGCATAAAATACCCCAGAAAGCAAAATATCAGGTTGTGTAAATAGTAATTTCAGCCTAAAATGCACCAATTTAGTACAAGTATATTTCATTTAGTTTGATTGCAGTAGAATCAGCAAAACATCAACATAGTAAATAAAGGTACAGTACAATGTACAGTAGCCTTTGAAACTTATAGTATGATATTTAGGTCAAATAATAAATATCTATAATAATTTAACAAAAATTATTTAACATCTTTATCAGTAAATAATAGCACTGTATGGGCAGCTTTGAGTGGACAGCTGCACTTTGTTCAACAGAGCAAGCAGCTGAGTTTGCAGACAGCATTTTGAACATGATTGTAACTGACATGTGCCTGCTGTTCATGGTGGAGAATGAAGGCTTTCAGAGGATGATTTCCATGATACATGTTTCCTTCAAGAATCTACTTCATGAAAGAAATAAAAGAAAAGTTGAAGCACACCCTTAAGAAGACTGACAGCATTGCACTCACAATCGATATTTGGACGAGCACTGCTACAGAGGCTTATCTGGGGATAATGTTGTCACTTTCTTGGGAATGATTGGGTGATTGAGTCCTCCAGCCTGTAACGATGCCTCTTGAAGTGGGGCTTTAGGATGTTATTGCCAAATGTGACATTCCAGCAGTGAAAAACAAAGCTGTTGTCCACAACAACAGTGCTAATGTCATAGCAGTGGTAAAATTTTGGCAGAAAAGCATGAATGGGCATCAGTGCAATGTGCAAGGTGCTCTGAAGACCCACCAAGCTACACTATATTGCCAAAAGTATTCACTCACCCATCCAAATCATTGAATTCAGATGTTCCAATCACTTCCATGGCCACAGGTGTATGAAACCAAGCACCTAGGCATGCAGACTGCTTTTACAAACATTAGTGAAAGAATGGGTCGCTCTCAGGAGCTCAGTGAATTCCAGCGTGGTACCGTGCTAGGATGCCACCTGTGCAACAAGTCCAGTCGTGAAATTTCCTCACTACTAAATATTCCACAGTCAACTGTCAGTGGTATTATAACAAAGTGGAAGCAATTGGGAACGACAGCAACTCAGCCACGAAGTGGTAGCCATGTAAAATGACAGAGCGGGGTCAGCAGATGCTGAGGTGCATAGTGCGCAGAGATCGCCACACACCTCCAAACTTCATGTGGTCTTCAGATTAGCTCAAGAACAGTGCGTAGAGAGCTTCATGGAATGGGTTTCCATGGCCGAGCAGCTGCATCCAAGCCTTACATCACCAAGCGCAATGCAAAGCGGAGGATGCAGTGGTGCAAAGCACGCCGCCACTGGGCTCTAGAGCAGTGGAGACATGTTCTCTGTCTCTGAGTCTGGGTTTGGTGGTTGCCAGGAGAACGGTACTTGTCTGACTGCATTGTGCCAAGTGTAAAGTTCAGTGGAGGGGGGATTATGGTGTCGAGTTGTATTTCAGGAGTTGCAAGAGATTTTGAACAATTTCATGCTCCCAACTTTGTGGGAACAGTTTAGGGATTGCCCCTTCCTGTTCCAACATGTCTGCGCACCAGTGCACAAAGCAAGGCCCATAAAGACATGGACGAGCGAGTTTGGTGTGGAAGGACCTGACTGGCCTGCACAGAGTCCTGACCTCAACATAATAGAACACCTTTGGGATAAATTAGAGTGGAGACTGCGAGCCAGGCCTTCTTGTCCAACATCAGTGTCTTGCCTCACAAATGCGCCTCTGGAAGAATGGTCAAATATTCCCATAAACACACTCCTAAACCTTGTGTAAAGCCTTCCCAGAAGAGTTGAAGCTGTTATAGCTGCAAAGGGTGGGTCGACATCATATTAATCCCTATGGATTAAGAATGAGGTGTCACTCAAGTTTATATGCGTGTGAAGGCAGACGAGCAAATACTTTTGGCAATATAGTGTATCTCCAAGTGTTTTGCTGCTACATGATGCCTCAAGTGGTGCAAACATAAGTACTCACTGGGACAGTACTTCGCACATGTAAAGGCTGCTGAAACAAAAATGGCCAGTGACTGCTCACTTTATGTCCCAGCAGTGACAAAAGAAGCAGCAAAGCCTAAAGAAGTCTATAGAGAATTTAGCTTTTGAACTGCACTAGTAAGATTATTACAGGTTCACATGGCAGAGCATATCACAGCAAGATGGCAGGAACTATCTGTTTCAACCCGAATATCCAACATAGCCCTAAAACTGTGCTGATGCTCTGGATACCAGATTTAGAACATAAGTTATTGCCTGCTGATAAAGCTTTCAAGGTCCACTTGTTGCCAAAAAGAAAGCGATATGGCTCAAAGTAAGTCAAACAGAAGCCTCTGGCACAGCACAAGACAACCCAGTAACATCATACTAGTGATTAAGAGGATAAGGAACAGCAGTTAAACCAAATTATGTATTTTTAGAGAACATCCCTTGTTCAAGAAGATGAATCTGCTGTCATGGTGGAAAACAAATGCAGCACTCAAAATGCTGACAAAGTCTTTGCTGTGTATTCCGGCAATATCCATGCCAACTTTTCTACAGCGGAAAACACAGCATCAAAGCTCAGGCCAAGCCTTAATTCTGGGCATGTTTTTAAGATCAGCATCCTTTACAGGCTTAAGCAAACACACATGCACGCACAAAAACAAACACCACATCTACCTCATCCGGGAGATACAATCCTGCCAGTTCTTAGGTCCTTTACAAATGCCACAATGCCTTCCAGGAAAACAGTACGGGTTTATCTTTTGCCTGAGTATGCACAACATAAAGGCAACATTTATGTTTTTAATTACACCTTTCACGTTGCTTGTACACCTTTTTAAAGTAAGTTAAAATTAATTTTTTATTTATTGTAATGTTTTTTTTTTATTTGTTTATTGTTTTTGCATTTCCAAACGGTTTTATTTAAAGCCCTACTGTATGCAACTGGGTGGGGGCTAATACTTTTTCCAGCACTGTACATGCTCCATAGTGATTTAGAATGATTTAATTATTTAGAAAGTTGGTGATTATGATGTGTGATAACTTTTTTGTGCTCATTTGGGTTGCACAGTTAGGTTGAAGGTACCTGTTAGACTGAGCCACAATCAATATAATGGCAAAGTCAAAGATCTGTACAAACCTCAAAAAGTACATCATACATTTTACATATCAGGAATGTCACTTGGCAAACTCAGGTGCCAAGAACATTTGTAATTTTTTTTTCAGGGACTGTTTTCTACCATCTTTAAAACACTCCATATAAGTAGATACATGCTTTAAGGTGTGGACAGAAACTGTATTTTATGTGAAAAAAGAATTTTAGGGAATCAAAGGTAGGCAAGTTACATCACTTAGCGAGCACAGTATATTTAAAATCAGTGATGCAGAGAACTTCTCAACTGTGCACACAATCAGTGGCAGTGTGCCAACCGAGTGGCAGCCACATCTCCATACCACCTGCTAGGTGCTTTCTGTTTCGCTCCAGCGCTGCCTGCACAGCCCTTCCCTGAGGAGATTTCACTCAAAAGAGGATTCGCCCTTCATGTTGCATTTACTTTCTTCTCCTCTTTCACTCTGCACATCTGCCTTTGGAAGTCTACAATTTCTCAGCTGTCCTCCCACCCCATACCCATAGCAACCTAATCAGTCTCTTGCAAACCTTATTCTATTTTGGCTTTGTGCGCTGGACCACAAATACACACTCATACAGACCTTTCTCAGCAACAGAATGAACAAGCAAACACTTCTAGTGCAAACTAAAAATAAGGCACCTGTCATAGCTTTCTAAAAAATAGCAGGACTGAAGAAAAGGTAGCCGTAGAAGGTAGCCTGCTAAACAGGAACCCATTCCACTTTTCAGTAAACAGGGCACTCTAAAACTCACAACTGTGTAACTCTAATACACAAATACAAAACTTCTATTTTTGCATTTTCCCAAATTTTCCTCCCAATCTAGTCATATACAATTACCGATTGCATTACACCTCCTCTTTACCGATGCTGATCTCCACTCATGATTGAGGAGTACAAGACTGACACGCGCCCCCTCCAACATGTGCGCAGTAGCAGACTGCATCTTTCACCTGCACGAGGCGAGTTGCTTTGTGTATGGAGAGCCACACCCTGATTAACGCATTATTCCTCCGACCTTCAACCCTGTGCAGGCGCCATCAATCAGCCAGAAGAGGTGGTAACTGCATCAGTTATGAGGTCCTGGCTCCGGCTCTTACCCTGTATGAACAACAGCCAATCGTTGTTTGTGTAGCCAGATGGCAGAGCTGAGTTTCAAACTGACTAATTTGAAATCTCAGCTTTGGGGTGCTAGCGCGTTTTACCACTGCGCCACCTGAGCGGCACAAATAGAAAAGGTGAAAAGGTTCTTTGGACATTGTCACACTTGAGCCTTCTGTGTGCTCCTGTCTGCCACACCCACCTCTATTGGAGCAATCAGCCTCCAGCCAGCTCCCCTCTCTGGATTGGTTCTCTGGGGCTAATTAGCCCCAGCTGCAATATATTTAAGAGAGGAACTGGGAAAGGCTGGTGGGGATTATTTTGGATTTGTTTTTGTGACTCGGTTTGGCTTTGTTCTAGTTATAACTCTGTCTGTCTGCTTGTTTGCTCCTGGTAACTCTGTTTGCTCCTTATAACTCTGTTTGTTTGTTCCTGTGTAAGCTCTGTTTAGTCCTGTTCAGTCTGTTTAGTCCTGTTCAGTCTGTTTAGTCCTGTTCAGTCTGTTTAGCCCTGTTCAGTCTGTTTAGCCCTGTTCAGTCTGTTTAGCCCTATAAGTCTGTTTAGTCCTGTTAGTCTGCTTAAACCTGTTAGTTTGTTTAGCCCTGTTGGTCTGTTTAGTCCTATTAGTCTGTTATTTCTGTTTAGCCTTTGTTTAGTCCTGTCTAGTTCTTGTTTAGCTTAGGGTTTAGGTTTCCTGTGTTTAGTTTAGCTTTAGTTAGTTTAGCATTTATCTTTGTTTGTATGTTTAGCATTTAGCAGTTAGCTTAGCATAGGTTGTGTGTTTGGTTTGGTGTACCCTTGTCTTCTTCTACCCTGTCTTGTCTTGTTATTAAAATATACCAGTTTATTACATCTCTGCGTGTGTGTCCGCCCCTTCTTGTTTGTCATAGCCCATACTGTGTGACAGAATAATCCCCCCAAAATAGGACACAGCGAGATGTCTTTTGTTCAGGTGTTCCCTGATTTTGACTCCATGGGGTTCCCTCAGACCTTCCCGCTTAGTAGGCCAGCTCCATATGATGGAAGCAAACTCATTTGTCGGAGGCTTCCTTCTTCAGAGCCAGCTCTACCTGCAGAACCTTCTGGACCCCCAGCCAGCTGAAACAGACAAGGTACTGTTCATGATGTCCAGACTGAGGGGTGCTGCTCATGATTGGGCTAGGCAGCTTTGGTCTGACAGGGGAGCTGAGCTGAACTCGGTTAAGGTGTTTGAGGGCCTCATGCGAGCAAAATTTCCAGGAAAAAACCCTTACGGGTCTGGTGTTGGGACGTTTTCCCAACCTCCCAAGCCCATTGGAGGCGCTACACGCAGCAAAGCGCCCACTGCAGCTCATACCCGGCATCCAGTGCCCACTGGGGAAGTTCAATTTTCCCCTGTGCCCACTGCTGATGTGGTCCGGGTGCCAGTGCCCGCTACTAATGCTCGTGACCGTCCCATGTCCACGTTAGGAGCCAGCCAAAATTCTTATGGTTCTCTGTTTGTTTGCCGGCTCCTGTCCCATGTACTCAAGTTCGGGTCAGTCCTCTGCCGATTCCGTCTGTTTCAATGACTCCTAGTCAGTTTGAGACTTTGTATAGTCCAGTTAAGTCTGTCTGTCCGTCTGTTTTGCCTGTTTCTTATAATGACCCTAAAAGTACCAGGGGATCTTGCATTTTTCTGCCGGCTCCTGTTTTGTCTGTTGAAATTCATTCAAAACCCCTGACAGTTCAGTCTGTTTCGTCCAGTTCCAGGAGTTCAAGTTTGTCTAGTCCTGATTTATCCTTGTCCCGGTCCAGTCAAGGTTTTTCCAGTCCGTCTGTTTCATTTTCTCCTAGTCAGGTTGACTCTTGCCATACTGTGTATGTCCATCCTCTACCAGTTCGGTCAGGTTCATGTTTGCCAGTGTCGACTTCAGTCCAGTCCATGTCATGTTCGCTAGTTCAGACTCGTCCAGCCACTGTGTCTAGTCCAGTTAATTCTGTTAGTCCGACGATCTTGCCTGTTTCTAGTCCGTCTGTCCAGATCCGTCCTGTTGCGATGTCAGATTCTGTCAGTCCTAGTTTGTCTAGTCACGCTAATTCAGTCAGTCAGTCTATCATGTCTTGTCCTGGTCAGTCTGTCCAAGGCTGTTCTGTCTCCAAGTCAGGTTCCATGAATTCTAGTTTGTCTAGTCCTGTTCCGTGTTCATCTGTCTCTGTCGGTTCTAAGTGTCAGTCAGCAGGTCAAGGTTTCAAAAATGTTCTGTTTGTACGTTCGGGCCCTCCTGCCACCCAGACAGAGTCGAACAGTTTCAAGTCCTCTCCAGTTCAGGTTCCTGTCAAAATTCCAAGCTTCACGTTCAAGACTGCAGAGTTGAAGCCACCGGCTCCTTATGACGGCTCTTCCTATGCTATGAGGCCGTCACCAAGTTCCAAGCAGCTGATTCAAGATTAATCTTCAGGTTCCAAGCAACTGATTCAAGACGTCCCTCCAGGGTTCAAGCAGCTGATTCCAGACACCTCTCAAGGGTCTAAGCAGCTGATTCAAGAACTTTCTCCAGTGTTTTCGCAGCTGATGCCGGACGCCTCTCCTGGGTCCTTGCAGCTGGTTAATGATGTTTCTCCAGTGTTTTCGCAGCTGACTTCGGACGCCTCTCCAGGGTCCTCACGGCTGATTCAAGGAGTTTCTCCAGGGTCCTCGCAGCTGATTCTGGACGCCTCTTCTCAAGGGTCCTCGCAGCTGACTCCGGACGCCTCTTCTCAATGGTCCTCGCAGCTGACTCCGGACGCCTCTTCTCAAGGCTCCACGCAGCTGACTCCGGACGCCTCTTCGCCAGGCTCCACGCAGCTGACTCCCGAAGCCTCTTCGCCAGGCTCCACGCAGCTGACTCCCGAAGCCTCTTCGCCAGGCTCCACGCAGCTGACTCCCGAAGCCTCTTCGCCAGGCTCCACGCAGCTGACTCCCGAAGCCTCTTCGCCAGGCTCCACGCAGCTGACTCCCGAAGCCTCTTCGCCAGGCTCCACGCAGCTGACTCCCGAAGCCTCTTCGCCAGGCTCCACGCAGCTGACTCCCGAAGCCTCTTCGCCAGGCTCCATGCAGCTGACTCCCGAAGCCTCTTCGCCAGGCTCCATGCAGCTGACTCCCGAAGTCTCTTCGCCAGGCTCCACGCAGCTGACTCCCGACGCCTCTTCTCAATGGTCCTCGCAGCTGACTCCGGACGCCTCTTCTCAAGACTCCACGCAGCTGACTCCGGACGCCTCTTCGCCAGGCTCCACGCAGCTGACTCCCGAAGCCTCTTCGCCAGGCTCCACGCAGCTGACTCCCGAAGCCTCTTCGCCAGGCTCCACGCAGCTGACTCCCGAAGCCTCTTCGCCAGGCTCCACGCAGCTGACTCCCGAAGCCTCTTCGCCAGGCTCCACGCAGCTGACTCCCGAAGCCTCTTCGCCAGGCTCCACGCAGCTGACTCCCGAAGCCTCTTCGCCAGGCTCCACGCAGCTGACTCCCGAAGCCTCTTCGCCAGGCTCCACGCAGCTGACTCCCGAAGCCTCTTCGCCAGGCTCCACGCAGCTGACTCCCGAAGCCTCTTCGCCAGGCTCCACGCAGCTGACTCCCGAAGCCTCTTCGCCAGGCTCCACGCAGCTGACTCCCGAAGCCTCTTCGCCAGGCTCCACGCAGCTGACTCCCGAAGCCTCTTCGCCAGGCTCCACGCAGCTGACTTCGGACGCCTCTCCAGGGTCCTCACGGCTGATTCAAGGAGTTTCTCCAGGGTCCTCGCAGCTGATTCTGGACGCCTCTTCTCAAGGGTCCTCGCAGCTGACTCCGGACGCCTCTTCTCAATGGTCCTCGCAGCTGACTCCGGACGCCTCTTCTCAAGGCTCCACGCAGCTGACTCCGGACGCCTCTTCGCCAGGCTCCACGCAGCTGACTCCCGAAGCCTCTTCGCCAGGCTCCACGCAGCTGACTCCCGAAGCCTCTTCGCCAGGCTCCACGCAGCTGACTCCCGAAGCCTCTTCGCCAGGCTCCACGCAGCTGACTCCCGAAGCCTCTTCGCCAGGCTCCACGCAGCTGACTCCCGAAGCCTCTTCGCCAGGCTCCACGCAGCTGACTCCCGAAGCCTCTTCGCCAGGCTCCACGCAGCTGACTCCCGAAGCCTCTTCGCCAGGCTCCATGCAGCTGACTCCCGAAGCCTCTTCGCCAGGCTCCATGCAGCTGACTCCCGAAGTCTCTTCGCCAGGCTCCACGCAGCTGACTCCCGACGCCTCTTCTCAATGGTCCTCGCAGCTGACTCCGGACGCCTCTTCTCAAGACTCCACGCAGCTGACTCCGGACGCCTCTTCGCCAGGCTCCACGCAGCTGACTCCCGAAGCCTCTTCGCCAGGCTCCACGCAGCTGACTCCCGAAGCCTCTTCGCCAGGCTCCACGCAGCTGACTCCCGAAGCCTCTTCGCCAGGCTCCACGCAGCTGACTCCCGAAGCCTCTTCGCCAGGCTCCACGCAGCTGACTCCCGAAGCCTCTTCGCCAGGCTCCACGCAGCTGACTCCCGAAGCCTCTTCGCCAGGCTCCACGCAGCTGACTCCCGAAGCCTCTTCGCCAGGCTCCACGCAGCTGACTCCCGAAGCCTCTTCGCCAGGCTCCATGCAGCTGACTCCCGAAGCCTCTTCGCCAGGCTCCACGCAGCTGACTCCCGATGCCTCTTCGCCAGGCTCCACACAGCTGACTCCCGATGCCTCTTCGGCAGGCTCCACGTCTGCACTTCTAGATGGGATTCCAGTCCTTATATTGGCACCCCCTGACGGTGCCTCTGTTTCCTCGTTAGCGCTTCCTGACAGCGCTTCTGTTTTCAAGTCAGCACCCCCCGATAGCGCTCCTGTTCCTGAGTTGGCGCCCCCCGACGGCGCTCCTGTTCCTGAGTTGGCGCCCCCCGACGGCGCTCCTGTTCCTGAGTTGGCGCCCCCCGACGGCGCTCCTGTTCCTGAGTTGGCGCCCCCCGACGGCGCTCCTGTTCCTGAGTTGGCGCCCCCCGATGGCGCTCCTGTTTCTGAGTTGGCACCCCCTGATGGCGTTCCTGTTCCTGAGTTGACGCCCATGATGCCGTTTCTGCTCTCAGACCGGCACCTCCAGAGGGTGCTTCTGAACTCTCGATGGCGTCCCAGATGGCGCTTCCGCTCTCAAGTCGGCACCCCCAATGGCTTTTCTGCTCTCAAGTCAGCACCCCCAGAGGGTGCTTCTGGCCTCTTGTTGGCACCCCTAGATGGTGCTTCTGGCTCCTCGTCAGCACCCCCCGATGGCGCTTCTGAACTCTCGTCGGCACCCCCTGACAGTGTTTCTGAACTCTCGTGGGCGCCCCCCGACGGCGCTTCTGGATTTCTGTCAGCACCCCGAGTTACCGCACTTATGTCATGCCTGCCTCGGAACGTTATGAATTACTTTAAATTCGCCCCGCAGGGTCCAGGACCCCCTTTTTGTGTTTATATTTGGGCACGCCGGCAGTCGTGCCTACAGGGGGGGCTACTGTCACACTTGAGCCTTCTGTGTGCTCCTGTCTGCCACACCCACCTCTATTGGAACAATCAGCCTCCAGCCAGCTCCCCTCTCTGGATTGGTTCTCTGGGGCTAATTAGCCCCAGCTGCAATATATTTAAGAGAGGAACTGGGAAAGGCTGGTGGGGATTATTTTGGATTTGTTTCTGTGACTGTCGGTTTGGCTTTGTTCTAGTTATAACTCTGTCTGCTCCTGATAACTCTGTCTGTCTGCTCCTGATAACTCTGTCTGTCTACTTGTTTGCTCCTGGTAACTCTGTTTGCTCCTTATAAATCTGTTTGTTTGTTCCTGTGTAAGCTCTGTCTTGTTGTGGTAAGTCTGTTTAGTCCTGTTCAGTCCTGTTCAGTCTGTTTAGTCCTGTTCAGTCTGTTTAGTCCTGTTGGTCTGTTTAGTCCTATTAGTCTGTTATTTCTGTTTAGCCTTTGTTTAGTCCTGTCTAGTTCTTGTTTAGCTTAGGGTTTAGGTTTCCTGTGTTTAGTTTAGCTTTAGTTAGTTTAGCATTTATCTTTGTTTGTATGTTTAGCATTTAGCAGTTAGCTTAGCATAGGTTGTGTGTTTGGTTTGGTGTACCCTTGTCTTGTTCTACCCTGTCTTGTCTTGTTATTAAAATATACCAGTTTATTACATCTCTGCGTGTGTGTCCACCCCTTCTCGTTTGTCATAGCCCATACTGTGTGACAGACATAATGTTTTCTTTTATACAGTATAAAGTCAAAGGTTTACATACTGTTATAAAACAATGTCACTGGTCTAGGGATTTTAATAATTTGTGCACCTATTCTTTTTTTGCAACTGAAAGAAACACATACTTATTTGTAACATGGCTTATCTGCTGACTGAATCTGGCAGTGAGTCATGTCAAGAGTCATGTCTATTTGTGTTGCCATTTTGGCTGGAAGAGGGGGCATGGAGGAGCTGATGATTGGTTTTAGTTTCTTGTGATTGACAATCACCTGCACCTCATAAGCATTACTTCGGACATTTTTTATACAGTACTGTGCAAAGGTTTTAGGCAGGTGCAAAGTGAATGAACAAAAGAAAAATCTAAATCAAATCAATATTTGGTGTGACCACCCTTTGCATCATTTTTTTCAGTTTTTTCTACAGAAAGTGCCCCAGTATTAAGGTAGAACTTTACATCATATTTTACTGTCATGTCACCACACAGTCATTGCTTTGCAAAAACTTCCTTCAATGCCCTGTGTTTCTGCCCTGTAGCAGACTAGCCTCTGACAATCCAATCCGCATTGTGATGTTGTCAATCCAGCTTATTCTTAGTCTTCCTTATCAGGCTAATGGCCAGGCCAAGGCTTTAATCAATCATACTGTAGCTTGGTGCTGGTAATCATACAGTGGGGCCAAAAAGTATTTAGTCAGCCACTGATTGTGCAAGTTCTCCTACTTAAAAAGATGAGAGGTCTGTAATTTTCATCATAGGTACACTTCAACTATGAGAGACAAAATGAGGAAAAAAAATCCAGGAAATCACATTGTAGGATTTTTAAAGAATTTATTTGTAAATTATGGTGGAAAATAAGTATTTGGTCAATAACAAAAGTTCAACTCAATACTTTGTAACATAACCTTTGTTGGCAATGACCGGGGTCAAACGTTTCCTGTAAGTCTTCACCAGGTTTGCACACACTAGCTGGTATTTTGGCCCATTCCTCCATGCAGACCTCCTCTAGAGCAGTGATGTTTTGGGGCTGTTGCTGGGCAACATAAACTTTCAACTCCCTCCACAAATTTTCTATGGGGTTGAGGTCTGGAGATTGGCTAGGCCACTCCAGGACCTTGAAATGCTTTTTACGGAGCCACTCCTTCGTTGCCCGAGCGGTGTGTTTGGGATCATTGTCATGCTGGAAGACCCAGCCACGTTCCATCTTCAATGCTCTCACTGATGGAAGGAGGTTTTGGCTTAAAATCTCACGATACATGGCCCCGTTCATTCTTCCCTTAACACGGATCAGTCGTCCTGTCCCCTTTGCAGAAAAACAGCCCCAAAGCATGATGTTTCCACCCCCATGCTTCACAGTAGGTATGGTGTTCTTGGGATGCAACTCAGCATTCTTCTTCCTCCAAACACGACGAGTTGAGTTTTTACCAAAAAGTTCCATTTTGGTTTCATCTGACCACATGATATTCTCCCAATCCTCTTCTGGATCATCCATATGCTCTCTGGCAAACTTCAGACGGGCCTGGACATGTACTGGCTTAAGCAGGGTTTGAGTCCCTCCCGGCGTAGTGTGTTACTGATGGTAGCCTTTGTTACTTTGGTCCCAGCTCTCTGCAGGTCATTCATCAGGTCCCTCCGTGTAGTTCTGGGATTTTTGCTCACCGTTCTCATGATCATTTTGACCCCACGGGATGAGATCTTGCGTGGGGCCCCAGATCGAGGGAGATTATCAATGGTCTTGTATGTCTTCCATTTTCTTACAATTGCTCCCACAGTTGATTTATTCACACCAACCTGCTTGCCTATTGTAGATTCACTCTTCCCAGCCTGGTGCAGGTCTACAATTTTCTTCCTGGTGTCCTTCGACAGCTCTTTGGTCTTGCAGGTCAAACAGGTGCCATTAATACAGGTAACGAGTGGAGGACAGAAGAGCTTCTTAAAGAAAAAGTTACAGGTCTGTGAGAGCCAGAAATCTTGCTTGTTTGTGGGTGATCAAATACTTATTTTCCACCATAATTTACAAATAAATTCTTTAAAATTCCTACAACATGATTTCCTGGATTTTTTTTTTCTCATTTTGTCTCTCATAGTTGAAGTGTACCTATGATGAAAATTACAGACCTCTCTCATCTTTCTAAGTAGGAGAACTTGCACAATCAGTGGCTGACTAAATACTTTTTGGCCCCACTGTAGCTTGGTGATGGTGCTAACTGACTTGTTTTTCCATGTCCTTGCCAATTTGGCCATCAACGTTATACCCACTGCCATTCTTGATTTCACTTCTCCAGTACATTGTTCTGTATTTGATTCTCTACAAATATAAAAAAGTCCACCTGTTCCATATTGACAAAGAAACAGCATCACTGATTTTTAATGTGCAACACTATATTTTACTCCCAGCTATTCCAATACAGTCAGAGGCACTGAACCATTCGGCTGGTCCATGCACCTTCAAAACTGCCATCACTATCCCCCAGTTGGTTATTCGCCCAACCAGATGCATCTGTTCAGATTAATGACAGGAAACAGATCCACTTTCAGATAGAGAGACTCAAAATTCTTTTGGTGACTTAGATCCAGACAGCATGTAAGGAATGTATTAAAAAGCAATTGAGTGCAGGAGAACTAAATTAGGTGTGATAAAGGAATGCTTAGACACCTCTTGAGAGCTCAAACTTCACTTCAAAGCAGCTGGTTTGCAGTTAAAGCAGGAAGTTTGGCAAGTCATTAACATTTTTCTCGTGGTACACTTCAAAATCTGCATAATTGTATGTGGACATGATAAAAGATCAAGTTGTCAGTTAAGCACCACCTCAAATGACTGAATAAGTGACTGTGAATATACAGTGTAATATAACATCATAAAATCATATCAAGTGGTGTAAGGTTTTTTTTTTATTTCTGGAAAAAAACATGATTGTTAACATGGTGTAAAATTGCAACTTCTGACAGAGATGTCCTTATAGAGGGCAATGACACATGAGCTCCAGTTCAACAGACAATCTCTTCAATTTCAAGTAAATAAAAACCAAGCCATGATGCCAGAGCAACAAAACAGTAAATTTGGAATTACATACAGTTGCTCTGCTATGGTAATCCTAGCTTTATAAGAGGTCCAGTCAGGCAAACTGAACATTAAATGCAACCCCAAATCAGAAAAAGTTGGGACAGCATGGAAAATCCAAATAAAATAAAAATGCAGTTAAAAAGTATATGACTCAGCATTCCAGGTCTTTTTTGGAAATAAATAGATATTGTGTACTTCGGACCAAAGATGAAAATGACCATCCAGACTGTTATCAGCAACAAGTCCAAAAGCCAGGGTCTGTCATGATATGGCGCTGTGTCAGTGCCCTTGGCAAAAGTCATTTACACTTCTGTGATGGCAGCATTAATGCAGAAAAGTAAACTGAGATCTTAGGGCAACATGCTGTCTTCAAGACGTCATCTTTTACTGGGACATCCATGCATTTTTTAACAAGACAATGCAAAACCACATACTGCACACATTACAAAGGCATGGCTGTGGAAGAAAAGGGTATGGGTATTGGACTGGCCTGCCTGCAGTCCTGACTTGTTCCCAATAGAGAATGTGTGCAGCATTTTGAAATGAAAAATGCGACAACAACCAACCCGTACTGTTGCACATCTTAAGATGTGTTTGCAGGAAGAATGGGACAAAATAAAAGCTGAAACACTAAATCACTTGGTATACTCGGTGCCAAAACGTCTTTTAAGTGTGGTGAAAAGAAATGGCAACATTATAAATTAGTAAATGCTTTACTGTCCCAAATTTTTTTGGAATGTGTTGCAGGACTGAAATGCAAGAATGGATTTTTATTAATAAATTAAATGAAGTTTGAAGACAATGAAGACAAAACATGCAGTATCTCGGGTTGATCCTGTCTGCAGTAAAATAAAAGTCAAAGTAAATGTAATAAACTCTGTGTTTTTTATTATTTGCATTTTCCATGCTGTCCCCTTCATGCTTCCACTGCCATGTTTGGTATAGAAATCTTATTATGAAATTGTCCAGTAATGCAAGCACCATTTCCAAAAAAATTTAACATTTTGTAAAATGCATTGAAAACAAGAATCTTACTTTGTTTGATTGCCTTTCCTATCTATTACATTTTTTTATTTTAATTGGGCATGAAAAAAGCAACGTCAGTTTTTCTCAAAAACAAGCTGAAATTTATCTGAGCACAGCACACATTTTTACAGGTTTTGATCCATTTTTACTGTTTGAGCTCTTAAATCAGAATCTCAGCAGTGCTACTATCTAGTCAGGCACTTAGCAGACACTAGAGGGGGGAGATTGGATAGAGTTTCTCCTCAATGCGGCAGCAACAGTGACTTGTGACGTCTCTGTGAGGATCAAATGCTGGTCTGTGTTAATACACGTGTCAGAGGAGGCAGTTGCTAGACTGCAGCCATTCTTTGCTGGTGTGGGGGAAGTGAAAGCCGCAGAGGAAAAGCAATGGGGAATTGTTAATGACTACACTGAAAGAAAAAAACAATATAAAATAGAGAACAGTTATATTACAAAATGTGTAATGTGTTTTTAGATTCAAATTTTTGTAGTATCATATTTTGTTTAACAGTGCAAAATTATTCTGTGTGACTCTAGTGCAATAATTGTTGATTTAGAAAAAAATGTAATTTTGTTTCCACAGCACTGTATGTAATGTATAGTGTGCCTACCAGACCAGGCCTTCCAACATGCATGCGCATTCCAGCGCATGACCTCACAAATGCTCTCTAATTTAATGTGCACACGTTTTCACACACCCACACTTTAAAATCTAGAAAAAAAGGAAGCTCAGGTGGCGCACTGGTGTAATGCCCTAGCACACTACCACTGAGATTTGAGCTAGTGGCTGTGCCACTGACCCGGTCAGACGTCTAATGTCTGTCGGACCAACTGGGGTGTCTCCTATCTGCCACTGCATATTGCCATCCCTCTTGAGGCTGTGTCGGTGGGAAAACTGCAGAGATTAGCATGACTCCCCTGTTATGTGATAAAGCTCTGTGTGACTGAATAAAAAGCAGCTGGTTATAATTGTGCATGTGTCAGTGGGGGCATGCAACTGCAGCCATCCTGTGGCATGCAGAGTGATGCAGTCAGCAGAGGATTGTGATTTGCATGGGCAATTACAACAACCAGATTAAGACAAAAAAGGGGCAAAACATTTTTTTAATTTATGTATGCTTCCCTTTTATATATCTAGTTGTATCCATTTACCCAGTTGTATTTCTCCTCTACTGCTGCAGACCCCTACCCTGTCCAAGGATAGCCATACAAAAAACCATGAGGCATGCATGAGGTGAAAAGAAGTGGTTTTTGTGGTGTAAAAAAATTTACCAAGATAAATCACTTCACAACTATGGAAAATGCAAATTATAAAAAAACATTTACATTTACTTTGACTTTTATTTAATTGCAGACAGTATGAACCTGAGATATTTCATGTTTTCTCTGGTCAACTTTATTTCATTTATTAATAAACATTCATTCCTGCATTTCAGACCTGCAACACATTCCAAAAATGTTGGAACAGTAAAGCATTTACCACTATGTAATGTTGCCATTCCTTTTTACCACAGTTAAAAGACGTTTTTGCACCAATACCAAGTGATTTAGTTTCAGCTTTTATTTTGCCCCATTCTTCCTGCAAACATGTCTTAAGATGTGCAACAGTACGGGGTAGTTGTTGCCAAGGGCACTGACAAAGCCCCATATCATGACAAGCCCTGGCTTTTGGACTTGTTGCTGATAACAGTCTGATGGTCCTTTTTGTCTTCGGTCTGGAGCACACAGCGTCCATTTTTTCCAAAACAGACCTGGAATGCTGATTCATCTGACCACAATACACGTTTCCACAGTGTGATGGTCCATCCTAGATGCCTCCGAGCCCAGAGAAGTCGACGGCGCTTCTGGACATGGTTAACATAAGGCTTCCTTTTTGCACAGTAAAGTTTTAAGTGGCATCTGTGCATGTTACTCTGTATTGTAGTGCTTGTCAAAGGTTTGCCAAAGTAATCCCTTGCCCATGTGGTTATATTAGCTACTGTTGAGTGGCGGTTCTTAATGCACTGCCGTCTGAGGGATCGAAGATCACGGGCGTTCAACTTATGCTTGCGCCCTTGACCTTTACGCACTGAAATTCCTCCATATTCCTTGAATCAGTTAATGATATTATGCACTGTAGAGTGAGAAATATGCAAATTCCTTTCAATCTTTCTTTGAGGTACATTGCTTGTAAACATTTCAATCATTTTCCTACACAGTTGTTGACAAACTGAAGATCCTCTGGCCATCTTTGCTCATCAAAGGCTCAGACTTTCCTGGATGCTGCTTTTGTACTTGTTGATTACAATCACCTGTTGACATCACCTGTTTGGAATCACATCATTATTTAGTTTTTTCACCTCATTACTAGCCCTAAATTTCCCCCATCCCAACTTTTTTTGGAATGTGTTGCAGGTCTGAAATGTAGGAATGGAGGTATATTAACAAATAAAGTTGAGCAGACAAAACATGAAATATCAAAGTAAACGTAAGGAACACTGCATTTTTATTTTATTTGCATTTTCCATACTGTCCCAACTTTTTCTGATTTGGGGTTGTATAATCTGTACACATTAAAACTGTAATCCTTAGGCAGAGGGGGGATAACAAATAAAAACTTGCAATAATGTGGTTGTAAACATTTGCACACCCTTAAACTAATACTTTGTTAAAGCACCTTTTGATTTTAAGACATAATTAAGTCTTTCTGGGTAGGAGTGTGTCAGCACATATTCACTGGGCAATCTTTGCCCATTCTTCCTTGCCTCAAAATCTGTCAGATTGTTAGGGCATCTCCTGTGCACAGTCCTCTTCAGGTCAATCCACAGATTTTTTTAAATTAGATTCAGGTCTGGGCTAGGCCATTCTAAAATATTGATTGTCCTCTGGTAAAGCCATTCTTTTCTTGATATGTAGGAATGATTTAGTTCGTTGCTGTGCTGAAGGGTGAAACTCCTCTTCATCTTCAACTTTTTAGCAGAGGACTGAAGGTTTTGTGCCAAAATTCCCTGATATTCAGAACTGTTTGTAATTCCCTCCACTTTGACTAAAGTCCCAGTTCCAGCTGAAGAAAAACAGCCCCAAAGCATAATGCTACAACCACCATGCTTCTTTGTGGGTATGATGTTCTTATGGTGATGTGCAGTGTTGTGTTTACACCAAGGTAACATAGGTTCCAACATAGGTTTTGGAATTATGGCCAAAAAATTCAACCCAGGTCTTGTCAGATCACAACACATTTTTCCACATGCCACGAAGGTGAATCCGGGACGTTGTCACGTATAGTACACAACTTGTACTTAGCAAAAACACATTCTTTTAGTTTTGTTCCTTTTATTTTCCCCATCTAAATGAGAAGTATAAATGGTACAGAATTTAGGTCAAATTAAAGGTGGAAATGAATCTAAATTGATGTATCTTGCATTTTAGTGTAGAATTGTAATACCCTCTGTATACACTATACTACACAAAAGTAATGGGACACCTCTTCTAATTCTTAAATTCATGTGTTTCAGGCACAACAATTTTAACAGTTGTAATAAAATAATTATATAAAGGAAATGACATAATTTCAGCTTTGCAGCAACAGTTTAGGGAAGGCTCTTTCTTTTTCCAGCATGACTGTGCACCTGTTCACAAAGCAAGGTTTATACAGACGTGAATTATGGAAAGACAATTTTGGTCTGCACAAAGCTCTGACCCCAACCCCCAAAAATTGGAACATCTATTGAAATCTAAGCCTTCTTGGGTTTGTGATTTAAAAACATTAAATGTTTTTTAAAATAGGGTTTAAAATAGGGTCTTATTCTAAAAACAATTAAGACCTCACTCATGCTTTCAGAAGAAATTATTTGAATTATGAATATAAGTTGATGCAATTCTAGATGTGATGTTAATCTGTGTTAACACACCTACATTACTTAAGTTGAATTCAAGATGGTGGCATTTAAGGATCACAGAAAACAAAGGGATATAAATATTTGAGCTCTAAATATAAAATAAAAAGAAGCACTTGGTTGCAACTTTGCCAGTTACTCAATCCACCAATGAGCTACAACTCATGAACATAAAAGGGAAAAAGAGTAAACCTGCAATGGCTGTTAAAATGCACTTAGTGTTAGAATGCACTAAAGTGCTAGCCCATCCCAGTTAAGATCCAAAGTCAGATCTCAGCTGGGATGGGCCAGCACTTTGATGCATTCTGGACTTAGGGGTGGGCATCGCCCCAAGCGCAACGCAAGCAAAGGCTATTTTTTAAAATTATCTCTGAACCAACCAAACCAATTTTGCTGTTCAGAGTGAAGTTATTTCTTTGCTTATTCCGAATTTGCTCTTTAAGTCATATAAAACAAGAAGACCACAGTAGTTCGAACCACGTTGGTTTGAACCACCGTAGTCTCAACTATAATGCTTCTGGTGTGTTTGCTCTGACTTCCACAGCAGAAAACTTACAAGAACTCACAAACTTTGTAATATTAGGCCAAAATATGAGAGTTGTGACCGAAATAACGTCACTAATGTATTATTTAATCTATTAATATCTATTCATATTGTAATCATTTACCACCGCCCCCACCAACAACAAAAATAATAATTATAAGTATAATAATTCTAATAATATACAAAACTTCTTCTAGAAGGAAAAAATAGAAGAACTAGCTATTTTAATGCATTTATATAATGAGTAAAAAATCGGTCCTTAGTGGCTCAAGAGGATAACCGTATGAATATGGTGCCGCTTTAGAAAACAGTGTTACTCGATTACTCATCCCTCCACAAATCAAGCCCTGGCTTTAAAAATATGACTAACTACATGCCCACCCATTATGTTTTACTGCCCCCCAAGCAAAGCAGTCCAAAACCAGGGCTGTTTAGTAAAATTCAATAAAAAAAAGAATCTGTTATTTGTTAATTATCTTTATTTAACCAAAAAGTACAAAGAAGAGGTTTTAAGTGTATTTGTAAATATAAACACATATAAATTCAATGCCAGCAATTTAACACTCAAAAAAGTTGGGACAGAGGCATGTTTCGCACAGTGTTTTATCACAATTCCTATTAATAGACTTTGTAATAGTTTGGGAACTTATTGTTGCAGCTTTGCAACAGGGATATTTTTTTCTCCTACTTGCTTGATACGAGAATTCAGCTGCTCAACAGTCCCCATTGGTCACCGCTGTCTGATTCTCCTCTGGAGATCTGGACTGAAGGCAGGTCAGCCAAGTATACACACTTTTTATTTACAAAGCATGTGCATTGCAGCATGTGCAAAATGAGGCCTGGCATTGTCTAATTTTCCAGATTCCCTCAGTAATTTTCACAATATTATGTATGACAGTTGAAAAAACAATTATTTGCAATTTTGCATTGAGAAATGTTCTTTTCTTTTTTTCTCTCATAATGTTTGGTACAAAATGTGAGCCATGACCCATCATTGTTTGTAAAGGCTGATCCAATGATTGATCCTCCTTTTATACCCAATCATAATTGGTACCTGTTACCAATTAAGATGTCATTGTATGCCCAGTAATTACGGGAAAACTGGATGAACCTTAACCCTGCTTAATCAAAGTAGAACAATACTGTGGCTAAAAATGTACAAACAAAAGTGGTGAAGTAAAAATAAAAGCTGTGTCCAAAATACTAAAGAAAAAAACAAAACAAATCAAAGACACAGAACAAGGGAATACAAAAGGGATAGAACAGAAATGAAAACTGGTTATCACAATATGATGAGCTGCTCCAGCCATCTGCAACAACCAAGTTCTCAGAAAGAGAGTAAATAGAGGAAAATCCAGAATAATCAGGGGACAGCAGTGACTGACTAGTACCCCACCCCACCAAACTGGCCCAGGCTCATTGTGGATCCAAAGAGTGCCACAAAACTGGATGATCTGCCAAAAAGAAATAAATAGTGCAGCCATTTGCACTGTCTGAAAACCAGATTGGATCTAGCCTGGCATGACAGTTCCGAGAGCAAGTAGGTTCCCAACGGAGGAGCCACCAATTTTGTAAAAAGTAAACCATGACAAACAAAAACACTTCCATCTAGGGTGAATTCATGCTCAAAGAGTCAGTTGAGCTGACTGTCAGTTAAGAAAAACAGAGAGGTCAATTATCTGTGCCACCATGCCCCTTCTGCTAACCATAAATGGCAGAGCAGAAGAGCATGATCATCAGTTTAAGAGAAACCTTTAAATCAATCATCTGCAACTTTTTGCATAACTAACATGGCAGATGAAGCCAGATTCTGCAACCAGGCCTAGCTGGACCCATTAAATATTACATTAGATATTAGTACAACTGTATTTCTATTGTTTCTTTATTTATTGAATTTCTGTAGGCTGTTTAGAGTTGCCACATAAAACCTTGGCAATGAATGAAATATTCAGCTGGAAGACAATGCTTGTCAACAGAAACAAGATGAGAAGAGGAAAGCCCCTGGGTGAGAGGGGAATGAAGGAGATGGCAGGGGTTAGGAACAAAACCATGCTTTACACAGCACTCACCCATACAAGCCTCAGAGATACTCTTTAAAAAAGAAAAAAAGGCTATGGAATACAATAGAGCGTTTATGTCACCTACCACCTCCCCCTGCACCATACTGTTCATTCTTTGCCTCACAGCAAGAAGGTCCTGGGTTCGAACCCCAGGTGGGGCGGTCCGAGTCCTTTCTGTGTGGAGTTTGCATGTTCTCCCCGTGTCTGCGTGGGTTTACTCCGGGTACTCCGGTTTCCTCCCACAGTCCAAAGACATGCAAGTGAGTTGAATTGAAGATACTAAATTGTCCAAGACTGTGCTTGATATAAACTTGTGAACTGATGAACCTTGTGTAATGAATAACTACCGTTCCTGTCATGAATGTAACCAAAAGGGTAAAAACATGACGTTAAATCCTAATAAACAAACAAACAAACATATTTCTAACAAATGTAATATCTGAGCTGCAGTTCCAATTATATTTTACATTTGTTAAAATATGTAGATTCAAACTTTTAAATGTAAACATTTGCAGTACTGACTGCTGTTGCACAGCTGGTAGAGTGGAGTCCACACAGATCCATGCATACAAGTGCACTGGGTTTGTTTCTTGTTTACAATGATTGTAGGTAAGGAATTGCATGTCATTATGAGTCTGATTCTAAGTAAACTGAAAGTGGCAAGACCTCAGGATAACTGTCTGAAAGCATGGAGACATCTGGAGAACAACCTGGAAGTGGCAAAAGGACCAGGGAACTGACTGTGACTAGCAAGGGAGCCAGGGAACTGGCTGAAACTAACAAATGGTTCAGGGGACTAGCTTGGCCGGCCAAATTAGTTGGGGGCCCGACTGGAACCAGCAACAGGCAATGGAATCTGTGTGGTGGCATGGTGATAAACTGTTGGAAGTCCTATGGCCTCAGTTTAACATCCTTATTCAAACCGGCGGCTGAGTTAGGACAGGTTATGTAACCTGTACATAGATGGGTTAGCAAATTGGGCAAAAGAGTTACAAAGCAGAGCAACACTCTCATCAGGCACAGAAAGCAGAGCAATGTCCCCAGCGGGCACTGGAAATGGGGCAACATTCCCTGGAAGCAGGGTTACATCTCCTGGAAATGGTGCTTTTAGGCAGCCAACAAAATCCATCATAGATTTGGTTTTGTTGCCCTGGCCATGTCAGAGCTGCTCCACCTACCTGCATGCTAGGTCAGTCAAATACATCAGCCAGGACATAATGAATAGTACTTTTATTTCACTTACATCATGACCCAGTTTACAGAAACCTCATGGAATTAAAAGGAGGTATGAAGATAACCTGGGTGGCAAAGTGGCTCTGTGGGTAGTACTGTTGCCTTACAGCAAGAAAGTCCTTGGTTTGATTCCCAGGTGTCTTTTCTATGTGGAGTTTGCATGTGCTCCCTGTGTCTGTGTGGGTTTCCAAAATGATGCAAACAGGCTAGTTGGAGCTACTAAAAAATGTGCAATGTGTGAGTGTGTGTTTGCCCTGTGATGAACTGGCAATCTGCCCGGGATGTTTCCTACTCTTCGCCCTGTGAATTGGACCAACAGTTCTGAAGTGCTTAAGAGAAATATTTCAGCAGAACACTTTTCAAGAGTAGCAGGTATTTTACTAATTAAATTATAACAATTTCTTAGATTTTAGAGTGTAATTTTCACTTTAATGATAAGAATTATAATGTGTACAGCTGAAAAAAAGTTACACTTTTTTTTCATTTTCATAATATAATGTGACAAAAGACAAGGATTTAAATGGGGTATGACTGTTTTATAGGCATTGTAGACTTTCAACAGTAGCCAGTAGTAAACAGCTTAAATGTGTGATTTTAAAGATATTTCTAACATTATTGCTCAAGTTATTATACAATAGCAAACATTCTTAACATATAAATTGTAACAGTTCTACTTTTATACTGGGACATACACTGATCAGGCATAACATTATGACCACCTCCTTGTTTCTACACTCACTGTCCATTTTATCAGCTCCACTTATAGAAAGCTCCATATAGAAGCACTTTGTAGTTCTACAATTACCGACTGTAGTCCACATATTTCTTTACATACTTTTTTAGCCTGCTTTCACCTTGTTCTTCAATGGTCAGGACCCCCACAGGGCCACCCCAAAGTAGGTATTATTTAGGTGGTGGATCATTCTCAGCACTGCAGTGACACTGACATGGTGGTGGTGTGTTAGTGTGTGTTCTGCTGGTATGTGTGGATCAGACACAGCAGCGCTGCTGGAGTTTTTAAACACTGCGTCCACTCACTGTCCACTCTATTAGATACTCCTACCTAGTTGGTCCAAATTGTAGATGTAAAGTCAGAGACGATCGCTCATCTATTGCTGCTGTTTGAGTTGGTCATCTTCTAGACCTTCATCAATGGTCACAGGATGCTGCCCACGGGGTGCTGTTGGCTGGATATTTTTGGTTGGTGGACTATTCTCAGTCCAGCAGTCACAGTGAGGTGTTTAAAAACTCCATCAGCACTGCTGTGTCTGATCCACTCATACCAGCACAACAAACACTAACACACCACCACCATGTCAGTGTCACTGCAGTGCTGAGAATGATCCACCACCCAAATAATACCTACACTGTAGTGGTCCTGTTGTGGTCCTGACCATTGAAGAACAGGGTGAAAGCAGGCTAAAACAGTATGTAGAGAAATAGAGAAACTGTAGAGAAACTGACTACAGTCAGTAATTGTAGAACTACAAAGTGCTTCTATATGGTAAGTGGAGCTGATAAAATGGATAGTGAGTCATAAGTCACAAGGAGGTGGTCATAAGGTTATGCCTGATCAGTGTAAATGCAAAAGCATTCCAAATCATGTGAAATCAAAATCCTTCCTGTAAAAAAATTACAGACATTACATTACACAGAGATCCACATGTGCAAAGTTAAATATGCTGACTCCACACTGACACAAAACAGCTTTGTGATATTAATGGATACTAGTTCCACTGTCTATGATTTAAATAATTTGAGTGCATAAAAAAGTTTTGTTCTGCTTGGATTAGAGCAGTAGCGCAAAAAAAAAAAACTTACACACTGAGGACGAGTCTAAGCAGTCTGAGCTCTTGTGTGTGTAGAGATCTGAAGCTGCTCTCAGTTCACATAAAGGGTCAGCTGTTGAAAATAAATTTAAATGACCTGTTTCACTAATAGCATTAACTGAATAATTATTGCCATCCCTAGTTAAATCTGTCTAGTTGTCTAGTTGTCTCGTTATTTTAGGGCAGTTGTAAGTTAGCGGTTAAGGTACTGGACTAGAATAATAAGGTTGCAGGCTCAAACCCCACCACTGCCAGGTTGCCACTGTTGGGCCCTTGAGCAAGGCCCTTAACCTTCAATTGCTTAAAACTGTATACTTTAAGTCACTTTGAATAAAAGCATCCACTAAATGCAGAAAATGTAAATGTTTCTGGGACGTGCCAACGTAACATTTAAAGATTACACTTAAGTGTAGTAAAAAATGCATGTACCTTGTTACTCTTTAACTCTTTAAGCCTACAACAAACCAACAATGCATATCAATGCAGTTTCTGATTCATTGTTTGGCTGTAAAATAATGTCAGACTTATTAATGCTTTGTTGAAGCTGTGTTTAATGATAAAAGCTGCACTGTTCTGAGATTAGTATAATTGCATGTTGCAATTTTCTGTTTCTGTGACGGCTTACTGAGAATTGAGCATTGAGTTATGGTGTTAAATTATTGCCTGGATTATGGAATGGGGTGGGGGAGAAATCCTAGTTTACGGGTACATTGTGACATTTTGTGAGTGTTACAGCTCAAATCTTCAATCATTTTTAGCTGATCCCCATCTCAGAAAAAAAAGTACAAAATAAGTGCATTTTCTGCTCTAATCTGTTTTCTACAGAAAAAAGCTCAACATAAAGACAGCAGTCATGACAACAGGAAAGACCACTGAATCTACTATTGGTGAAAAAGATATCAAAGTGGACAGTTTTCCCTACTTGCATCAATTATTAAAGGGTCCAACAGTCAAGAAATATGCCACACATTGGCACTGACAGAACAAGAATGAAGGACCTAGAATGTAACAATTTGTCTCTCCAAACAAAGATTAAACAGTGTTTAGACAAAGGTCTTTTCTGTGTTTTTATGAATGTGAAAGCTGAACAATAAAAAGTGAGCCAGGGAGAATATCAAAGCAACAGGATGAATGGATACAATTAGAGAAACAAAAATGAGCCATTAAAAAGCCTGGATACTCTAACTGAAGACAGTATGTTCTGAAGACCCTATGCATATGGTCACCAGGAGTCAGAATTGACATCACTTAATAATAATATCACTACTACACCTTAATAAAATTAATCCCACAACAGTTTTGTGAATTAGAACTGTGCGATGACCTGAACAAGACCTTGACCCCAAACCCAGTAAACATGTTTAAAATAAACTGCAACTGGATGAATTGTCCAACAACAGAATCTGACCTTACCCATGATCTTTTAATTTAATGAGAACAAATTCCCACTGACATTTTTGTAAATAGCCTCTCCAATAGAGTAGAGATCACAAAAAGGGGCAACTCCATTTTAATGCCCTTTAAAAGTTTTTAGAATAGGGTACTTACCAATCTTTTTTTATTACACGGTCGAGCCACCTTTGGCAACTTCTGTAGCCTGTAGACAATTCAGTTTTGATAACTCTCAAGAACATCAGTGGGTTTTTCCATGTAAAAAACTCCAGTATTGTTTTGAAGACAGTGTTGCTGACAAACCCTGCTGAGTGACTTTGATATTTGTCAAATCATCATGGTCAGATAACTGGGCTGATGTGTCTTTGAAACAACAAAGGGTTCTTACTGGCAGCCATTATGAGTACAACAAGCAGTGATTTGAGGCGGGATAAGCCACAGGTTGTTGGGCGACCAAGACCAAGTAAAGCAAAAGGACATGATATGGTGTCTGATACAGACCTAAAGAAGTGCTACTGTGTTTCAGATTGCAGATTCTAATGATGAGAGGAATGTGTCACAACAAAGTGCATTAAACCCTTCTGTGTATCATGGTTATGTAGTCACAGTCTACTTAAACTGCCCATCTAACTCCTATCCATTATCAAAATCACCTACAATGGTCACACAAGCATCTCTAGCAATTGAAGAAGCAAGATTGCAAGGGCATCTCCTGTAGATATTTTCAATTGGATTCAGGTCTGGGATCTGGCTGGGCCATTCCAAATCTTTTAATTCTTCTGGTGAAGCCATTTTTGTTCATCATGTAAAGGGATGATTTAGGTCAATGTCAATGTGTTGAAAGGTCTTGTGCCAAAATTGTGTGATAATTGAAACTGTTCATTTCTCCCTCCACCTTGACTGGCTCTTTCCACCGGACGTCACTTCCGGTGGTACGCACGCTGAGACGCTAGCCTAGTTGTTTGTTTGTAGCCTTTAGCTAAATAACTTTTTATATACGTATGTTTTAAACATATACTTTATACGTTAATCTTCCGTGTGTTGTTGATTTAGTTTTATTTTGTTTATCGTAAAAAAGCGCTTGTGTTTACTAACGTAAATTCGTGCTGTGTTGGAAACTAGGAAACTTCTGCTACCGGCATCCGAACGAAGCCGGTTTTGTTTGTTTTTGTACTTCAGCGCATAAACATCATAATTATCCAGAATTAAAACCGTTTTCGGTCCGCACGAAGCGCGTTTGTGTTTGGTTGTGTTCTGTATTTCAGCTCTTAAAACACCTCTGTTTTGTGGGGAGTTATAACCGTTTCTGTTCGTAGGAAGCGCGTTTATTTGTTTTGTACACCAGCGCATAACACCGTTCTCCTTTAGAATTACAGCCGCTTTTGTCCGAACGAAGCGCATTTGTGTTGTTTGGTTGGTGGTTTTTGTATTCCAGCTCATCATCGCCTGTTTCATCCGGAATTAAAGCCGTTCTTCTGTGACTACCAGCAGAAGCGCCGGTGAATCCAACATAAACATCATCTCCAACTCATCTTGTAAAGCTAAGTATATTTCTTTGTTACTATGGCCCCAGCAGGAGCTTTGTATCCATGTTCCGAGTGTAATATGTTCAGTTATTCCTTCTCCGTGTTTAGTGATAACTTTACATGTGATAAGTGTAGATTAGTTGTTAGTCTGACGGAGAAGATCTCAGTGTTAGAAGGGCGCATTCGGGCGTTAGAACAGACTACTACTAGTGAGGGCTTAGATTCAGCTGTAGCAGTCCCGAATGCCAGCAGTTCAGGTACAGAACCCCAGACTCCGGCATTAGAGCCCTCACAGCGGGGCGACTGGGTGACGTCTCGGCGACATAGTCGTAGGGAAAAGCACCGACCATCTCAGTTGCACGTGTCCAACAGGTTTTCCCCACTCAGTGAGCCACCCGCTGAGAAGCCTGTTAATGTAAGTGCTCTGGTTATAGGAGATTCTCAGCTCCGACACGTGCGTATTGCAACCCCCATAGAGACACCAGCAACCATAGTCACTTGTATTCCGGGGGCCAGGGCGCCTGACATCAGAGCAAATCTGAAAGTGCTGGCTAATGCTAATCGTAGATTTTCGAAGATTGTTATCCACGTCGGCACTAATGATGTTCGTTTACGGCAGTCTGAGGTTACTAAGAGTAATGTTAAAGAGGTGTGTGAGTTAGCTAGGTCGATGTCTGAGGCAGTAGTGTGCTCTGGCCCCTTACCGATTCGACCCAGTGGCGAAACCTACAGCAGGTTGTTGTCGCTGAACCGCTGGATGTCTAAATGGTGCTCAGAAAACTGCATTGATTTTGTAGATAACTGGTCCACCTTTGAGGGAAGGCCTGGTCTTTTGAAGCGGGATGGTGTCCACCCCACGTGGGAGGGTGCTGCTCGCATTTCTTGCAGCATAGGTGACAGGCTTTACCACCGCGTTAGTGTAGCGGCAGATAGTGTTAAATGACTATCCAGAGCCAAGACCAGGCAGCAGACTAACAGGCCTAACCAACTGTCTGCGAGTCGCCATCGGACGTCACCCGGAATCCTTAGGTCACAAACCATTGAGACTGTGTCTGTTTACCGTGGCAGGTGTAAGCCAAAACAAAATCAAAAAGTATGTCATAATAACTTAATTAAAATTAATCTAAATGAGCATCATGAAAACCCTAGTAAAGTTAAACTAAAGTTAGGACTTCTAAACATCAGGTCACTTGCATGCAAAACAGTAATTGTAAATGAAATAATTACAGATAATTGTCTTAGTGCCCTGTGTTTAACTGAGACCTGGGCTAGACCTGATGAGTATCTAGGTTTAAATGAAGCATCTCCTCCGGGTTACAGTTATGAACATAAGCCACGTCTTAGCGGTCGTGGTGGAGGAATAGCCACAATTTATGATAAAGACATAGGTCTTACTGTAAAATCAACTCCCATAACAAACTCGTTTGAAGTTCTTATCTCTGACATAACCAATAAATGTTCATCTGATAAAAATAGTATGTTTAAACTGGTTACTGTTTATCGACCCCCTGGTCCTTACTCAGAATTTCTTAACGAATTTGCCGATTTTCTTTCTAAATTAGTCTTATCAACTAAGAAAGCTCTAATTGTTGGTGACTTTAATATTCATTATGAGGATAAGTGTAATCCACTCAAAATTGCGTTTGACTCTATTTTAGAATCTTTAGGCATCACCCAAAATGTAACAGGACCCACTCACCGCTGTAAACATACCTTAGATTTAATACTTACTTATGGTATAAACATAGACAACCTGGAAATTATACCACAGAATGACTTAATCTCTGATCACTCCCTACTAATATATGAAGTGTCCCTGTCCAATAATATACAGCAACCAAATCGTTTTAAATGTAAGCGCACTATTACATCTGCAACTGCAGCAGCGTTCATAAACTGCCTACCAGAATTACCAAATATATCAGCATCAGAACCTAAAGAACTAGATCAGGCAACTCAAAACCTAGAGACCGTACTGCGCACAACCTTAGATAACGTAGCCCCACTCAAAACTAAACTGATTAGGGAGAAAAAACTTGCTCCATGGTACAATGACCACACATGCGCACTTAAACAAGCAGCACGAAAATTAGAACGTAAGTGGCGTCACACTACACTGGAGGTGTATAAGATTGCTTGGAAAGATGCTCTAACTGAGTATAAACATGCACTTATAAAAGCTAAATCTGTATATTATTCATCCCTAATAGAGAAAAATAAAAACAATCCTAGATTCCTTTTTGAGACAGTGTCCAAATTAACTAAAAACGTCAATGAAACTGAATCTAATATACCGCCTGACTGTACCAGCGATGATTTTTTTTAATTCTTTAATGACAAGATAGAAAAAATACGACTTCAGAGTCAGAGTGTGTCACTTGCCAATGTTAAGTATGGACTCACTCTGAGCAGCATTGGTGAGAACAGTGATGATAACAGTAACGAGTTAATCCAACTAAATTCCTTTAATCCAATCTCCCAAAATGAACTAACTGTGTTGATTAAATCATCGAAGTCATCATTGTGTATACTCGATCCTGTTCCAACTCGTTTACTTAAAGATTTACTCCCAGCTATTGTAGAGCCCCTGCTTACATTAATCAATGCATCCCTTAGCCTTGGGTATGTACCTAAATTGTTTAAAAGTGCTGTTATTAAACCCCTGATTAAAAAACCTAATCTTGATCCACATGTTTTATCTAATTATAGGCCAATTTCAAACCTTCCTTTTGTCTCAAAGATATTAGAAAAAGTCGTTTCCAAACAGCTATGTTCTTATTTGAATGAAAATTGTATTCATGAAAAATTTCAATCAGGATTTAGACCCAACCATAGTACCGAAACCGCATTAATTAGAGTAGTTAACGAGTTGTTAATGTCTTCTGATAATGGATGTGTCTCTTTTCTTGTTCTATTAGATCTTAGTGCAGCGTTTGATACGGTCGATCATAACATTTTACTGGAGAGGCTAGAAAATACAGTAGGTGTTAAAGGACTCGCACTCTCTTGGTTTCAATCATATTTGACTGACCGCTCTCAATTCGTTTATGTAAATAATAAATGCTCAGAAACTACAAAAGTAAAGTGTGGTGTTCCACAGGGGTCGGTACTTGGACCGCTATTATTTACACTCTATATGCTTCCACTAGGTGAAATTATTCATAAACATGGCATAAACTTTCACTGCTATGCAGATGACACACAGCTGTATATATCAGCCAAACCAAATGATACCGACACAATCAGTAAGATAGAAGATTGTGTAAACGACATAAAAAACTGGATGTCGTGTAATTTTCTTTTACTTAATTCAGATAAAACGGAGGTTTTACTTGTTGGCTCTAAAGCTGCAAGAGACAAGTTGTCTAACCTGGTGCTAAACTTAAACACGTTCTCTGTTACTCCCAGCCCAGATGTAAAAAACTTAGGTGTCACAATAGATTCAGATCTCTCCTTTGATACACACATTAATAATATTACTAGAGTTGCTTTCTATCATTTGCGTAATATCTCTAAAATAAGAAATATACTATCTGTTAATGACGCCGAAAAACTGATCCATGCGTTTATAACTTCTCGGTTAGATTATTGTAATGCTCTTCTAACTGGATGCTCTGGTAGATCCTTAAACAAACTCCAGTTAGTTCAAAATGCAGCAGCTCGAGTGCTAACTAGAACTAAAAAATTTGATCATATCACTCCTGTTCTATCATCTCTACACTGGCTGCCAGTTAAATTTCGCATTGATTACAAAATACTTTTACTAACCTATAAAGCGCTACATGGTCTGGCTCCACAGTATCTGAGTGAGCTTATTAATTACTACAACCCAGCACGTCCACTTCGTTCACAAGATGCAGGGTTACTTATAGTTCCTAAAATTAAAAAGACCAAAGCTGGTGGAAAAGCTCCACAACTCTGGAATAATCTTCCTGCCTCTGTTCGGTATTCGGACACAGTCTCAATGTTTAAGTCTAAACTGAAAACATATTTATTTTCTCAGGCTTTTGATTAATATAGACAAAGGCGCAGGGCTTGGGGGTTCTTGGTCATAGAAACTTGTGGTGATCAGGGATGTTGGGTCGCTGTCGTTCTGCCTCTCTTGTCCAATCACTCCGGTTTGGGTAGGAGAGGTGGGCGCTGATGTCCTGTGAAAGCCTTCATGACCTTGTTACCTGCTCGCTCTCCCTTTTAGTTATGCTGTAATAATTAGGGCTGCCGGAGTCTAAAACTCTCTGTAAAACTGTTTGTCAACTAGCATTGTACATTATTAACTACATTCTCTGTTGTTTTACCCCGAGGGCATTCTGATGGAAACCTGTTTACCCGCCGAGGTTAAGGATTAAAGTCGAGACTGCCGGGACAACGATGCTGCTCCTGTCAGATGTGACGGGTCTGGAGTAATTGCAACGACAAGAAATCACTACAGACTTTATTGAAGACTAGAGCGGATAACAACTCTATTATTATTTAATTGTTTATTTATCTATTTATTACCACTGTATGACTTTTAGATCATTCAATTCTGTGTTTGTATGATTTGTGTAAATCGTGTATTTATTTAAAGTATCCTCCAGACCACCCAAGAAGGATGGGCCCTGTTGAGTCTGGTTCCTCTCAAGGTTTCTTCCTGTAATTTTCAGGGAGTTTTTCCTTGCCACAGTCGCCCTCGGCTTGCTCAACAGGGGTTTTTGTATCTGTTGGTCCTGGATTTTGTAAAGTTGCTTTGAGACAATGTATATTGTAAAAAGCGCTATATAAATAAAGTTGACTTGACTTGACTTGACTTGACTAATTCCAGCCAAAGAAAAACAGACCTAAAGCATAAGGCTGCCACCACCATGCTTCACTATGGATATGGTGTTCTTTTGGTGATGTGCAGTGTTGTGTTTGGGCCAAACATACCTTCTGAAATTATGGCCAAAATATTCAACCTTGGTCTCATCAGACCCACATGCTTTTGGCAGACTTGATGTTGGTTTTAAAAAAATAAAGCCAGACTTGGATGTGCTTTTTCGCCACCCTACCGCACAGTCCAGACATATGAAGAATATGAGAGATTGTCACAAAACCAGTACCTACCAGAAATTCCTGCAGCTTTTTTAATGTTGATGTAGGCCTCTTGTTGGCCTTGGGGACCAGTTTTCTTTTTGTCTTTTCATAAATTTTGGAGAAATGTAAGTTTCTTGTAATGTTAGTTACTTTTGTGCCATATTTTACCAATTGATGATGACTGTCCTGTGTTTCATGGTATATGTAATGCCAAATTTTTTTTACCCTTCTCCTGACTGATACCTTTCAACAGTAAGATCCCTTTGATACTATATAGGCTATTTGTGGACCAAATGCAACTAATGCCTAGTTCACACAACACAATTTTTGCCCTGATTTTTGCTTGCCGCTAGATGTGCCAGCTTGGAGGCAAATCAGTGTTCACTCTAGGCTTAAAAATCGGCTCTCGATCGCTATATGTGTGAACTGTTCAATGACTCGATCTGAGCAGCTCGCCGAGCACTCACTGATCTAGCATGTTAAATGTCTGGACCTGTCGGCGACTCAAAATTATGTAGTGTGAAAGGTGTTGCATTTAGGTTGTAATTGTTGTGAAAGCAAGATACAGAAGGCAGGTGTGAACTGACTACTATTTAAAACAAGTTTGAATGTGATTGGTTAATTCTGAACACAGCCACATTAGAAAGTGTGCACAATTAATTAACCACATTATTATTTTATTTTTTATTTTCCCTTTAAAGAATTGAGTGTGTTTTCAGGTGAATAGCACAGATTATATGACACATTAAAGGTAAAAATAAATCTGAAATGATTTATTTTGGTATTGTTTTTACATTGTAAAAACCTGTCCAAGTAAGACTTTTTATATCCACTGTATATTATTTAATATTGCTATGTAGAGAAAGCATAATAAAATGTTGTATTATTTGTTCTTAAACCATTTATGATTAAAAAATAAGCTAGAAAAAATTGAACAGTGACACTTTTCAATCTGTTTTAAGTAGCAGCAATATATTTTCTACTATACTTCCCATGCTCTTTTTTACTGATAAATTATGCACATGCTATATTATTTTGCTACAGTGATTATTAATTCTACAGACAAAGCCATGTCTTGGATTAGTTTTCTATGTCAATAAGAAAGTTTTTAAGCTATGGCCTTATACAACCTTTTCTAATATTAAAAAACAAGAGAATGTTGGCTTCTAGGGACTGAATAATATTTCCAGGCAAGGGTAAATTTGGAGCATGAAATAAATGTCAGCTGTTCCTCACTACTTTTTGCACTGAACACAAGACAATGTTTATTGTAGTTTTGTTCATCATAAAATATCTTCAGAATAGTTTTGTTTTTGAGACAGAAACCCTGTGTTTAGACATTCTTTAACTCTTCTGAATCCAAACAGAGCATCTCTGTTTGAACACATCCCACTTTCAAGTTTCTGCACTACTCTTGCATTATTTAGCAGCTGCATCTACAACTAGAGCATCTCTGCTAGACAGAAGAGCCAAGATCATACTGATCAGCTCAAGCATGAACAGGAAAATGTGATGTGTCCCTTAAGGGCCCAAGAAGAAACCAAACACAGACCCAAAAGATTCTTAGCATGAAAAATCTGAAATTACTAATGAGCATTATGTTTAGCTTGAAAAATACTAATAGTTTGATGAACAATGGGTATGACATATGTATGAAATTAATAAGAAAAGCTATGATTTTGGAAAACTAGAAAACACAAGCTAGATCAATCTTCTGATATGTTCCTGACTTTTGATGTGCATTATAACCCAGCCACAATGTGAATGAACTCTTGTAAATGAGATACAGACCATACAGTTGATGTGCACCTACCATGTCATTACTACTTTGACCAATAGAGGGGGCTGCTCTTTATATTTACATTTTCAGCATTTAGCAGACGCTTTTATCCAAAGCGACTTACACAGTGAGCGGAACACAATGAGCAATTGAGGGTTAAGGGCCTTGCTCAGGGACCCAACAGTGGCAACTTGGTGGTGGCGGGGCTTGAACCATCAACCTTCTGTTTACTAGTCCAGTACCTTAACCACTGAGCTATCACTGGCCCATATTATATCAGTTTTACTGTTTGGGCACAGTGATTTAATCATCTTGGTCCACTAATTACAAAATGTAACAATTGTATTATACATTATCCCCTTTCAGTTTTTTAATGTATCAGTTTATTTACAGTGGCCAAAAATGTTTATCTAATTCATCCTCACACTTTATACTCTCCATTTTTTAATCCTCTTTGGTACAATTTGGAACTTCATAATTTTGAAAAAAGAGAAAGATTAAAGTTAATGAACAACTAGTACAATTATAAAAATATTGTTACTCTTAATTATTAAAAATAATTACTCTCAATTAACTAATTACAAAGAACAGTTTAAATGATGGTGAAAAAACATCAGAGATTAATGAGTGAAAATACAAACAGTAAGAGGAATGAAGCATGAACAGTGGAAGCATTATTAAAGAAAAGTCAATACAAAGTAAAAGATTAACCCTGGTTCATACAGGGGTGGGGTATTAAGCCAGATAGGGACTGATGCAACTACAATCTCTGCTGGCTGATTGATGGCGCCTGCACAGAGACAGGGAAAGAGTGCGTTGATCAGGGTGTGTCTCTCCGTACACAGAGCTGATCCGCAGCTGATCTTGCTGGTGTACGTGACAAAATGCATACAGCTGCTGCCCACGTGTCGGAGGGGGCGTAGGTTAGCTTCATTCTCCTCGGTCAGAAATGGGGCCGGCATTAGTGGAGAGGAAGCATGATGCAATCGAGTAATTGGACAAGCTTAGAAACAAATGTACACATTTAAATACACTTGTATTTTTCTCTGTCAAGATTTGTATGTAAAGTTTGGTGCAGAGATTTCCATAATGTCACACTTGGTGACTTTCCCATATTCATATAAATAAAGGTCATATGACTGCACCCATTTGACTCTGTCACTGGCAGTCTAAAAAGCCTTAAAAAGAGAATTGATAAAGGACATCATGAACGCAGAAGGACAAAAAAAGATAATTGATAAAGGACATCATTAACCCAGAAGAGGTGACTGTTCATCCAGCTGTAACACTAGAGTGGCAATAGAGAAATGCAAACTCTGATGGCTAAAACAAAACTGCAATTTTTGGTATGCATGTACCAATGCATGTATCAATAATATAGTGTAAACAGAATATGCCTTGATTGTCTTGATGATTATTTCTATGACTAAAGACCATTTTTATATTCTGCAAGTATTTAACCGTAATAAATACAGTACATTTACAAATCACATTTGAATTAGCATGACATTACATGAGAAACCATCATGCTACAGTGCAAAATATTGCCACATGGGCTCAGGAGTACTTTGCAAAACTAACACATTATGTCACTGCATTAAGAAGGTGGCGCAGCAGGATATTCCGCTAGTACCAGCGCTGAGATTCTGAACTCCTTGGTTCGAAACTCAGCATTGCCACCGGTCGACTGGGCACCATCTAGCGGGCACAATTGGCAGTGCCTGCAGGGAGGGATGATCGGAAGATGTGGGCAGGGTCTTCAAACGCTGTGTAAGGACCCTGACTGGCGGATAGAGGCGGCTGTGCAGAGTGTATAGGTGAAAAAGGGTTCCGTTAATGGCTGCACACGGGTAGGAGGAGGCATGAGCAGCAATATACCCTCATCTGCAAACCGCAAAAAAACGGGGATCCCCAGCAGCGGAAGACAAATTGACTACACTAAATTGGGAGAAAATGGGAGAAAAACACATAAAATATATATATTTTTTAAAAAGACTGTGGAAATGTGTGCTTTGGTCAGATGAGTCCATGTTTCAGCAAAAATGCACATGAAAAAAATTAAAGAAACTCTTCTGAACACAGCATGAGTACAGTTTTCTCTGGTATCCCCATGCAAAATACTGAAAACCTATTAAAGGAATTTGTAATCAACAAGCTTAAAATATAGACAAAGACAGCCACATTCATAACATTTTACTGAACCCACCGCTTAGGTCGTTTAAAAAAACACAAATTAAACGACCTCGACCCATCATCTCCAAAGTAGAACAGTTTAAACACAAAGAGCTCATTATGAGCAAAGGAAGAGAGCTCAAAGGAAGAGACTATGGAATAAACAATCAGTTTCCTGAACAGATACTGAACAGATGGAGAAAACTGCTCACTGTCAGAAAAAGCTTATAAAAGAATGAAGGAGAGTGGTTATCTCTATAGATAAAATCTATGCTAATAGCCAGTTGGTTATATTACATTGGTTATACTATACTCTCTGTCTCTCTCTCTAATTTTTTTACGATCGAACACCCGCTCTCTCTATATCTCCCTCTTCTCTCTCTCTCTCGCTCTTTCTCTCAATCATCTTATTTCACTTGCTTGCGCACCCGCACTCATACTATATCAAAAATATCCTCTCTCCCTCAGATAGACAAATACTTTCGCCTTCCTCTCTTCTATCCCCTGCTAAAATGGATGAATAAAACTTTCTTTGTTTTTATCTCTCTTAAAAGTTTAAATATCCTCTCTCCCCACTCCTGTTTTTTTGTCTCTCTCACCTGATCTCCACCTCTCAAAAATAGACTGAGTGATAAAAATAACACATAAATGTCTCATTGCTGTCTTGTGTGTTTCACATCAAAAAGCATCCTTTTTTCTTCCCACATGTATTTACTCATCTATACACCTACACAACAACACCACATTCCTGATATATCTTTCAATACAGTCACTGACCCACATTTAGTAATATTTAGAACATCTTACTCTCACAGCACAAGAAGTGGGCAATCTACAATAAAATAATATATGTCCAATTGTGGACTTTGTCATGGATGGCATTTTAAAGATTTGTCTTGCAAAGAAGTTTCTTTTTACTCACCAGTCCCCTGCTCACACTCTCGCAATGACTTCTTTTTAATAAGTACCTAAATTATGCATATCAAATCTAAAGTATCATTCCATTAATACCAGTGATCATGCTCCTGCCATGCTTCCAAGGTATTTAAAACATACACCTAAACTTTAGATGGCATTTTAACACATAAGTATTTTTCTGCCAAAATTAACAGAACAAAGAACAAAATTTTTTTTTTGACAAACCAATAAAACTACAAGTTTTATAATGCACTCTCACAATATGGCACCAGGTCCTGACAGATTCCGTGCTGAGTTTTATGAGCAATTTTTGGCCCATACTAGCCCCAATTTTCATTAGAATGGTAGAAAAAGTAATACAAAATATGAAATTAAATGAATACTGTGGCTTTCTCAATCGATATAAGACCTAATAATAACCCTACTGTACCCTCCAGTTGTAGACCACGTCGCTTATCAACATAGACACAAAAAATATTAACTAAACATTAGCCATTTAAACCTTTTATTCCATCAGTAATACAACCTGATCAAAGCATCTTATTTAAGGGAAGAAGCTTAACCACTAACATGCATAGTCTACTTAACCTGATACACTAGACCACTCCATAAGCTAGAAATCGCCATAGCAACACTAGATGCAAAGAAGGCCTTCGATAAAATAAACAGGAAGTTTCTATTTGCCATAGTGCATATGACAGATTTTGGAGAATCAATTAAAAATGGATTAAAACCTTATACACCACACCAAAGGTCAAGACACATCCAAAAATGTCATACTGCACAGAGCTACTAGGCAAGGATGCCCACTATCTCCATTCCTGTTCTTAAGTTTTTAAGAACCACTTATGTCAAAATGCAAATATTAGGAAACCAAACCTAGAACACAAACAATCAAAAAATATTTAATTACTCAATTAATTGAGCCAAATCAACATACCACTAGACATAAAGGTATCAAACACATCAGGCCAGATTTTACCTATCCCCCTAAGCCCGGCATGTCCAAAGTCCGGCCCATCGGATTTTATACGGCCCACGTCTTCTGTCTTAAATTACATTACTTGTGGCCCGCCAGCACAGTCAAACAGAAAGAAAAAAAAATATCGTCGCTGTCTGATTAAAAACACTTTTAGCGGTTTTCACTTTTTTACATGTGTTGATTGTAGGTATAAATCTCTGTCTGTCCATAGCAGCGAATATCAAAATCACCAATAAAAAGATGAATGAAATCACGCAATCTCTTTAACGAGTATTTCGATTGGCTGCTAGACCTGTCCATCAAACCGCATATCTCCCCGCCTCCCCCTCCGGTACTGTTTGAGAAAGAAGTGAAACTCGTTTGCTGCGAGATGTTTCATGTCTGCAGTTTATTCAGGTTAATCAATCACATGGTTGTAAACTACGGAAGCGTATTGCTGCCACACAGATAAAATAAAAAGCCGTCAGTATATCGTTATAACCAGAAAAGGATGTCGTTTTAACGAGAAAATATGTCGTTATAACGAGAAAGTATGTCGTTTTAACGAGAAAGGATGTCGTTATAACGAGAAAGGATGTCGTTATAACGAGAAAAGGATGTCGTTAAAACGAGAAAAGGATGTCGTTATAACGAGAAAAGTTCATTACCACAGATGCTGCATAGCTGACGGAAGCGTATCTGCTGATGGAGAGACAGTTTGCACACATGCATGATGCTGTAGCTTGTGTAACCTTGCAGCTTGTTGTACCGATCAAGATTCTCCTTTAGGAACAGTGCAACAATGTCTAAACTTTAATATTCAACATTTGTCTGACATTCGGAATTCCGATCTAAATAAGTGCTTCAAAAAACACATAAGACCCACTTATTTTTTGATTTCTTACACGAATAAAAAGTCAACATACTACAAAAACAATTTTATGTTAATTTTAAGATTACGTCTATTTATCTAAAGAAAGGTTATAATGAAACCGTTTATCAAGCTCCCACTTCGTCTAATGAGTTAGGGACCATCATAAAACTAACGGTAAAACATTGGAAACATTTACTCTGCACACACCTTATTTTTTTAAATAACATAGTATTTCTTTTACATTACATTTAAATAAAGATCAATAAATCTGTAATAAATTTATATTTAAAATATACAAATTATATATAAGATTTAAATGGACAGACAAATGTTGAATAATAAACTAAGTTTAGACATTGTTGTTCCTAAAGGAGAATCTTGATCGGCACGACAAGCTGCAAGGTTACACAAACTACAGCATCCTGCATGTGTGCAAACTGTCTCTCCATCAGCAGATACGCTTCCGTCAGCTATGCAGCATCTGAGGTAATGAACTTTTCTCGTTATAACAACATCCTTTTCTCGTTTTAACGACATCCTTTTCTCGTTTTAATGACATCCTTTTCTCGTTATAACATCTTTTCTCGTTAAAACGACATCCTTTCTCGTTATAACGACATATGTTCTCGTTAAAACGACATCCTTTTCTCGTTATAACGACATACTGACGGCTTTTTATTTTATCTGTGTGGCAGCAATACGCTTCCGTAGTAAACATGATTAATATTTGTGATGTTTGTAGTTTTTTAAAAACACATTTGTATCTAATATTTATATGGACTAAGTGTTTACACGGACTGTATTTATTAACACAATTGAACTTTTTTATAGCAGTAAATAACTTGATTTACAAAGTAAAGATATTGTCTGGTAACTTGATTGTTTCTGGTATTTATAGGTGTTTAAATGGTAATTTAGAACAGTATTTCCCAGTCATGTTTCTGCACATTACAGTATTAAAAGTTTTCTTAATAGATCTATGAAATAATCGTATCTGTGTTTTGATGTTTTATTGATGCACAATATTAGATCAAAATATTTTGAAAAGCATGATTTCTGAGTTAGCCAGATAACTTAAGCACAGTGTCAAGGATTGTTCAATATGAACGTCTTTTTTTCTGTTTTGTCTTATGGTTCTGTATGCCAGGAAATACTCCAAAGGTATCCATGCATTGTTATAGTTTAAACCCAAACCATGTTTGGCACTTGAATGCTTACATTTGGTTGTTTTTCGCTGTGTGAAAATAAAATGATTAAATAACAGCGTATTACATGCATATTTTATTGTTTTATATATATACAGTACAGGCCAAAAGTTTGGACACACCTTCTCATTCAATGCGTTTTCTGTATTTTCATGACTATTTACATTGTAGATTCTCACTGAAGGCATCAAAACTATGAATGAACACATGTGGAGTTATGTACTTAACAAAAAAAGGTGAAATAACTGAAAACATGTTTTATATTCTAGTTTCTTCAAAATAGCCACCCTTTGCTCTGATTACTGCTTTGCACACTCTTGGCATTATCTCAATGAGCTTCAAGAGGTAGTCACCTGAAATGGTTTTCAGGTGTGCCTTATCAGGGTTAATTAGTGGAATTTCTTGCTTTATCAATGGGGTTGGGACCATCAGTTGTGTTGTGCAGAAGACAGGTTACTACACAGCCGACAGCCCTATTGGACAACTGTTAAAATTCATATTATGGCAAGAACCAATCAGCTAACTAAAGAAAAACGAGTGGCCATCATTACTTTAAGAAATGAAGGTCAGTCAGTCCGGAAAATTGCAAAAACTTTAAATGTGTCCCCAAGTGGAGTCACAAAAACCATCAAGCGCTACAGCGAAACTGGCACACACGAGGACCGACCCAGAAAAGGAAGACCAAGAGTCACCTCTGCTTCTCAGGACAAGTTCATCCGAGTCACCAGCCTCAGAAATCGCAAGTTAACAGCAGCTCAGATCACAGACCAGTTGAATGCCACACAGAGTTCTAGCAGCAGACCCATCTCTAGAACAACTGTTAAGAGTAGACTGCGCAAATCAGGCCTTCATGGTCAAATAGCTGCTAGGAAACCACTGCTAAGGAGAGGCAACAAGCAGAAGAGATTTGTTTGGGCCAAAAAACACAAGGAATGGACATTAGACCAGTGGAAATCTGTGCTTTGGTCTGATGAGTCCAAATTTGAGATCTTTGGTTCCAACCGCCGTGTCTTTGTGAGACGCAGAAAAGGTGAACGGATGGATTCCACATGCCTGGTTCCCACTGTGAAGCATGGAGGAGGAGCTGTGATGGTGTGGGGGTGTTTTGCTGGTGACACTGTTGGGGATTTATTCAAAATTGAAGGCACACTGAACCAGCATGGCTACCACAGCATCCTGCAGCGACATGCCATCCCATCTGGTTTGCGTTTAGTTGGACCATCATTTATTTTTCAACAGGACAATGACCCCAAACACACCTCCAGGCTGTGTAAGGGCTATTTGACCAAGAAGGAGAGTGATGGAGTGCTGCGGCAGATGACATGGCCTCCACAGTCACCGGACCTGAACCCAATCGAGATGGTTTGGGGTGAGCTGGACCGCAGAGTGAAGACTTCTGTAAATCGCTCTGGATAAGAGTGTCTGCTAAATGCTGAAAATGTAAAAAATGTAAAGGCAAAGGGGCCAACAAGTGCTAAACACCTCTGGGAACTCCTTCAAGACCATTTCAGGTGACTACCTCTTGAAGCTCATTGAGAGAATGCCAAGAGTGTGCAAAGCAGTAATCAGAGAAAAGGGTGGCTATTTTGAAGAAACTAGAATATAAAACATGTTTTCAGTTATTTCACCTTTTTTTGTTAAGTACATAACTCCACATGTGTTCATTCATAGTTTTGATGCCTTCAGTGAGAATCTACAATGCAAATAGTCATGAAAATACAGAAAATGCATTGAATGAGAAGGTGTGTCCAAACTTTTGGCCTGTACTGTATATATATATATATATATATCCCCTCTTTTCCCCCTATTTTTTATCCCCCAGTCTAGTTGTGTCCAATTACCCAGAATGCGTCCTCTATACTGATTCAACCCTTCACTGCTGACTGAGGACACCTCTCAACTGACTTGCGCCCCCCTCCGGTACGCACAGTCAGTACAGATAGTGCACCTGTACGAGTCAAGGTCATATACTTGACAGGCACTGTGTATGGAGGGTCACACCCCCATCAGCATTATTCATCAGCCCTGTGCAGGCGCCATCAGTCAGCTAGCAGGGGCTGCAGTCGCACCAGTTATGGGGACCTATGATCCGACTTTCTTACCCTCTAACCCTGAACAACAGCCAATCGTTGTTCATACAGTCAATAACAAACAAGCAAGATTTTTGGCTCTCACAGACCTGTAACTTCTTCTTTAAGAAGCTCTTCTGTCCTCCACTCGTTACCTGTATTAATGGCACCTGTTTGACCTCGTTATCTGTATAAAAGACACCTGTCCACAGCCTCAAACAGTCAACCATGGCCAAGACCAAAGAGCTGTCGAAGGACACCAGGAAGAAAATTGTAGACCTGCACCAGGCTGGGAAGAGTGAATCTACAATAGGCAAGCATGTTGGTGTGAATAAATCAACTGTGGGAGCAATTGTAAGAAAATGGAAGACATACAAGACCATTGATAATCTCCCACGATCCTGTGGGGTCAAAATGATCATGAGAACGGTGAGCAAAAATCCCAGAACTACACGGAGGGACCTGATGAATGACCTGCAGAGAGCTGGGACCAAAGTAACAAGGCTACCATCAGTAACACACTACGCCGAGAGGGACTCAAATCCTGCAGTGCCAGGCGTGTCCCCCTGCTTAAGCCAGTACATATCCAGGCCCGTCTGAAGTTTGCCAGAGAGCATATGGATGATCCAGAAGAGGATTGGGAGAATATCATGTGGTCAGATGAAACCAAAATGGAACTTTTTGGTAAAAACTCAACTCGTCGTGTTTGGAGGAAAAAGAATGCTGAGTACACACAATACCTACTGTGAAGCATGGGGGTGGAAACATCATGCTTTGGGGCTGTTATTCTGCAAAGAGGACAGGACGACTGATCCGTGTTAAGGGAAGAATGAACGGGGCCATGTATCGTGAGATTTTAAGCCAAAACCTCCTTCCATCAGTGAGAGCATTGAAGATGGAACGTGGCTGGGTCTTCCAGCATGACAATGATCCCAAACACACTGCTCGGGCAACGAAGGAGTGGCTCCGTAAAAAGCATTTCAAGGTCCTGGAGTGGCCTAGCCGGTCTCCAGACCTCAACCCCATAGAAAATGTGTGGAGTCCGTGTTGCCCAGCAACAGCCCCAAAACATCACTGCTCTAGAGGAGATCTGCATGAAGGAATGGGCCAAAATACCAGCTACAGTGTGTGCAAACCTGGTGAAGACTTACAGGAAACGTTTGACCTCTGTCATTGCCAACAAAGGTTATGTTACAAAGTATTGAGTTGAACTTTTGTTATTGACCAAAATACTTATTTTCCACCATAATTTACAAATAAATTCTTTAAAAATCCTACAATGTGATTTCCTGGATTTTTTTTTCTCATTTTGTCTCTCATAGTTGAAGTGTACCTATGATGAAAATTACAGACCTCTCTCATCTTTCTAAGTAGGAGAACCTGCACAATCAGTGGCTGACTAAATACTTTTTGGCCCCACTGTATATACGTATATTTATAGACCGTAAAAATGAGCGATTTCCCGTTAAATTAGCGGTTTCCCATAAAATGTGCAATTTGCTGTAAAATTCAAAATTTAAGGATCGTGTTTAGCGATTCAACATTTTTCATTTGCTTTATTTCATTTACTTTTCTTTAAAAAACTGTGATTTTTGAAAAATGAGGTCCGTGAAATGTAATTCCATGGAATAGAATGTCCAATAAGCTCATGGTAAGGTGTCCACATACTTTTGGCCATATAGTGTATTTCTGGAAGAGAAATATATTTATTGTAGATTTTTGCATAAACATATAAAAGAGATGAAAAGACCATATACAACAATCTATAATAGTTGATTAATCAATGAGTCGTGACCGAATGGTTCAGCAGTAGTATATATATAGGCATGTCGATTTCCAGCTCACAAGGGTCTAATAGTAGTTATTAATCACCAGCTTTGACCTATACTTATGCCATCTGCTCTAATGAGTGCATGTTGTCAACTGAAATTGCTGTGTTTCACTGATCAAGTTAAAGACATAGTAATGGTAGTCTCTGAGGAGAATAGATTGTTACTATTATAAAGGGTGTTGGGATTTAAATAATGAGCAAGCATGCAATGCAGACTTAATGCAATGCAATGCAGACTTAATATATATTGATATTGTGATTCCCTATTTTTCCTAAACAGGGGTCAGAGTTAACTTCATAAGGTGCAATGCATTGATTAAATACATGTACAACAAATGAAATATCCTAGTTACAGAGTCTTCTTCTCATGCAAATATAATTTCATTTTGAACAAAACTTAACAGCTGTAGGAACAATGCAAACAATTAATCCATTGTGCGTTCCCACCAACTTAAGAGAATGTTTCAGGTGTGCAGTAAAAAATCGAGTATACATTCGAATTAAAACTTCAGCACCAGACATTCATTTCAGGGTAACACTGAATGCACTACAGTTACACATCACACTGTAAATACAAGCCTATCAACACACAAATAGTGTATGCATATACTCTTTGTTTTAACTCAATGTCAATGCAATTATGCAAATTATTCAAGTCTTTCATTATCCACCATAATATAATATTGTGAAAAGATCCAAGGTATCTAGAAAAATCCTAGTCCGTGTAGATAACCACTGTTGAATGTGCGTGTCCTTTGAGCTCTCAGGTGGCATTGCAGTAAAAACCGTCATGCTACTGGTTAATGTAGTCACAAAATCATTGTCACCTAACACAAACCGCCTCTGTATCAAGAAATGCAACCTGAAACTCTATTGCACCAAAAAAATACCCTACATCAATTAAATGCAGAAAAGCCTCAGAGTTCTCTGGGCCTGAGTTTATTTCAGATAGTCTAAACCACAGTGAAAATATGTGCTGTGGTCAGATGAGTCCACAATTCAGCTTGTTTAAAATAAAAAACAGACACCAAGTTCTCTGTGCCAAAGGTGAAAAGGATAATTCAAACTGTTATTAGGCAAAGGTGCAAAAGCCAACATCTGTCATGGTATAGGGATTCATCAGTGCCCATAGCATGGGTGACTTGCATATGTGTGAAGGTACCATTGATGCAAAGGCGTATATTGGGATTTTAGAGAGACACATGCTGCCATCAAGGCAACAATTTTCCTGGGAAGTCCATGATTATTTCAGCAGTACAATGCCAGATTTCATACTGTACGCACTACAAAATAGAGGCTTTATACACACATAACGTGTGTGCTGGACTGGAATGCCTGCAATCTAGATCTGTGTGTGTAATACTAAAATTGTATGGTGCAGCATAAAGTGGAGAATTAGACCTCGGTGACCACAGGCTGTTCAGTAGACTAATTCCTGTATCGAACAAGATTGGACAGAAATTGCACTTGTAGAACTCTGATTATCATCTTATAACTACACTAATGTCGCCAGAGCTTTGAAAAAGAGCTTTGTTGTCTAAATCTATTGATAGCTAAGTCACAATATAGGTATGGTGATTAAAGGTAAATAGTAACATGCTACATATTCTCTGTTATATTTATTAAATTATTCATTTTAAAATAAAATGTACTTGATAAGATGGTTTTATTTACTGGCAATTTCATGATCAAAATGTACTTTTACTTTGTTCTTGACTGATATATATCACCTGCAATAAAACATTATAGGTGAGAAAATAAATATTAAGGATTTTACAATTGCTAAAAAAGGTGATTGAAAAAGTGTTTGAAGATTACTACCTTTATACTAGGACATGATGCAAAATATTCAACCATGTGATGTTAAATTATAGTTTAGCTATATTATAGAGTCTTGTGTTATCCAACATCATTACAAAGTTAAATTATATATATATATATATATACTGTATATATACTGTATATATATATATATATATATATATATATATATATATATATATATATATATGAAATTGACTGATAAATAGCACCTGCAATAAAACATTACAGGTGAGAAAATATTAAGGTTTTTACAATTGCTAAATAAGTCGATTGAAACATGTTTACAGATTACTATATAACGTTGCAGAGCAATACTGTTTCAACCCCTAAATTTGTTTCATTTTAATCGTTTAACTCCATTAGTACAAGTGTTGCAAATGTGTGGGTTTGACATCATTGTGTCCACATAGTTGTGTTTAATGGAAAATTTAAGGTGAAGAAACAATGAGAAAGAGGATATTAGAGGATATGATTAGTAAAATAAACAGAGTAATTGGAGAAAAAGCAAGAACAGTAAAAGCAGAAAAAAGAAAAGTAAAGAAAAAGCAGAAAAAAGGTTTACCATGTAACTAGAACTGTCTAATTTTGTAAATGAATATTAATATAAGTTATCATAACATTGGTTGTTTTGTTGGTATTTGCCTGCCAAATAAGAACATGCTCCAACTTTTCATTTGGGAAATCTGTTGACCTTATTGTAGTTGCAATGGAAAAGTATGCAGAAGCAGTAAACACTGTTCATATGATGCTTTACATCCTATCGCTTTTATAAAACACTTTTTTTTCCTCAAAACCATTTATAAATAAAAAGCCAGAAAAATTGGACACAAAAACATTATTGTGGTAGTAACATACACAGGTTGAACTCAACTAAATTAACAGACATTTTACTCTGATAAACCATGCATCCCCTTAATTTATGATAATTACACATTGATTCTTGGGAGTTGAAGTTTTAACCTGCATGATAGACTAGTTTGGCAGTTTTTCATAAATAGTTTTAAGAAAAAATAGAATAACAAATGACCATACATGACTGTTCCGTTTGAGTTGCACCAACGAGCTATGATTAAGCAATAAAATGCTGACCATGAATGAACACATTCTATTTGTTTGAACTTTTTAAGGAGAACCGTGCTGAAGATGGATTTTAGTGTCACGTCAAAATGATCACATGCAGTAGAATTTCAACATGAGTTCCATATACATTCTTGCACACTTACCTGCAGGAGACGGTAATTTCCACTTTGGTGGCAGGAATGTTGCCTGTAAACGGATCGAACTCGTAGACCGAGGCCATGTCGTCCAGCTTGTCCATCACATCTCCTTCCATGTGTGGATGCGCGAGGCTCCCTTCACCCAAACCAAGAAGTTCGCAGCACACGGAACAACACCCGCTTAGTTCCAAACGGGTCTGAACTCAGCGACTGAAACTGGGTGCTGCAGGTCTTCTAAAACTGATATTAATGAATGTGTTGAACGAGAAAGGAAGACAAGTGGCGCATGCGGCTAAACGATTTGCAGCAGTGAGTGGATAGTTGCTTGTCAGGGTGGGAAAACGCTTTTTCTCTGCCGCACGTGGGCGCGGAAACGCTGATCGCGAGCCGTCCGTTCACTCAGCACGAGCGGTGGTGCACTCCACCCATCCCTTCCTTACAGCATCACCGCTCGTGCTGTGTCCGTCCAAATTAACACATTTGGAACGGAATATTCATTCATTTATCTTTTACAACTTCATCCACCCTGACAAGGTTCTCGGTGGTCCGGTGTCACTCGAAATCTATGCGTGCATAGTACACACCCTGTGCACAGTGCCAATCCATCACAGAGCATCAAACACCCACACCTTTATTAACTTCATTATAGAGGCAATTTAAAGTAGCATTCGCCTTCTCTGTTTTGAAATACAGTATAAGGAATACTCAGGAAGATCACTAACACTACGGATTTAGAACCACTGCAAAATTATATGGACAAATACCATATTTTACATAAGTATTTATCCATTTATTCACTTACATATCTGAAAGCACTTGGTGCGTTGGTGCGGTACAGGGTGCCAATCCTTTTAACCACATCGCACACTCACTTATCCTACTTAACGTCTTGGGGTTTACAGTAGCCAATCTATTTACAGGCATGTTTTTGGAATGTGCTAACCTGTATAGCCAGAAAAACCCACGATGACAGGGTAAATATCTGTCAGACTGTAAACTAAGTGCAAACCCCACACAAGGTTCTTTTTTTCTTTTTCTGACTGATTAAAAAACTTCATAGCCAAAACAATAAATGGATGTCCATTGAGTTCAGGTGTTTCAACTACACACATTGCAAACAGGTTTTAAAAATGAATTATAAAAGAAAAAATTAATTAAATGGTTCCCATTTCTAACAGTTTGGGAAGGCCTTTTTTTCTGTAGAACCCAGAAGCTGTGTGGTACCTATTATCTCCTGCACTACTGTGTCACCCAAATGTTTGAAAACAATATGCATTTAAAAGTTTTTTTTTAAGTATTTAAAATTTAAGTTTAATCATTCATCCAATCATTTAACTTCACCACTTTGTCAAGTCTTGAGTGCAGGGCAGAATTACACCCTGGGCAGGGCACCAATCCATTGACTCACTTATCTAGTTGCAAATTACAGTAACTTTTACACCAACAAGCATATTTATGGGAGGTGGGAGGAAACCAAAGTAGCCAAAGAAAACCCAGAGAGGCAGGATAGACATCTTACAGATGTTGTCTGTGGGTAAACCTAGGTCCCCAGAACTGTGCAACTGTGTAGCACCTTTTCAAACCTTTCTAAACATCATAAAATGTGTAGAATCAAATCAAACACTTAGTGCAAAATAGATCACACTGACAATCTTGATGACTTTTAACCTGGCACTTTCAATGGATGCCAACAGTGGCATCAGACAGTTGTTGATATTGTAAAATAAAAACATATTAACATGGAGCAACAAAAACATACCCACTGGGTGATGGATCATATAGAATACAATGTGTAAAATAAGATGTTTATTTCACTTATATTAACTATTTTAATTAGATTACTTGTGATCTAACTAAAAGACCTCCAAGATGTACATTGGATATTTTATTTACATAGTACAAACTGAATCTCTCTGTGGGAGTGGAACTCCAGGACTTGACCTGAGTAACCCTGGTATAAAGTACAATGCCTTTAGACTCTGGTGCTGTGAAAACACATTCTAAGAAACAATAAATACAATTTCTATTGAATTCTCATGTTTAAAGATAAATAAAGGAAAACATGAAAACTAGTATTTATTGTCAGATCCATAGGAGTTTAGTTTGCAATTAATTTGTTATAATAAGGTTTTTTGCTGAGCTGGAAAACCTGCTGACAAACACATTTTTATAAACAACACAGACAGAAATCAATAAAAACAGATAAAACAAATATTATAGATTTAGTTTTGTATTGCAATAATGTGCTTTTATTTTGATAATCAGTAGAAGTTTGATAAACTTCAAACGCAATTATAGTAAAGTAATAAATAGTATATACATATAAGTTCAAATGATTGAAACATCTACTTCTTTGACCAAAAAATGTAACCACACATTTTAATTATAAAGTTCTGTTTTTTTAACCACGCAAAATGCTAAAAGATATTTTTTATAATTATAAATAAAATTATAATTATACTTTGGCATTTTTTGTAAAAAGTCATTTTTGTTTCCTTAGAGAAAATTTGTCCAGATGGTCACAGATTTGTGAACAGATTTGTCCAGATGCTTCTTGGTAATCCAAGAACCAACTGTTCACAGTCAAGCAAGTTTAACATCCTAATAAGCTTTTTTGGTCATGTGACCACCAACAAACTTCAGTCAAGCTTTAAGATTTTGGAGCAGAAGCTTTATTCATGCATAGATAGACAGACAGACAGACAGACAGACAGACAGACAGACAGACAGACAGACAGACAGACAGACAGACAGACAGACAGACAGATGGATTGATAGATAGATAGATAGATAGATTCATTAATCCCAAAGGCAAAGTCAAGTACCAAAATAGCGTATTAATTTTGTAATCAGCATATCGGGGGCATTTCAAAATGTATTAGTAATGCTGTATGAGAATGTCATTCAACGGAAATTATAAGATTGAAGGAAAACTGTACAAGAAAACCTTATGCTGAAAGGAACTGGCAAGGTCATTTACACAATTGTGCTTATTTCTTGGTGCCAAACACAAAAAAAATGCTGAAATTCATGTAAAAATTCAACTTTTCACTTAAATTAGGCTGTTAATATTATTTGTAGTGGAAAAACACAATAAAATGTAAGAAAAATACAAAATAAAAGCTGAAATGATATTTTCATAGTACCTAAAAAAACTTGATATAATGACTTAATTTTTAATTTAATTTAAAAAAAAAGATTTATGTAAATCTTTCAGTCATTTTAAAAGAACAGTTTCAAAGATCAAAATTAAAATTAAAAAACAGTATAGGCACTGGACCCCATTTCTGATAAAAGTTGGGACATTTTGTAAAATTTATTGAATTTTTGCCCGACCTCCCGTGCCCATTGGAGATGCTCCGCGTAGCAAAATGCCCACTGCATCATAAGCCCAGCATCCAGTGCCTGCTGGGGATGTTTGTGTTTCCCCAGTGCCCATTACCAATGCGGTCCGGGTGCCCACTAATAATGCTCTACGTTTTCCTATGCCCACGTTAGGAGCTGTTCGGCCTCCTAGCTTGTCACCCAGTGCCCACTGTTCAACTTTCCCGACCATCTGGGACCGTTGGTTTTGGCCCGAGCACAGTGCCCACTGCCAATGTGGTCCAGGTGCCAGTGCCCACTGAAAATGCTCTTCACTGTCCAACGTCCATGTCAGGAGCCATCCAGGATCCTCCCTTCTGTTCTGTACCTTGTTACGACCACATAGGCTCCAGGGGTCCTCATGCCTTCCCGCCGGCTCATGTCTTGTCCACGTTTTTGTCTGCTAGGCCTTTGTCGGTTCAGCCTGTTTTGTCAAGTTTGCCGGTTCAACTCAGTCCCATGTGTTCGCCATGTCAAGTTCGTCCAGTCATTGTGTCAAGCCAAGCTAATTCTGTTAGTCAATCTGTCATGTCTTGTCCTTGTCCGTCTGTCCAAGTCTGTTATGTCTTTGCATCAGGTTCCATGAGTCTTGGTTTGTCTAGTCATGATGTGTCCATTTTACAGTCTGTTAAATCTGTTCCATGTTCGTCTATTTCTGTCTGTCCTAAGTCAGCAGGTTTCCAAAGATAGTTTGTTTGTAGTCTCGGGCCCTCCAGCCACCCAATCAGTGTCAATCAGTTCCAAGTCCCTACCAGGCTTGGTTGGTCATCTCAAAAACCCTCTACAGGCAACTTAACAGGGTTTAAGCCACCGTCTACTCCATACAGCTCTCCCTGTGCTATGCCGCCGCCACCAGACAGAGCTCCATGTTGCAGACTGCAGGTGACTTAACAGGGTTTGAACTTCCATCTACTCCAGACGGCTCTCCCTGTGCTATGCCGCCGCCACCAGTCAGAGCTTCAGGTTCCATGTTGCTGACTGCAGGGTTCAAGCCAGACTACACACAGCTCCCGTCAGACGCCTCTCCAGGCTCCAAGCATCTTACGCCAGACGCCTCTCCAGGCTCCAAGCATCTCACGCCAGACGCCTCTCCAGGCTCCACGCATCTGACCCAGGACGTCTCTTCAAGTTTTATGATGGCACCCTCAGATGATGCTTCAAAATTTACATCGGCGCCCCCAGGCGGTGCTCCAAGTCTCACATCGGCACCCCCAGTAGTCGCTCCAAGCCTCACGTTGGTGCCCCCAGACGGTGCTCCAGATCCATGTTGGTGCCCCTAGACAGCTATTTGGGGTTCTTATCATTGACTCAGGACAATCTTGTTGCACAGCTTTTGCGGGGCACAGCAGCATTTATGAACTCTTGCCGGGCTTAACTGGCTTGCATGAACTAATGGTAGCTCAAGGCTACCTACCAATGTCATGCCTGCCTTAGGGTCCAGGACCCCCTTTTTGTTTTTTTGTGTTTTGGTTAAGACACGTTGGGAATCGTTTAAGGGGAGGCTATGTCACAAAATAAGTCTCCTGAAGCTCAGGTTGATGTGCCTCGCCCCTCTCTCCAGAAGCACATGGAGGTGGTTTGTTTGTTGTCAAGCCTACGCCTCCTCTGTATGATTGGTCAAGGAAGCTAATGATACACAGCTGTTCCTTGTTTTAAGTGAAATGCTCAGGGCATTTAAGGGAGCAACTGTGAATCCTTCAGCGGAGACTATTTTGGTTGTCATGTTCATGTGGTGGTTTGGTTGTCATGTCATGATTTTGTTGTTCATGGATTTGAATTACCAGGATGAAGCATCTAATAAAAATTACTGTTTACATGACCTGATATTTATGACCTGATATTTATTGAGAAAAGCTGAAATTGTGTGTCATTGTTACATGGCCAAGTGAGGTCTGAAAATAAAGAAATAAGAATTTTTTTTATTATTATTATTATTATTATTCTGATTTCTGAATAATTCTTTGTCTTGCAATCCTAACTAGAGATGCATGAGTACCGATACTGGTATCGGGTATTTGCCCAATACCGCCCTCATTAACTTGTACTCGTACTCGCAAACGAGGCTCCGATACTAAACATCCGATACCGTGTGCCTAGTGCACGTGCCGTGTGCCTAGTGCACGTTGCTGCGTTATGCCTGGTTCACACTACACGATTTTTGCCCTGATTTTCGCTCGGTGACTGGTCGCGCTAGATTTGCCGGCTCGGGAGCAACTCGGCGATCAAAGCTCGGCTCTCGATCGCTAAGTGTGAATTATCCAACAACTCGATCCGACCGGATCGAGTTTTCTAGCACGTCAGATATCTGATCTGAGATGTGCGACTGGCAGTGAGTGACATGTCGAACAGCCAATGAGAACGCAGGATACGGTGTGAGGGGAAACGCAGGAGAGGAGTGTAAACAGGTGGGACAGGGGAAAATTTTAGTTTATATCAGAATACACCAGCAAACTCATGTTTTACAGTATTTCTGACCTGATCATTCTCTACAAAACATAACAACAAAACAGCAACATTGCAAAAATATTTATTAACCTCCAACTCATTACAGAACAATCCATGCTATTCGTGTTGCCAAATCCACTCAGATTCATTTATTTTTCCTCCTTGATTTCATCATATCAGGGCACAAACACTTTGATCACTCGCTACTTGTTGATGTGCATTTTTGGACGTGGTATCAATAAACTTCTCGTCACTTCTCACGTGTGTTTTTGTAAAAAAAAAAAAACGGTATTCTAATTAGGTATTGGTATCGGTATCGGTATCGGCAAGTACAAAAATACATGTACTTGTACTCGGTTGGGAAAAAATGGTATTGATGCATCCCTAATCCTAACCTTTACCTTTTAAACTTTTTAATGAATTTAATTAAGAAAATTGTTGTATAAATGGCAGATGTAAAATCATGTAGTTTAATATTATTCATCAGCAATCGCCCCTTTGCTACCCCATGACATTTGTGAAACAATTTTACTGATAGTGAAGGCAGAAAGTCTAATTTTCCATTCATAAAACATTTTGCATTTTTCCTGGGGCTTATCTCTTCTCTCAGATGCAAATGGTTCAGCTGCTTCACACTTAGATTAATCATTTTAATACAGATGCACAAACCCTAACACAGTTACATATTGTTTTGTATATTTCTGAGTATCATATATGAAAAAGAGTTTTTGTTAAGAAGGTACATGAAGCACAAATACACAGAGCTTCACATTTCATGCTACAACCCTGGTATCTTTTTTTAGTGGGAAAAAACATGTGATGGTTTACAAATTAATATCCTATTACAAATAAAACCCTTTAATTCATACAAAACGTTTGCAAAAAATCTGCTTTAATTACTAGAAAACTTGGTCTGGTCCTCCTTCAAATCAAAATAGTATTCAATCACATTATAACTACACTAGTAGCACACAAACACATTTACAGTACACACAATACATCTGGACAAATGACTTCTTTAAAAGCTAGAAGTAACAGTTGAATGAATTTAGACAGAAGGTTTGGGTTGTAGAGGTCCCCTGTAAAAAGAACCACAAAGTCTAAATTTATCATCTGAGGCCCTGTACAATTGTACACCAGAAGGTTAGCATAATAAAGAAATAAAAACATACCACAAATGATTTTGTTGTCAATAAAAAAGCTCTCACTTTATTAAAATGAAATTGCATTAAGCATGTATTACTAAGTTGTTGCAATGCCAATATCAAATAATCATAAAATGTATATAATTCAAAAACTTACATTCTAAGCCGCTCAGGTGGCGCAGCGGTAAAAAGTACACTAGCACACCAGAGTTGGGGTTTCGAATACATCGTATAAAATCTCAACTCTGCCTTCCGACTGGGCTGGGCGGCAGCATGAACAACGATTGGCTGTTGTTCAGGGTTAGAGGGTAAGAAAGTCGGATCATAAGTCCTCATAACTGGTGCAACTGCGGCCCCTGCTGGCTGACTGATGGCACCTGCACAGGGCTGAGGAATAATGCTGATGGGGGTGTGGCCCTCCATACACAGTGCCCGTCAAGTGTATGAACTCGACTCATGCAGGTGAAAAATACAGTCTGTACTGACTGTACGTGCCGGAGGGGGCGTATGTCAGTTGAAAGGCGTCCCTAGTCAGCGGTGAAGGGTCGAATCAGTATAGAGGACGCAATCAGGTAATTGGACACGACTAGATTGGGGGGGGGGGAATTGGGGAGGGGGGGGGGTTGGGGGGAACGTACATTTTAAACACAAAATGAATTCTAAAATCAGCTATGCACGGTGAGGGTATATGCTACCTGTGTGGTTGTGTATCAAATCACATACTGTATACTACATAGTTAGAATTCTTACATAACCAATCATCACTGCTAGTGACAATCTAATTAAAAATGCAGCCTAATTTGTAGATGTTTTATTTCACAAATTACAAATACATTGCTGGTAGCATAATGATCCAAACAAATACACCAATATTAAAATCCAGTTATATTCCCAATATTAAAATAACATATTTAAAGACAAGCTAATCAAGTTTAAATCGGTTGATCAGCTTGTGCAAATGCAAGCAAGGAAACTAGTACTAAAATCCCACTTATTATCTATTTATAAAGGCAAACGGAATCTGACATTAAACTCTCATTCATGTACCAATAATAAATGCAAGTTAATATAGATTATTAACAGACTGCTTTCCTGTGTTGGTGCCTATCAAGAATCCAATATTAAAATTCTTCGCAAGTCTACCATCTATAAATGCAAGAATAGTAGTTAAACAGCTTTTTTTAATCAGTATGTCAAACCATTACCAAACTGTCACTGTTAGGCCCCTGAGCAATACCCTCAAACCTCAGTTGCTTGGATAGTCAATTAAAACATCTGCTAAACGTGCCATACATGTAAAATATGCAATCCAGAAATCCAATTAAAAGAAATTACTTATGTCTTTTAAATGTAAGTTAAAGTGTAATACATAAGCAGGACAGCTTTCCTGCAGTAATGCAAACAAAGAATGTAATTCTAAAATTACACCTATTCTTACTTTGTATAAATAAATCCAGACTAATGCAGTTTAAATATTAGGCAGCTTTTTTTAATGATGTAAACCAGGAAGCATATATTAAAATTCCAACAATGTCTACCATGTCTACCAAGCTAATGTACAGCAACAAATCAGAAAAAAAGTTGTGACCATTAGGAAAAAGCAAAGAAAAAAAACTGCAGTGTTTCTTACATTAACTTTGACTTTGATTTCATTGCAGACGGTATGACATATTTCATGTCTGGTTCACTTCACTTTATTTGTTAATATACATCTTTATATACATTCCTGCATTTTAGGCCTGCAACATATTAACTAAATAATGATGTGACTTTAAACAGGTCATGTCAACAGGTGATTGTAATCATGATTTAATACAAAAGTAGTATTCATAAAAGGCAGATTCTTTGAGGAGCAAAGATGAGCAAGGGATAATTTTTTTTGTTTGTCAACAAATGCATAGGAAAATAATTAAAATGTTCCTCAAAAAAGGATCAGAAGGAAAATACATATTTCTCCCTCCACAGTGCATAATACCTTGAAATCTTGAATTTCATAATAATAACAAATCTTGAGGAATTTCAGTGCATAAAGGGCAAGGACGCAAGCCCAAGATGAACACCCATGATCTCTGATCACCAATCAGATGGCACTGCATCAAGAACTGTCTATTAGCTGATATATTCACATGTTCAAAAAGGATTACTTTGACAAACCTTTGTCAAACCACTACAATATGGAGTTACATTCACAAATGGCACTCAAAACTTTACTGTGCAAAAAGGAAGTCTTATGTTAACCATGTCCAGAAGTGATATGTTAAAAGTATTTTATTTATCAGCTTCTAACAGACCCATCTGTATAATATGTTAAAAGTATAACATATGTCACTTTATTTGTCACTGTGTCATATCTCCTTGAGGATAATCAAGAACTCCTTTCTGAATTTATCTTTAGCTAGCTAGTGTATCCAGGCCTGCTGCTGAAATAAGGAACAATTGACACTTACATAACTCGGTCTTGCCCCTGTGTTAGGAACCCTTTCCACCCCACTAATCCCATCACATCAGGGGTTGGTGGGTGGATGTGCAGATGTGTCTCTGAGGACAGGCTGCCTTGGCCCAGAGCTTGGGGGTGAATGAGGAAAAGTAACAAACCTTTTCGGCTAATTATGCACTGCATGGTGAAGGCAATACATATTAGAAATAGCCTAATTCATCCTATTCATGCCCTACCCATAATTATTTTTTGAAACTTGCTAAAACGATGTGGAGCATATTTATGTAAATCTGATAAAATTCTAGCTCACCATGATAGGACATGTGCTTTAACCCTGAGCAATGATGGAGGGGTGGACAAGTGATGGTTCCTACAGTGCCAGACAAAATCTACCATTTCCTGTGATTTTGGTGCTTTAATTACTGTATTTTAGCTGTATTGTGTCAAACAGGCCAAGAATATCTGCATTCTGGTGGCAATTAAGCTCAGTAAATTAAAGGGCTTAGAACCAAATAAGACCCCTAACAAAAAAGGATCAGTTAATTAATGAGTAGCAAAAGGTTGGTGGGGTCCGAACAGATGTGTCATATCTTGCTCGCTAATTTGTGTGTGCATGTGTATATTTCATCATGGGCATTGTATTCCCATCATTGCCATGTGGGGCAGAGATAGCAATCTAACAGAGAAAAAAGCACACTGTAGTTCACAGGTGTTCAAACAGCCACAGATCGCCATTGTACAAATCTATTTTCCAAAAATACATACGAATAATTCATAAATCACAAATATTTAATGTTTAAAAAATTTTCAGTTTTTTTTATTTTTCTTTGGAGTTTTTAAATGATTATTGTGGAAAATGTTTTAAAAAGAGTAAAAGTTATTCATAACACCTGATCCCTGAAGTGAGACTTGCATTCAGTTATTTGCCAACACACAATCAGCTGGAGGCTAATGTTCGATGTTTTTTAAGTTTTAAAGGTCACAATCCTTGCCATTCTTTACTCAGAGGATTTTTGGGTCCCACCCTGTCTTTGCAGACATTGCATGTTGTGTGACACAAAAACTGTCCAAGCAAACTCAGTGTGTGGATTAAAATAAAGCATAGTACAGCTGGTCTTTTACACTGCAGTGGCACTGCCCAAGGTACATTCTTTTTAAATGAGCAGGTGGTAAAAAGGGAACATACAACTCTGGAAGCCTTGCTTTAAGCTGGGCATTTGCAAACACACTATGAAGCTACAAAAAATTAAAACATTAACTGTGTTGTTGGTGGCAACAGTTTGGAAAAAGGTTCATTCCTGTTCTGTAGGCTTTCAGTGCGCTCTCTGTAAACTGACTGTTTGTAGCCATTAGCAGCCAAGTATTTTTTTTGTTTTAATCATAAAATTACTCACACGCTGGTAATGGATTTGATAATGTTTTTAGCTACATAGTGTCTACTCCATATACTGTAACAATTGCCACTTGCACTAGCCACCACCAAGTGGCCAAAACTGGCTGCTCAACTCGAAGCTGGTAAGCTGTTCCACACTGTGTCAGACTGAAAGTGAAACAACAGGAGCTCTGACCACCATCCATATTTCCAGGGGCGGCTCGTTCCTTAGGGTGATCGGGCGATGCACCACCAAAGGGCGAAAGGGAAGAAATTTTTCTATCACAGCTGAGACTGTTCTGGAATCTGTGGAATCGGTTGCTTTAGCCACACTTTTGAGTCTACACAGCCGAATACAAAAGTCTTGTTCTTCACATTAGCTAGTTTCATTAATAATTTAAATCTTTTTTGAAATCATCCTTCTTTTTAAGGTATGATGGAATTTACCCCAGTAACCTAGATACACAGGTAATAATGGAAAATGCATAATAATTGCCCAAAATGAACTGTGTCTGTTCCTCATGCCAGTTGTAAACACAAACATATTAAGTTTGATTTAATAACCTCATGACGATGAGAAGTAGCAACAATTTATGAAAAAGACATAGGCTGTAATATTTTTAAGTTAATTACTTTTTACTGCCACCCTGACTTTCTTTCAAATTTAGTCAACTTATAAGGCCTTAATTGTTGGACACTTTAATAATTATTATAAAAATAAGCATGATCCACTTTAATTGTATTATTGTATCACCCAAAATGTAATGGGACCTACTCACCACTGGGGGGGGGGAAGGTGGGTAGGGGAGACGGACATTGCATCAGGTAGTATGAAACAATGCCCCTTGTATAAATAAGCCAAATCTTTATAAACTTATTTATATAACAGCAACGTAAGTGCTGATATTGCTAATAGTCTTATCATACAATGTTATATAATTACAGTCCTTTATTAAGTCAGCAAAATCATCATCATGTCTTCTTGACCTTATTCCAACATGCTTATTTAAAGAAAGAATATCTTTCTGCCATCACAAGAACCCTTGTTTACTGTAATAAATTTATCCCTTAGCCTTGGAAATGTACCCAGATCTTTTAAACCTCTGATTAAATAAAACCAATCTTTATTCATGTGCTGTATAATAATAGACAGATAACAAACCTTCCATTTGTTTCAAATATTCAATATTCAAATTGTTTCCCAACAATTATGTTCTTATCTGCACAGAAATAATATTCATAAAACATTTAAATCAGGACTTCATGAAACATTTTAATAAGGATTTTAACAATAGTATTTAAACTGCAATAATTAGGGTAATTTATGATCTATTCATGTGTCTGATAATATGTGTTAAAGGACTCACATTCTCCTGGTTTAAATCTAATTTTACTGACAACACAATTTGTTCATTTAAATATAAAAGCTTGGAAACTACAAAAGTAACATATCATGTTCCATAGGGGTCAGTATTGGGACTGTTTACACAGTACATGCTACAATTAGAAAGACAATTATGAACATGACATTAGAATTCACTGTTGATGATATTCACACAGTCAGTAATATTGTCTAAATGAAATAAAAGACTGGATGTCATGTAACTTTCCTCTACTAAATTCAAATAAAACAGAGGTATTTTAGTCCCAAGTCTATTCTGGAGTTAAATCTTACTGCATTCTCTGTAATACCCAGCTCAGTTGTAAAAAAAAAAAAAAAAAAACATGGATTCAAATGGATTCACTCCTCCTTTTTAATGCACACATTAGTAATTTTACTTAGCTGCTTTCTTTCTGCGTAATATCTCTAAAATATGAAATATACTTTATGTCAGTTACACTGAAAAATGGATTCATGCAGTTATAACATTAAGATTAGATTATTGCAATGCCTTTTTTACTGGATGCTCTGGTAGAGCAATAAACAAACTCCAGTTGGTTAAAAATGCAGCAGCTCAAATGTTTACTAGAACTAAAAAGTTTGATCATATTAGTTATGTTTTATTATTTTTGCTCTGGCTGCCAGTTGAATTCTGCATTAATTATAATATCCTTTAATTAATTTATAAAGCGTTACATGGTCTGGCTACACAGTATTTGAGTAAACTTATTGAGCACTACAACCCAGCATGTTTACTCCTTTGCAAGGGGCAGGGCTGCTTACAGTTCCTAGAATCACAGCAGGGGGAAGAGCGTTATCATATACAGCTCCACAACTTTGGAATAATCTCCCCGCCTCTGTTCAAGGTTCAAATTCGGTTTTCATCATTCAAGACCAGATTAAAAGCATACTTATTTACTTAGGCCTTTAAAATGTCTGTACAAACCTGTGAAGTTCTCTCCTTTAGTTCAGCTGCAATAATGTCTTATTGTAATGTCTTACTTGATAAAGCAATGGGAGGCTTTTACCTCAGCTTAGACTAAAGGTCACTCTTCATATTTCTTCCTAGAAAAAGTCTTGAACCTGTTTTGTGCTCAGCAGACACTAGGAATGTGAGACAATGTTGATATTCCAGTAATATTTTGTTTCAGAAAGCAATGTAGTACATAGTGTTGCCAATTAATTTCCTAGGTGTAATCCCAGCAACATAACAGCTGTGTGAAACCTTAGAGCCTTGAGAACACGGGATTGAATCTAAGGATTGGTACCCACTGATGGTCAGTAACGCGTTACTTAGTAACGCGTTACTCTAATCTGACCACATTTTTCAGTAACGAGTAATCTAACGCGTTACTATTTCCAATCCAGTAATCAGATTAAAGTTACTTATCCAAATTACTGTGCGTTACTATTTTTGTCATTTTCCTTAGTGAAAAGATATTTTTGCTTTCTTCTTGGCAGGGGCGGAGCCAGGGGGTGGCCAGTGGTTGCCATGGCCACCATAAAGTAATCTTCGGCCACCCCTCTGGCCCCCCCACCACCGCTTTTCCGGCAATTTTTTTGCGGAAGCATTTCTGCACGCAGGAGCAGCGCACCTCAGATGAGTAGTTCTTCACCAAAACAGTGCGGTAATACACTCAACATAAATGTCAACCACCAACACAATTACAGAAGTAGTACTATTTAGTAGTATTCGTGGTGCGCTACGAGTAAAAGCGCCAGCTGGCTCTGCGCATTCCAGTGTTGCCAGATTGGGCGATTATCCGCCATTATTATTATTGGGCGGATTTTGTTGGAAAACAATTTAATAGCAGGTAAATAACACTTCTATTTAAAAGAAAATCTTCCGTTTTAAGAAGCTCCAGCATTGTAGAAGGCTATTAAAAGTAAAGTAAATTTTCAATGCTGATTTAGCGTAATAGTGTTGGTCAGTCTATCATATTCTTGAAAGAAAATTTAAATTTGTTTTCCATGCATTTACACTAGCATGTTCTGGGATTCAATTGAGTCTCATCAGTACACACAAGTTGGCAGCCAAATGATAAAGTATTGCAAGGGAATATCTTTGAAATATTCCGCATTATATAACTAATAAAGTAACTTGTAATCTAACTTAGTTACTTTTAAAATCAAGTAATCCATAAAGTAACTAAGTTACTTTTTAAAGGAGTAATCAGTAATCAGATTACTTTTTCAAGGTAACTATGCCATCACTGTTGGTACCTTACCAAGCAGGTGGCTGTTTGCCTACTTCAAAGACTAAAGGTCCTTCCCAAGAGCTGGGAGTGACACTTTATCTTAGTTAAACATTTGCCAATATTTGATAAAGCTTGTTGGATCTCAATTTGAGATTAAAAGTCACAAGGTTTTGCCAGTCCAACCTAGAATGAGTTGTTGAATGTCTCTTGAAGAAACGTCTCTTCTCAGTACATTTGTTACGTGTATTGAAATTCAGCATGGTAGAGCTGGCCTTTTACCCTGCTGTAGCACTTATTTATTTCCTAGGAGTGCTACAAGCAACTAAGGACAACCGCGTGGAACTACCTAACAGTGCCTCGGTCAACGTCTTCTGTCTGTTTGTGCTAATACAGCCATTGTGTTTGGTGATCGGAGGCTATACAGGAATGGCCACATATCTGATCAGTGCCATTATTTCCTACAACTGCCTGCACTGGAAGAGCCCATCCAGTACTCAGCAAAACCCTGAGTCTACAAGCAAGAACAGTAGGAGAAAAAATAATAATTAAGAGGAATTTCAGCTCCTGAGGCTTTTTGAGAAGTTGAAGAGAAGTACAAACAAAAGGACTAGTATCAGAAACAGATCAAGACTTGGTGTATTGGCTTTGTGGAAACAGGTATTACATTCCTGGACTGTTCACCACTAAACTGTGTATAATTTTCCACAATGCAACGGATGTTCCACTTCAATCTCCACAGTAATTTGCTGATTTTACCTAGAGGAACAATTAGAATGCAAGTTTCTTTATTAATGTAGTGGTGAGTAGAGCTGTCATTCAAGCATTTGCATTGGTTGGAGTGAACAAGTGCTGTGGTGCAATGCACTGGCTTCAGTTAATAGCAGAGGACTGTTGAATAGCTGACAATATGAATATTTAGGAAACACTACTAAATAACAGTTGGCCTTCAACTTTAACTTGAAACCATCTATCCATCCACAAATAAATATCAATGATTTTGCATGGTTAATGACTCTTAAATGTTAAGTTTGTTTAAAAAACCTGAAAACTGTCAAATATATTTTTTTCCACAACAAAGTTTAGAACAAAGAAGTAAAACAATCTGTTGTACCTAGAATATTTGTTGAAAAATGTCTTTCTGTACCTGACTTCTATCCCACTAAAGAATACATGTACTGCTTCAGTTAAAATACCTAATAAAACTTTACTTGTTGTTCAGATTTACTGGCTGTACAATCAGTTGTACAAATTTAAAACTCTTACAATTTTAGTGAATATCTTTAACATTCAAATTCATCCCTAAGGTGCTCAGTTGGGTTGACATTGAAGAAGATGAAGATATACTATTTGTCATATATACATATACAGTTGTACAGTACAATGAAATTCTTTCTTCGCATATCTCAGCTTGTTTGGAAGCTGGGGTCAGAATGCAGGGACAGCCATTGTATGGCGCCCCTGGAGCAGACTGGGTTAAAGGTCTTGCTCAAGGACCCAACAGTGGCTGCATAGCAGAGCCTGGATTTGAACCGCCAATCTTCCAGTTGATAGTCCAAAGCCCTACCCACTAGGCTACCACTGTCCCAATTGGGGCTCTGTGCAGGTCACTATAATCTTTACCCATTCCTTTAGCATTTTTAATACTATACCAACTTTTTCTGATTTAGGGTTGTATTTAAATCTGTAAAATCATACCATTAACAGTGTCTTAGTTTGCAGGTAATCTAACTAGCTGCTAGCAAACTAGCTTGCAAGTTAATAGGTAACTGTTTACATTTTAATGTGAATACATGTAATAGACCTGTTATGTATGTGTCCATCTAAAACACATTTTTTTGCCCTGAGATTCTTTAAAATTTGCTTTGCTAAACAATAGCTACTAAAACCTGACAACAGTGTTTGCTTTTGGCTGTAGCACTTCACCTACTGTTTCTTTCACATATATTTGTTTCCTTTTAACCCTGTCCTAAGGTAGATTAACTATTGATCTACCTTACCTGTCTTTTCCAATATCATTTTGGTTGGTGAGTGTGGTTAGATCATGCTAGTCTTTTGGCAACCAAATGAGCCCTGGCCACAGCACTTCTATTAACCCCCCTCCCCATCCCCAACATCCCTTGTCTTCCCTATGGCCCAGAAACAATCAACTGATTATTATCTACTAAGGCTATCAACTGCCAGCTTACCCCATCTTCCTTTCACCCCCGCACAAATTATAGGGTACTGCAGCAAAACATAGGCATAAAGACACAGTTAAAAAAGCAGCTGTTCCTCAGTAAGACATCACTGGTACTTGCCACCAAACTCAATTCAAAATCTATCTGCTGTGTGAACACATCTGTGCCTGAACTAATATTCATAAAATCATAAAGTAGCCATAGAGACTAGAAAAAAATAGTCCAAATCCAGCTGTATAAATAGGGCAACTTTAGGTTTCAAAATCATCTGTACAAAGAACTGTCTGTACATATGTACATATTACAAGAGAAAGGGGACTCATTGTCAGTGGTCAAAAATTCATTTCAAATGTATCTAATTAAAGAACTAAAAGAATTAAAGAATTAACTGAACTGAAGAATTAAAAGAAACTTAAACAAGTGTTATACACAGTTTCCTTTCCAACAATGTTACAATATTTAATACAAAGACCATTAAATGGCCAAAATCTTGTGGATTAAGGTTAGGGCTCTTGGAAAAAGCAGCTCAAACAAATATATACACTGTTCAAAAAATTAAGGATATACAGTGTATCACAAAAGTGAGTACACCCCTCACATTTCTGCAAATATTTTATTATATCTTTTCATGGGACAACACTATAGAAATAAAACTTGGATATAACTTAGAGTAGTCAGTGTACAACTTGTATAGCAGTGTAGATTTACTGTCTTCTGAAAATAACTCAACACACAGCCATTAATGTCTAAATGGCTGGCAACATAAGTGAGTACACCCCACAGTGAACATGTCCAAATTGTGCCCAAAGTGTCAATATTTTGTGTGACCACCATTATTATCCAGCACTGCCTTAACCCTCCTGGGCATGGAATTAACCAGAGCTGCACAGGTTGCTACTGGAATCCTCTTCCACTCCTCCATGATGACATCACGGAGCTGGTGGATGTTAGACACCTTGAACTCCTCCACCTTCCACTTGAGGATGCGCCACAGGTGCTCAATTGGGTTTAGTCCATCACCTTTACCTTCAGCTTCCTCAGCAAGGCAGTTGTCATCTTGGAGGTTGTGTTTGGGGTCGTTATCCTGTTGGAAAACTGCCAGTTTTCGAAGGGAGTGGATCATGCTCTGTTTCAGAATGTCACAGTACATGTTGGAATTCATGTTTCCCTCAATGAACTGCAGCTCCCCAGTGCCAGCAACACTCATGCAGCCCAAGACCATGATGCTATCACCACCATGCTTGACTGTAGGCAAGATACAGTTGTCTTGGTACTTCTCACCAGGGCGCCGCCACACATGCTGGACACCATCTGAGCCAAACAAGTTTATCTTGGTCTCGTCAGACCACAGGGCATTCCAGTAATCCATGTTCCTGGACTGCATGTTTTCAGCAAACTGTTTGCTGGCTTTCTTGTGCGTCAGCTTCCTTCTGGGATGACGACCATGCAGACCGAGTTGATGCAGTGTGCGGTGTATGGTCTGAGCACTGACAGGCTGACCTCTCACGTCTTCAACCTCTGCAGCAATGCTGGCAGCACTCATGTGTCTGTTTTTTAAAGCCAACCTCTGGATATGACGCCGAACACGTGGACTCAACTTCTTTGGTCGACCCTGGCGAAGCCTGTTCCGAGTGGAACCTGTCCTGGAAAACCGCTGTATGACCTTGGCCACCATGCTGTAGCTCAGTTTCAGGGTGTTAGCAATCTTCTTATAGCCCAGGCCATCTTTGTGGAGAGCAACAATTCTATTTCTCACATCCTCAGAGAGTTCTTTGCCATGAGGTGCCATGTTGAATATCCAGTGGCCAGTATGAGAGAATTGTACCCAAAACACCAAATTTAACAGCCCTGCTCCCCATTTACACCTGGGACCTTGACACATGACACCAGGGAGGGACAACGACACATTTGGGCACAATTTGGACATGTTCACTGTGGGGTGTACTCACTTATGTTGCCAGCTATTTAGACATTAATGGCTGTGTGTTGAGTTATTTTCAGAAGACAGTAAATCTACACTGCTATACAAGCTGTACACTGACTACTCTAAGTTATATCCAAGTTTCATGTCTATAGTGTTGTCCCATGAAAAGATATAATGAAATATTTGCAGAAATGTGAGGGGTGTACTCACTTTTGTGATACACTGTACTTAATCATGACAGTGTAACACCAAAACAATTAAACATCAGGGATTTTGCTCTGTCTATTTAAAAAGCATAAGCTATTGTTAATCAATTTCACTTGCTTTGGTGCAAATAAAAGTGACAACAGGTGCACTGGCGATGCAACACCAAGACAATCTCCAAAAAGGAAATGGTTTTGCAGTTGGTGGCCACAGACAATTACTCTCCTTATCATTCCTAACTGATTCTTCTCTAGAATGCTAGTGTCGTTGTCGTTACTGGTAGCATAAGAAGGTGTCTGCAGCCCATTCAGGTTGCACAGATAGTCAAGCTCCTCAATCTCAAGAAGGTTTGCTGTGCCTTTATCACAATCTTAAGAGCATAGAGAAGATACCAGGACACAAACCATTACATAAGAAGAGCTGGAAAGAGCTGTAGAAGGGCATCAACCCAGCAGCAAGACTGGTATCTACCCCTTTGTGCTTAGAGGAACTGGAGGAACCATGTTTTAGCCCTACAAAGTGACCTCCAGCAGGTTACTGGATCAAAAAAAAAAATTTGGTTATCTCCTTTTTCCCCAGAGCGCTGACAAGGTTTTGATACAGAGGAGGATCAACCCCACTGGACATGTTCGACATGAAATGGAATTGTGAAATAGGCCATGTCCAACCAACATTGGTGCTCAACTAGTGCCATTTCCTTACAGACACACTCCAAAATCAGATGGAAAGCCTTCCCCTAAAGAGTGCAGACTGTTATAGCTGCAACTTGGAAGGGAGACTCTCTAATAATGCCCATGGCTTGGCATGGTATGTCCAGCCAGCTTAAGGTAAGGTGTACACTTACAAGCCCTCAGGCAGCATTTCAGGAAAAAAAAAACGTCATGCCACTGTGAGTACTGTCACATGGGATCAGAATGTGAATTGATCAAAAAGAAATATAATCTGAATATCTATCAAAAATATAGTCATACCCCAAATCAGAAAAAGTTGCTACAGTATGGAAAATGCAAATAAAAAAATGCAGTGTTTCTTACATTTACTTTGACTTTTCATTTTAGATAGTATGAACCCAAGATATTTCATTTGTTCATATAAATCTATTCCAGCATTTCAGGCCTGCAACACGTTTAAAAGAAGTTGGGATGGTAAAGCATTTATTTCTTTGTAATGTTGCCATTTCTTCCCACAACACTCAAAAGATGTTTTGGCACTGATGATACTAAGCAATGAAGTGTGTCAGGTGTTATTTTGGCTTATTCTTCCTGCAAACATATCTTAACAGCAACGGTATGCAAAATTCTCCACACGTTTGATAGTGGGGACAGGCCGGCCAGTCCAGTAGCCATACCCTCTTTTTTCACAGCCATGCTTTGTCATGTGTTGCATGTGGTTTTGCAAAATGCATCTTGAATTTGTCTTGAATAATGCATGGACGTCCCTGAAAAAAGATTTAATCTTGAAGGCAGCATATGTTCCTCTAAAATCTCAATGTACTTTTCTGCATTAATGCTGCCATCACAGCAGTGAAAATTACACAACACTGAATCGTTTAATAATTTTAAGAGAAACATGTAAATTCCTTTTAATCTTTCTTTGAGAATTATTGTTTTTAATCATTTCAATAAGTTTCTCACTCATTTGTTGACAAACTGGAGATCATCTGCCCATCTTTGCTCTTCAAAGTGGATTCTACTTTTGTACCAAATCATGATTACAATCACCTGTTGATATCACCTGTTTGAAATCATATCATTATTTAGTTTTTTAAATCTCATTACTAGCCCTAAATTGCCCCCATCCCAACTTTTTTGGAATGTGTTGCAGACCTGAGGAATGGATGTGTATTGACAAAAAAAAAAAAACTTGAAAATATACTCAATTCCCCTATGTTTTTTTTCTAACGTGTAAAGATTCAGATTCACATGTTTTTCACCTGGTTGGTCACTTGCTGCAAGTTAAAGGTAGTGCCAACTACTGTAATGTGGG